>NC_142120.1:28379642-28700178 GCF_056152115.1 Neolamprologus brichardi | reverse complement strand
AGGTGATACTATAAAAAACAAAAGAAAACAGTTAGCCGTGCTTTGACCAGTGGTAACAAAATGAGTCTCTTTTCCTTGCATGGTCATAATCTAGATTGTGGTAGGTAGTTTCAGGTCTAACTATTCAGGTCTTGGGTCAAACTATTCCTTGACTCCACATTTCATTTTGGATAGAACCATGCTAGTTGTTTACATTATTTGTGCTAAGCTAAGCTAGGTGCTAAATGAATTGTTCTTGGTGCATTTCTGAGAGTGTTATATGTTATAACACTTTTGTTATATTTTATAGCTTTTCAACTTTTCATTCGTGACATTCTTACCTGTTTTTTTATCATTTAGTTTTTTAGCTCTTAAAATTTTTATCTCATACAAGGAAAGAAGCAAGGCGTGACCTAAAAGATTTGTAAACAATTACTAAAGAAAGGGAAACATTTTTGCATCTGTGTCAATTGAAGCTCTCTTAAGCGATCAGAAAAATAACTAATGGAGGCCTTGAAAACTAGATTAAAAGGAGAACGAGCAGCTTGAATCCTTATTAGCAGGACATTTTATTTAAAAGCCTCTACTGTCCGCTGACAAAGAAGACCTCTGGGTTTAAGTAGGCAGATGGTATCAAGATCAATAGGCCTACGCCTTGGATGTCAAGGGAAAATCCCACTCTGCAGGATGTTTTGGAGACAAAAAAAAGCATGATTCATCTACATGTGTTTGGAAAGAGATGTTTTGATCACACTGAACTGTGAATGCATGAAAAAGAATTCATAAATAAAATATCAAAATATAATTTCTTTAGTGTTTTAGTTTCTTTTGAGTGTGTTGTCTGCCTGTGCTTTGAAGGGATGAAATAGAGATGCTGTAGATGAGCACAGTCTGATGACTAAATACTCTATAAGCATATGTAATATGATAATCCACTGTTAACTGTGTGATAACCTTTGACTTTCTAAAAAGAAAAAAAAAGGCATTTTTAGACAAGAATGTGTCTTCAGTTGATGGTCTGGGAGTTATCACCGGAAATTATGAAAAACATGATCCACCACAAGGTCACACACCCTCACCCTCCCCTTTAGGCTCAATAATAAAATATGACACAATAACAATTTAGACTTGTGTAAACCTCACTCTTTGCCTTTCCCTTTTATTGGAGCTGATAGGCTGGGTTGTGCCATGTCTAATCACAGGAATTCATTTGGGGGAAAGCCAGGCAGCATTAAACGATCTGAGCTGCCTGAGAGGATCAGATAAATCCCTGTGTTCAATAAACCAAAGCGCCTTTCCTGAACGCAATCATTCTTAACGGGCACAAGAGTGCTGATCCTAATCCTGAATATTTGCCGTGCCTAAAGCTAGAAACTCAACCTGGCACACAAGCTCCCAATCTGCTTTCAAAAATGATTGTGGTGGTTTGACTTTAAAGGAAATAGGGGAATAATGTGGCATTTTCATATTAAAGGTTACCTGCCACTATATGTAGAAAAAAATGAATTTGACATTAAAACTGCACTAATCAATATTCTTAAAGAAACAATAGATGAAGTGACAATGTGTTTACTTGTAGTGATGGGCTCACAGATAACAGTCCACAAAAGCTCTCTGCAGCTCGTGTTTTAGCACAAGCACATTTATGTTCCCGAGGTCCTAAATTCCCCAGTTCAGTATTCTTTTACATAAATAATGTCCACATTGGCGGGAGTGAGTGGGTGAGGTACAAGGCTTTAAAATTTACTGGATTCAATGCTCCCTACCCAGCACCACACTGCAAGCAATGTTAAAAACTAGCTGGTGAATGCGTTCAGCAGATAAGGAGCCAAAGTAAATTTCAAGCTTGAACTAACCAAATGTGAATAAATAAACCAGTGATTTCAAAAGCATGCTAATGTTTCCCACCTAGAAGTAGTAAATCGGTGTAAGACAGTGCAAGTACTTATGTTGAGAACTCAATGGCAGAGATTGCAGGGGCTTGCCGAGAGCCTGGAAAGTAGGAGAACCTCAGATGTGGGATGGGGAGGTCATGAAACATTGTGGACTGCAGGCCCAGAGGCAAGAGAGAGGCTAGGAGGCAGAGCACTCAGAAGGGGGGCAAGAAGGCTCAACAGTCAGGCTGCACTGCTCAGGAAGGTGGCTGTGAGGTAGACCGAGCAGGAGAAACCTCTTCATAAATTTGACTGATTGTCAGTGATATTGGCAGAACCCTTCTGGAAACCCAAGCCTGATACTGGAAACCCCCAGTCATCAGGCAGGGGAGAAGTGACGTTGCACAGGTATGTTTCCATAGCTGTTTGGAAAAATCGTTTAGTCACTAAAGAGTCATTGATGCATTTTAGAGGATGTTTCCCTGCAAGTGCCCATTCAAGAACTCTATCATTTGGCTAGGCAAAGATTGTTTGATCCTTCTGCCACAGACATTGCTAAGACGTCAGGTTTGACAAAGACAAGGAATTGCACACAACATATAGAAAACCTGATAAAAACAGCTAAGAGGAACTGGGAAATAAACGATCAGAGAAAAACAACATATAGGATATGAAATGAAAGAAGGAAAGTGCTTACCAACATAAAATAAGAAGCACACAGAAATGTCATGGGAAATGGGAAATGGGTAGAGTAGGCATGCAATGTTCTTTTCTATAGAGGTTTAAGGCTGAGGTGCTCATTAAGCTAGTAAATGAGCAACACAATCAAAAAGGAAGGACACCTACCAAGACACAAACTTAATCAACAGAAATTGAAGAAAAACATGCCACTTCATTAGTTATTGATTGAACAAGGATGAAACACCCAAAGCAATAGAAAAATACCAATGAAAATAAAGCCACCATGGATTATGCAAATTACCTGCACTGCCACGGGAATGGATTCGAAACTGAGGTCACCTCGTGCCCCTCACCTCACAGGATAAGGACGAGAGTGTTCCACGCCGTCGTTGTCCCCTCCTCCAGCCTTGTTAACAAGTCATTACACCTCCTGTCAAGTTATCAGTTTGCAATTACAGAATCTGGCATTTGAATGCTGCTGATGGTTACCCCTGTGTCTTGCAAGCAGTTAGATAAATGAATGTCAAATGCAGGTGATATCATAGAAGTAGAAGCACACAAATAGCCAAAGCTTTTCCACTGTTAAAAAGCTTTTAGTGATGTCACGCTGATGCATTTTGCCAGCCGTTAATCTGAAACAGAGCCAGCAAATTCTCACTAAAAGCTTTATATAGCTATTTATTCACATCTAAAATCCTCAGCGATAGCAGTTATTAGCACTGGAAAAATGTATAATTTTTTTCAGTGTATGACTCTATGCAGGACTCTTTTTTTGCCCGGCAACTACCATCAACTGCAAACTAACATCACATTTCATTTTTCTATTTACTAAAATCAGTCTATCCATATTGGTGCCCCCATATGAAAGCTGAGCTTAATGATCCCTTCAATCATGTGGCACTTCAAATGTTTGCTAGCACTGATATCCAAGGAGCATTTCTATTATATCATTGTGGAGTGGGGGCTTGATGCATAAAGAGCAGTTATCTGTTTTAATCTAATTACATCTCATCCCCCGTGCAACGAGCCCCATTTTCTCATTACCTACCCCTTTGAGTGAAACACAGATTCCATTTTGCCTGTTTTGGTCTCTAAATAAACCTTTAATGGTCCTGCAAACATAGTGATTATCTTCACTGTGCTGTCATCATCATCATCAATGGGTTTTTTCAAATCATAAACACCCAAAATTGGTTAAATACTCCTCGGTAAGTACATCATTAACAAAAAATGTAACAAGATTTTTAAAAAAAACAACAACGCTCATGTCAGATGGGAAATGGGAGGAATCGGAAGTCAGAGTAGATGTAAAAGACAGAATAGTTTAACTGGAGAAAAAGAGTGAGGAGGAGACGATACTCTAAATTAAAAACCCAGATGCTAATCTTCTGAGAATCCTTCCTTTGACCTCATCTGGGTGACGACATGTCTCCCGGCCAAACAGATGTTTCTCTGCGAGGTCTTTTCTCTCATCATGTCAGGACAAACTGGGCCACTGGCTTCTCCGCGTATGGATGCAGCGAGGCTTACGCAGGCCAGCGCTCGTCTGTTAAATGACCTGAGACAACTCCATCTTAGGGACCCTGGTGCACAATTACACTGTTACATCTGTTCATTATTCCCCTGGTTTCTGAATGTTTTCTCCAGGCTTTTCACTCTTTAGATCCTTTTGTTACCAAGCAAGTCTGCTGCAACGAAAATAATAACTGACTTCAAAACGTTCTGCTCGAGTCTTGGATAAATTAACCTTTCTCTTGTGTTAAAAACAGATCGGCACTGACCTGAAATGCTTAAAAGTGCCTTTTAAATTTATTTACTGTATCAAGGCTTTTTGACTTTGTCAGGAATCTTTATTTAAACAACTTTATTTAAAAAAACCTGTTTTTGAGTTTGGTTTCGACCAAGTTATGAAATAAGACTATAAAACAATCATTAGTGCCAAACTGAAATCATAACGAGATCACTGACACTGTCAGGGAGAAGTTAGGGGCGCCTCTATTTACCTGATTGTCTCCTTCCCTGAACAAACAGCCCCCTTTGTCCCAACTGCTTCACTGAAATGGTCATCTAGACAGAAATCTACAGACATGTAACACAGGTTCAGACCAACTCAGTTTAGTTGGTGACCTGAAGAGTACACATCTCCAGTTTGGAGCATTCAAAAGGAGGAGGAGAACAATATACATTATCAACCAGAGGACAAAGATGCGTCTGATTTGTTTGATGAGGAGGTTACACGTGCTGAAGCTGCCCCTACTGAAACATACAAATACATAAGTGGTAACTCTTGGACTGCAGTGTCTCCTTCTGTAAATGCCAATAAAATGACCCCTGGGATTGTAAGTAACTGTTTATGCCAATGTCACTAAAGAAAGTCATTATTGCTATCACAGACCTTGAACAAAAGTCCAGTATGACATTTGGAATGACACTGATGAGGAATTCCTGGATCAATATATTGGTGTTCTTCTTGCTGGAGTGTACAGGTCCAGCAATGAGACCATCCTCTCTGGGACACATCAGAACAGGCAGAACTATTTTTCAGGCAACAATGTCAATTCAGACCTTTTGAATAATATCAAGAGTCCTCAGATTTTACAACAGAGATACTAGAGCAACATCTGACAAGTGTGTTCTCATCTAGGAGAGATGGGTGCAGCTCCTTCCACTGATGTTCCACCCAGAGCCACTACATGCAATACATGCCCAGTAACCCAGGCAAATATGACATAATGTGGTGTGATGCAAAAACCGGCTATGCATGGAATAGAAGACTGGAAGATTTAGAAATGCAAACCTGCGAGTGGCATCCCTGAGAAAAATCAACGAAAACATTTAGTCCTTTAGTCCTACTGCTGGTCCGTGGGGGTCAAGATAGCACGTGACAATTTCAGACCACAGGTGTTTAATATTGAACAACAAAACAACAAAACAATACAGAACAAGAAACGGGTTTTGGAAAATTGCACTTTTTTTTGCCTTTTTCTTAACATAAATGGGTCAAAAAGGACCCTTAATGCCATAGACGTTACTATAGTTGATAATATTAAAATTAAAAAAATAAATGATAAAAATAAATAAAAAATTTACTTTGGAGATGTGTTCTAATACTTCTCAGCAATAGTAAGGTAGCATAACAACCTTTGATTTTTTTACCATTTATTTTTATATAAAACGCAAAGTATGCTATAAAAAGTAAGGGCCCGGGGAGCCACGCCCAAAAAGTTAGAACCAATATTTTCATGGGTACGGTAGCCTAAGAAACTGATAGGTAACAAACAAATTGGATGACAACCTGGGAATTTTAGGGGGGGTTGGCTGATTTAAGACACAGTCAAAACCGACCCATTAACATAAGAGATGCTAACAGAAAGCTAACACAACAAGAAGGTTAACTAAAGGAGATTAAGCGAGAAGGCCATTTGTCACCTTTTTTAAGTGACTCTCCGGGTAGCATTTGATTTATCTTATAGCTCCAACATCACTCAAACTTTAATTCCCCCCCCCCTCCCCGCAGGGGAAATGTGGCCAGGCCTCTCTGAACCAGATGGGAATCCATGTCGTCTAAGGTTATTTCTGGGCTTGGCTAGTCCATCTTCCTGCCTGTTTTTCTCATTTTAATGCACCCCTGTGGGAAGCTGAGGTATTTGTGAAGACATGTATGTCAGAGAACCCTGAATAAGGAGCTACTGCTGGAACTCTAATCAGTCATCTGATGAGAAGAGATTGTGGCAAATACAGCTAGTAGAAAGGAAAGTTAAGTAAAAGCCTACTATTCCTACACTGTAGACATAATTATTGTACACCAGTCTAGGCAGGGATAGGCAATCTGGAAAGCTGACAATGGAGGTAGTTGGCTATAAGTGCAATTTTGTTTATTATTTTATTCCAGAGCAGTTTCTTTCCTGCACTCTTGTGCATCCATCCGCTTTAATATGGAACATTAAATAATATGCCTTACGTATTGATGAAATGGTGCACTTTGGATATGAGCCAAGCACTCTATCGTCCCCAAGAGAGATGGATAAGCACTCAGTGAAGTACAGTGAGTGAAGATGGACATATGAGAAGCATTTAGAAGAAAGAATGAAGAAACACTAAATAGGGCCAAATAATAATTAGAGATAAGGGCACATTAGTTAATCTGTTGTTTTAAATAACAAACCAATTCATCAGGCTGAGTTACCAAAAATTAATTCTCTGTGTGCTGCCTAATCTGGGAAGGGTTATAAGGCTGTTTCCAAACAATTTGAAGTCCATCATTTTACAGTAAGAAAGATTATTCACCAGCAGAAAATATTCAAGACAGTTGCCAGTCTCTCCAGGGGTGGATGTTCTAGTAAATTCACCTCTAGGTCAGACTCTGCAATGTTTAGAGAAACTGCAAAAAACCCAAGAGCCGCATCTCATAGGCATGAGTTAGCATGCTGAATGTTAAAGTTCATGACTGTACCATTAGAAAAAGGCTAAACAAGTGTGCTTTTTTCGAAGAGAAGAAGTTTTCTCTTTTTGCCAAGAGAAAACTTCCTTTTGCTAAACACAAGTCAGCACAAATTCAGTTTGCAAAGCTGCACCTGAAAAAAACCACAAGACTTTTGTAATAATGTCCTTTGGACAGACGAGAACAAAGTTGAGAAGTATGGCTATAGCACAACATTTACCAAACACAGCAAATAAGACAGAATAAGCAAGTCTATAGCCCAAAAATACAAACTAAAAGTCCAAACAAGGCACCAAAGGTAGACTTAGAAACAGGTGGGAGTTGTGAAAAAGACAGAACTTGCACTTGGTTATGGCAATTACCAACTGGATTTCATTGTAGAGATACTGTGGCATGTCTTTCGGGGGGAAATAATAAGCTCTTTAATGTGTCTACATATCTTCTTTTTAATGTGTCACTTGCACAGGACTTCATAGATTGAGTCATGAGGCTCTAGAAGATGTTTCTAACCACTGAATGATTTTTGCAAACAAAAGCACTTTTTTGTTATTGGCACCAGAAATTGAATCAAAATCTTTTTTCGAGTCAAGCCCCAGTTAAGGGCCTCTGAACAAGAAACCTAACGAAGGCTCGTCTGAAGTTACCGCCACCTCATATTTCATAGATTTATAAAGTTAAAATTGACCTCCCATTTGGGCAGCACTGGGGTCTCAGAGAAGAGCCGGAGGGCACTGGAGAGTTTCATCATTTTGACAGGAACTGACACCTCAGGCGTTCGTCAGGCCACCAGCCTCACTGCATCCTCCCTGGGTGAGCAATTATGTGTGAATAGCCAGCTTTGTGTCATTCCTTATGGCTCTAATACCCTTTCCTCTTCATTGAACATCTGAAGAGGAGAACCACAGCAGCCGTGGCCGCCATCAACTGCCTGGGAACTCTATTTTAATTAGCCAAGTCTCCCAATTACAAAGCCGAAGGAAAGAAGACAGACACGGATGTATCCACCAAAATTCCCCTTTCTATTCATTTTTTTCTCCTTATTGATTTACAGCATTGTGTAAAGTGTCTAAATTTGTCATGAAGGTGACTTTTCTAATTGAACAGAGGGGAGTATGAAAGACTGCAAAGAAGATAATATCAATCAACTGTGGAAGATTGGGTCTTGTCTTTTCTGTTCTAATACATTGGCCTGGATGTTGTTAGCACCCTAAAATGATGTTCTGTATCATATAACATTCACAGAACAGATGGCAAAGAGAACTGATTTGAATTTATTTCTATTTAACAAAAAAAATGTAAAAAAGAAATGTCAAGGGGGTTTGCATACAGATTTTCATATCACACCCACGGGGAGTTGTGATGGGTGATTAATCAGAAACTGTGTCTTTCACACGCTTTCAGGCCTCATGTATGTATTATACTGGGATGATTTTATGATTCCTCCCATCTGCTATTGATGGCCATGATTTATTCAAGGTCTTCTGTGCTCACCACAAGTGTTTATGAAATTCTTGGATGCAATGTAATTGTGCACTTGAGATCTGGAGAATGATTTCTGTTATGTCCTTTTGAGTTTCAACTATGACCTGTAATAAGGCGTTCCGCATGTGACTTGTTTGGTAGGCTGGGTCTTAATCGTGACTGATAGGAATTGTGAGCTTGCTGGGAGCACAAACTACTTTGGTGCATTTACTTGTGAAAACAAAAGTAGTTCTACTTGTTTTAAATGTCCAAATGCAATCATCCCGAGAGCTGAGGAGTAATAATCATTCACATGAGAGAAATAGTGCCGACTTTCACACAGTGTGTCCTTGAGGGAATTTTATGGAGGTACGTTCACACAGAAAGTGACAAAAGTGCCCCGTTTTTAGAGGTAAAAGAGTTAAATCCATGTTTATTTTCTTTCAGCTACTCTTTCCACTTTCTTTCTGTCTGAAATGAAGTTGCTGATAAGTAGAAGCACAAATATGAACCAAAAGATAAATTTAAGTAACAATGCTTAAGCCATGCAGTTGTTTGCAAATGTTACTCTCAGTAATGTGTTCACTTTGACTGCTTGCACAAACATGCACTTCTAGCTGATGAAGTGACTGCTGTGGGTACAGTTTTTATCTGCTGCAATCCTATTTCATGGTGTTGGGTCTTACCTGTTTGGCATTACGGTTTACTGATGTTACTAATCTTCTGGACAGCCATCAGTGAACCTACAGAATGCCAAGCTGTTACTTCGCACTATGACAGTAATACTACTCAGAATTCATAGAAAACTGCCAGGGAAATAATAAATCTGTTTGAACAGAGATTTTAAAGTTATGTAAAACAGAATGCTAGAATAGTAACTTTAAGTCTGAACTGTATCAGATACATACACCTGTATAGGCTGTTTCCAAATGCTAATGCAGAAACATGTCAGAATTTAGATAAACACAGTTCCTGTACTTTCAGCACAAGCAATATTTTTCTTAAGAAAACAGTATTTGGAACAAACTGGTGAAATGGGCCGCGGTCAGAGCGCGTCAGAGGTATAATACCTCAGTGATAGCAGACATTTTGTCAGTTTGCAATTCAAACAGTGCACTGATGACTGTTTTAAAAGTGCCACTTATGACCCTCCACATCGACCACTTGGGCAAATGACTATTTTGTGTTCCATGCATTTACCAGATGAAAAAGGGTAGCTATTCACTGAAGTGATGACGTATCAACCCTCCAGTAAAAGTGTTTCCGGCTCCAAGTCTCTATTGGGTTGGTTGAAACCCTTGTCTTTTCAATGTGCAGCTTGTATTTTTTTAAATAATACTACTTAAAGCATTTGAACTGCAATACCAACACAGCTTTTAATTGGCACTTTTCATATCTAACAGGTCTTTAAAATCTGTGTTGTAAAAAAAGCCCTCTCATGGTGTACTGGACATCAATATCCTAATGCTTTAGAAATACAATGAATCACTGCCGAGCTAATGACATTAGCAGTTATAGCTTAGTTAGCTAGCTTAGCTCATAACTTGTTTATATGTAGTGGGTGGTGTTCCCTCGGAAGGTCTGTTGTCTGCAATCTTTAGTTGTCATACAACGGTGCTTGTCTTTGTCAAAGGAGCTTGCAAAGAAAAGCGTCTGGACTTCTTTAAGTTGTTTGAAGACGTTTCACCTCTCATCCGAGAAGCTTCTTCAGTTCTGAAGAACCTTCACAGACATGGTGCTTGTCTTTGTCAGTCAGGCCCTTGTAACTGCTGTTCTTCAGTGACTATTGACTGAATATTTACTTTAAACATTTTTACGCTTGCACCTAAAATTCCCAGATGTCACCTGTGCAACACTGCCCAGATAGTAAAATAGTAACTGAACCTATGTTAAATCAACATTTCAATGTCAGTTCGGATCAAAATTTAAATAACACTAAAACTCTGGGGATGACCCATTAGTTTTAAAACTACCGTAAAACTGGTATTTAACCAATATTGATGCAGAGCAAATTACTATCATTACTTAAAAATATTTGAATGTGACTCCATAGTGTCATGGTTAACATATTCACCTGACAGACAAAACATCACCAGTTGAAGAGAGTAGATACAAAACCCTGTGTACTCAAACATGCACATCCAGCCACTGTGGTGACCCCTTGCAAAGAAGGGATTGACTCGAAGAAGATTTCGATAAAAAATACCATGTTTTATCTCCAACCACAATGATTGTTGAAATCAATAAATATATATTATTAAACAATAGAATCTAAAAAGTAAATGGGAACTTTACATCAATTAAAAACAGGTTTATTTAATTCATTAAAAGATGGCTATCTAGTTTAATGCTATTCATATATAATTCACTCCTGCATTGTACGATGTCCTGCCTTTAATTAGCTCTCTGGGTACCAATTCACATGGCCATTCGCTGAGTCAGACTATCTGAGAAAGGAAACACAAAAGCAACACATGTATAAAAAAATTAATCAGATGGCGAATTATAAATCAGTAGGGAAATGAAATGTACCAGTAAGTAATACTAGCCTTAATTCTTAAAACTGTGCTATAAATGACTTCTTAGTGTTTTCATCTAGTCAACTGAAGCCCAAATGGATGCTCATTAATTCCACTGTATCCAAGAAAATTATGTGCTGTCTTACTCTGGGCTACTTTTCCATATTTGTTTACTTTCAAACTTACTGCAGTGCTGAGATCTTTAAATTTCATGTAGTTAGGTAGCTATTAATTGAAACTCTGTTCAACCTCATGAAAATTGCTGTTTCATTTATGCCTGGACCCAATGTTTGATTATGACTCCTAGAGAAAAAATCTTTTTGCCTACTTTGTACAAATCTGGACTGTGTTTGTATGTTTTTGGAAATTACAGGAGGTTTTCAAATGGTTAATTACTTTAGACTTAGAAAGCAGATTTTAGATGGGGACAGTTACATCATGTCCCTGTCTGAGTTTATCTCAAAAAGGATAGCTTTTATTTGCAGGATTTGTACTTAATTTAATGTCAAAGTTAGATAAACTATCACAGGAATATTTAGCAGGATGAGCTGAGGGTAGGAGTGCTTCCTTAATGTTCCTGAATGCAACTTCCGATTTTGATAGGCGGAAACAATTAGGCTGTGATTTTCTAAGCGCAACGCTAGGATGTTAGAAGAAAAAGAATGCTGGGAGAATGGACTCTAAAAGCACACTAGGCTGGTTGAATGTTACCAAAACTGAATATACCCCTCTTGATGTACATTTGTAGAGGCGAGGATGAAAATGCTGCCCATTTTCTCCCTGTAGTTAAGTGCACTTTCATCTGTTGCTACACAAAGCGAACCTCAATCTATTTTCAGGCTTCTCTGAAGCCGAGCACTCAATTGATTGGACAGAGAGAAAAGGCTGATTGACTAGCCGGAGCGATGTTTACTTTGCGCTGTCTTTATGTTGTCTTTCAGAATGGCTCATGGCGAGAGCTCAACGTCATTCACTGAAAGAGTAAGTACAGGGGAATTTTTGGTCTCAAGCAGCTGGAGCCCACATAATGGCAGATGGTCCACTCTCTGACTGAAAATACTCATCTCAATGCTGGTGCATGCATGGTCTAGCTGTGCTCCTCATTTCACTTCACTACAATTTATTTAAAACCATGAATGACTGATTTTTCCAAGACCATCTGCAAACTTGAAATATTGACATCTTGGTCAATTTCTGTCTTGACGTTGTCATTTTTCATTTATTTGGTTTAGTTAGGGGTATTAACATATTACACTTTAGCCTTCCAATAGATGTTATTGGCATTTTTCCCCATGCAAATCTTAGTAAATCAGTGTGTAACTGCAAAAGATGTTAAATGCTATCTCAGTGGAATGCAGCAAAAACTGGGAACACAATTGATATCACTGATAGAAAAGTCAGGCATATGAATGCACATGCAGACAGAAAAGTAAACCATCAAACCCACTGGAAATAAAATAACTAAATAAGTAACATATGCACTCATTCAGGACAAGCAAGAACTTTTTCAGCATAGGCACCTGTGTAAGTCATAAACTGATAATGGAAAAATCCAACAGCTGCTGTTGTTTGCAATAGATAAAGACTGAAGTTCACCAGTGTTTTCTGTCTGCAGCAGAATTTATCTTTATTTCATTTGTGGCAATCTCTGGAGCAAGGTTTTAGTCTCCAATGTGAAGCTTAGAATATCTCATTTTAATTTTTTTTACAGCTGTAAAAGCAAGACTGCATTCTTTTCTGACACAAACTCAGATAGTTTATGTATTTTATAGTAAGCTACATAAAAAAAAAAAGCCAAGTGCACAGGTTCTGGCTTATACTGGTGTCATGGAAAAGCTTTACGCTCTTTTTGGAAACAAGTTATCATTTAAGACATTTTGGGGTTTTGATAAGGTTGGTTTTTGGGCCTATATACACGCATATATAAAATAGTAGTGCTGTCAGCGTTAATCTCGTTAAAATGGCGTTAACGCCATAACTGCATTAATGCGACAAATCTCCATTAGCGAGGTAACGCGGATCGCCCGGTGCGTGGGGCTGCATGGTGCTAATGCGTTAATAAGCTAACTGTGCTAATGCGTTAATAAGCTAACCGTGCTAACGCGTTTACGAGCTAACGGCACTAATGCGTTAACGTGCTAACTGCAATAATGCCTTGAGGCTTTGCAGCCCCACGCACGGGACGATCCGCGTTAACGAGCTAATGGAGATTTGCCGTGTTAATGCGGATATGGCGTTAACGTCATTGTAACAAGATTAATACTGACAGCACTAATGTATGTATGTATATATATATATATATACATACATATTTTATTTTATTTTATATACCACAAAATATACTCTGTTTCTTCAGGCAGGACCATAGCTAAAAATATATCGACCTCAAAACAGAGTGTAACAATCTACAAATTACATAAATCCACAGTTAATCCACAACAGAACATAGTAACATTTAAATATTCTATTGTATTGGGAGGGGTTGTTTGTTTGTTTTGTTTTGTCGTTTTCTTAATTTTTTTTTTATAATTTTACACAATGACCCAACTTTTTGAAATTAATGTTAAAGGTGCATATAAAACACAGAACATATTAGACATGAGTGACAACATACATGACACTCAGTAAATCAGAATAAGCATCAGTGCTGGATTAGGTTGGACAGCTTAAATACAAACATCCTATATGAGATGACCAATTTAATGTTTGTAATGGTACAAGCTGCCTCAGGTAACAGTATCCACTGCTCATTAACAATGGGAATAATACATATGAATGGCTATAGAGTATGTGAAAACAGTTGCTTTGCTCTAAATATCAATGCTCTGGCACAAGACCAAATCCTCAGGCTGTAGTAGGCTGTATAATTCTGTTGATGGATGTGGAGGGAAAGAATGAATTTCTCATTCACAGGGAGTGATAAATAACTTTAAAGTGAAAATATATATATATGAAAAAAGAAAAAGCTCGACTCATCACATCTCCAGCCTCCTCCTTGGCAATCTCACCCTATCCCCTTGATAATAGTTTGTAAAGCATAAAGAATGATAGACCTACTATGCTTGCAGGCGTGGAACCAAAAACAAAGAAAAAAATAAGTCCAATAAATAATAATCCAAAAGAAACACATCATCAGCATTCCTTCTTCGGCTGCACTTCATCTTTTGAACAATGCCTGCATTTAATACGGTGTTCTAGTCTCCCAAGAATCAAGTGACATTAAAAATGATATATATAGAGAGAGTTTACACATTTGTGCAGTTTTGACACTGTATTTAGGAAAATAATAGAACATACATTATAAAACAATTTCACCGCTCTTTGCCACCTGCGCTGGTCAGCTTAAACTGAAATGACAGGAAAGGTTTCCTTGTGATTATTTCTTATTATTCAATGGTAACACTGACCTCCCTGTGTGTGAATTGTTGCAGGATTTCCATTTCCAAAAGATGATGGACGTTTTATTGTATTCACATAAAATTGTTGCCCTTTCTTAAAAGCACCTGTGTGTGGTTTTTGTAGTCGGACAAAGATGACCCAGACGGCGCTCCAATCCATTTTCTTTTATACTACACTCAGTGTGCTGAAAATCTTTTATGAGGACAGTTTGAAGTGAACCTTTGGGGCAATGTGTGTAGTTGTATTGAGGGACAGAGTATCGATTTCAAAGTCAAGTCAAGATTAAAAAAAATGAAAGAAAAAATGAAAGAAAATAAATGATTCAAAATGGCTCAGTGAGAGAGCTTTCTGGAAAGTCCAACATGAATATCCTTTAGCTGTATTACTAAATAATGGTCAGAGCTTTTGCACATCAGAATAAAACATAAACCCTGTTGTAGCTCTAAGCATAAAGAGTGCTTTCTTCCCCAAATCTATTTTAACGATGTGTCTCCTGGCCTTTACTGCTATTTTTCTATCTGGATTGTACTGGTGTGACTTGCCAGTTTTGCAGATGTTGGTTGTAGAGATATTTACCTTCTTTAGAATTTAATTCGACTGGATGGCGCTGATGATGGGGACAAAAAACTCAGCTGTCTTTCCAAAGAGTATTCAAAGTGCTATACAACATGCCACATTCACCCATCACACAAGCACCGTCTTCTATGCTTTTAAGTGCTTACTAACTACCATTCCCACACATTCATACTCTGATGGATGCATCGGAGAGCAACTTATGGTTAATATCTTGGTCAAGGATGCAAGATTAGGGGAGGCAAAGCTCGGACCACCAACCTCCTGATGACCTGCTCTTCATCCTACAGCTACAGCCACCCGGTGATTAAACAACACTTGTAATGACATATTACAGAGTACATCATGTCAGAAATTTTTTAACCTTCTAAAGACCCTGACCAGTGGCCCTCCCTAAAGCCCGGCTCACAATTCAATCCCAAACCCGCAGTTCTCCTTGCAACTTTGCCATTAACTCATGGTTTGGACTGGGTCTAACCCTCAGCTCCTCTCTCCCTGAGTTCAGAATCAGAATCAGACATTAGAATAAATTCCAAATACCCAAAGAAAAAGCACTCATAATGTGTTATATATTTGAATCGTTAATTCATAAAACCAATTTTAATTTTACAGAATAATAGGTTTTAAAATTAGGTTTTTGTAGTAACTGGTATGAATGAAGAGTATAATATTTCAATGTGATAGGTTTGTAGCTTGAACCTATTCGCTGGAACGTTAAGGACAATTTGCTACACAGCCAAACAAGACACGAGTAGGCAAAGTTCTTCGTGTTACTCATGCATGAGGGAGACCTGCCTGGAGCCAAGTGTCGTTCCGCCACTTGACCTCCATCAGACTCTCGTCCGCTCCCCCATAACACTGCTCTTTTATTGAGGTTACATGAATATGCATAGGTTCATTAACATACAACGTCTACATACAAACAAAGAGTACCTTGTCTGAGCGTTGTGTAAGTGTGTGTGTGTGTGTGTGTGTGTGGGGGGGGGGAAGGTGTCAGTGTGTGACCCCATAAAAACTTCCCTAAACCTGCTGGTCTGGAAGTCCAGCAGTTCATCTAAACAAAAGGCACTTAGCCTAAAACAGATATAGCTACGTTTATCCTACCATAAAACAATAAGAGAAGGAACGACCACTCCCATGCTCCCAGAGTGCTCTGGACTGCACACAAAGTTTGCAGACTATCAAGGATCAAACCTCTACCAACCTACAACTAATTATAAAACTCTAAGCCTATATAAGTAGATATTTCTAAGCATAAATGACAATCAACAATACAAAACCTAACACAATGCAACTTAATTCAATTGAGTTATATATATATATATATAGGGCAGCGGTTATTGTGAGGTAGAGACCCTACAATAATACAGAGAAAACCCCAACAACCAGACAACCCCCCAAACGAGCAAACACTTGGCGACAGTGGGAAGGAAAAACTCCCTTTTAAAATGAAGAAACCTCCAACAGAACTAGGCTTAGAGAGGGGCAGCCATCTGCTGTGACCAATTGGGGGTGATGGGGAAGAGAGCCTGAGATTAATAATGACTAATGATTAATTCAGAGTGTTGTGTAAGCAAATAGAGAGTGAAAAAGATCAGTAAATAAGAAAAACTCGCTCAGTGAAGTATTTGACTAAATACTCGTAAGATTAGTAGAGCACTGTAGCCCACTTATAATGGTGCAGAGGTGATTGTGGATAGAGCATGATAGTTTTTTGCTTGTGATTAATTCATTGGTGTGTCAACCCCAGGTGAGATGGGTTACACTAATTACACCCACCGACAGAAACAGAAGCCGGAGTTGTTCAGTCACGATACATTAACTTGATTTCCTTTCGCATGGTGCTTCCATCACAGAATAATGGCGGAGGTCTGTGTGCGCTCCTCATTTGTATGAGTGCATGTTTCTGACGAATGAAGTCAGAATGGAGATTGAGCTTACGCTAACAGAAACACCAGCAAGCACTTTGCTCCTGGAGCAGCCCCACGAGGAAACTAATAGTCACAAACTGCTTTGTGCACGACCAGCAGAAAAAGAGAAAAATGTTTTGAACTGAGGCAAAAAAAAAAGGGGGGGGGGGGAGGGGGGGTTGAAAAGAAGCATGGCACAAATGCAGAAATGATGTACAGTCAGCAGAGTCACCTTGTATAAAAGTTTGGTGGGGGTGACCATTAACAATCAAAAGTGACAAATTGTGGTTAGTCTTTTTCGCAGCGCTCTGTTTTTTAGGGGAGCAAAAGCAGGGATGGGCGAGGGATTGACGGAGAGAAGCCACACCACATTTACCACACCTCTGGCACTGATGGAAACCTGTCTGCTACTCTGGAGACAGGAACATGCATTGCCTCAGGTTGCCATGGGAACTGGGGTAGATGGCGAGTTGAGCGGACACAGACGTCTTTGCTTTTGCCCAGGTTCGAACGCTCCTGGACGGAGACGTTGGCACACCCAAAAGGCAAGGCTTAAAGACAGGACACCACTCCTGCCTGCATGCTATGGAGCGCTGAACACATCGCTTCTACCTCAAGTACTGTCTACAAAAGAGATACAGGGAGGAAATTACACCCAAAATAGAAGACAGGGAAGTGTTAAAGCCTGTGGTAGGGAAATAATAGACTGGTAATGCAGATAAGACAACAGAATGAAAACTGGCATGTCTTTATCTCTTCACTGATGCCCTGCTGATGCCATGTTCTTTTCTCTTGGTCTTCATTCTTTATAAATCTTCTTTAAAATCTTTTTCTAATATCATATTGCAAAAGAAAAAAAACCTGTTGCTCGGTTCAGCCAGTGCTGAGCTCGACCACATACTGTTCGTCACTGTCTGTCAAAAGCTTTCTGGGTAACATCAGTGTTGTCGGCTGCCAGCTGAGCTAACGAAGGCTGGAATCAATAATTGCGTAGTGTGTCCGGATGAAGACGGGTATGGCAGAGAAACTCAGGGGGATAAAACAACGGAGTTGTGGGAACCCGCAGATGGTAACAAATGATCCAGGCTGTCATTCCAATTTATTGACCACAGTGCACAGATGTAGTGATGCAAAGGAGACCTGCTGAAGAGTAGACTGAGCTTTTATGACCTTTACAGCCATTGCTTGCACGTGGGCTGCAGAGCAGAAGAAAGAACAGCTGGCATTTTGGCCGTCTGCACCTGGTTTGGTAAACAAAAGGTAACATTTTGGTGTCAAATTGTAAAGTGTGAATGCAGTGACATTAGAGCTCTTTTGAGAGGCCTTTAAGATCTTTTCTACAGTACTGTGCAAAAGTCTTGAGCTACCCCTCATTTCTAAATGTTTCTAGGAAATAGGGTAGTGGAATGTGTAAAGATACATGGAAATATGGTCTATAAGGCAAAAACAGTTTGCACAACTTTAGCCTTGAAAGTTAATATTTGATGTGACCACCTTTACTCTTTAACACTATCATAACTCTGTCTTGTAATTTATTTAAGTAGTCTTCAGGAATAGTTCTCTTAGTTCTCTGCAAAGACTGCTTTAGTGTAAAATGTGGGCTCTGGGGAGACCAATCCATGACTGATGGTGTTCAATTGTGTGTTTTTCTATCCAGGAATTATAGGAAGTTTTGTAGTTCAATGACAATGTGTTTGGGATAATTGTCATACTGACAAATGAAACCACTGCCAATCATAGACGTTCCTGATGGGATTGAATTATGGATCAAATTCTGTTTTCTGGGTTGACAATTCCATCAATTTTGAGAAAAACACCCCAACACAGCTGACTGATATGTAGCTCACAAACAATGAGAGATCCATTGCCACACATTTACACCCCAGTTCTTCTATTTCTTCTAATTTAGCATACCTAAGTCTTGTCTCCCCATTTCACTTTCTTATAAATGGCTTATTGATAGCCACTGAGACCATTTCCGATGATGCCAGACGCATCTCTCAGGTTCTGTGTCAGGTTTTTGCTGGATTTTTTTCCTATTTCTTAAGGACATGAATTCAGACAATGTTTATGTGCTGTAGATTTACTCTTTTCCTCCATTTGTTCATTTTGCTGTCATTTCTTGTAAAAGACACACTACACACATTGCTGAGTGTCAGTTAATAGCGCATTGTTGGTGCAAGAACGAACATGTTTTATTTCTGTCAAACTGTGTTATCTTTGACATTTAACAAAAGAAACAAATGGGAACAAATGATGTGTTTTTTAACAGGCTACTAGAAACAAAGTGCCTAAAGATGCAATTTAAAATTGGTTGTTTTATAAGTTGTCTGCTGTGTGTAGATACAACACCGGTAAAACCCTTGAGGTCGATGCCTTTTTTCATGCTTGAAAGGTTCACAGGCCAGTGTTACGTGTCTTAACAAAAATATACACTCCTCCTAAAATGGTCAGGCACAAGGACTGGAGTGAAAATGAGTGAAAAGGCCACCAATGTTCAAAGAGAAACTTCACAAAGCCTGGGGAACTATCGCTGAAGTGTAAAATTTCTTAACAATTGTTGGAAGCAGCATATAAAAAAAATGTTCCAACCTAAATCAACTGATATAAGATACCAAATATTTTCCCAAAAATTTGTTTGTTGTTGCTAATTAGTACAACATGCTCATATGCTCTCAAATGCGAAAGAGCACACTAAAGGAAGACAGGCGAAGTAATGAAACAAAAGCCAAACCCATGAAGTGTGAAGAAAGCAGCAAAATCGGTTACGAGATTTGCATGAAGGTGAGAAAAGCAGGAAATCTTGTGGACCGAGCAGGCTGCCTTTTAAATGTGCTTTTTTATTTAATGATGTCCCTTTTGGCTTTACCTTTGTTGGCATCTTTAACTGCCTGCACTGTCTGGTGTATCATATTAATTGTCTGTATTGTGTGTGTGCTGCTTTGCATGTTAAGTTCTCAAGCTTTTTCACCCTGTTTGCTCGCCTTTCTCTGCAATGGCTGTGTTCATAGAGTGTTTGTTAGCGTTGTTTTGTTTTAAAGGGCTACTTTAACAAGTTCAAAAGCTAACACTATTACATTTTCAGTAATGGAGATTAATGTGCATTGTCCCTATAAAAAACCAAAACAAATAAATAACAAATAAAGGCTCACCAGTCCAGCAGTCTGGGGGAACCTCTACATGGGGAAAGTAAACCTTCCAGACTTCCTGTGATCTTGATGTATAGTTATACTTAACCCACTCTTCTCTTAGTAACAATGTAGTTTTGCTGCATATGGTGCTTCACTTTTTTTTTTTAACATTTTGACATGTAACAGCCTTATTCCAAAATTATATTTATTTTTTTAACACAAAAAGTTTTAATAAAATTGCAAGCAAACTTTTTTTCCACTTTGCCGTTAAGGGGTATTGTGTGTGGATTTCTAAGTTTAAAATATATATTTTGCAATACGGCTGTCAGAGAAAAAAATATGGGATAAGTGGGGCACTACTGCAACTTAAAAAAAAAAAAAAAATAGTACAAAATCAAATCTATCTGGAAGAAGCATCAAACCATATCAATGATTGACTTTGAGTATTTGTTAACGAGATTATTCATTAAAGTCACACTTGTGGTTACATTTTTAGGGGCTAAAACACAGTGGTTGCAGGGAACAGAAAAATCTGTGAGTTTGGTGTGACATTACCACTTCACAAATCCAAAAATCCTTTGGCATGAAGCGCTGCCACCAAAGGACACCTAGTGTACAACTGAGCCAGGACAGAGATGCCATGCCATTTGAAAAAAATGGCATCAACTGACACCCTGACAATGCGAATAAGTTGAAACACTTGCACTATGCACTTGTCTGGTTTTCTGTTGTGGACATGTTTTTACATACATACATACATACATATATATATATATATATATATATATATATATATATATATATATATATATATATATATATATACATATATATATCTACATAACATTTTCTAATGTTAAGTAATCACATAGTGTGTACTTTTTTATATAAACCCACCGGTCAAGCAGAAGGCTTTATGTCAGGCTGTTGATTACAACTCGAATGATGAAAAAAGATAATTAAAAAATTATGTGTGAAGTTTAAAGACATAGCCCATACAGTGTAGGTCAAGTGTAAACCAGAGAGTGAGAGCAGCATTATCACCTATTTAATATTTTCTTTCATTACAGCAATCTACACAGAATCAAGGATGCATGTTCCTCTGGGTCTGCTTATGAAAGTATCTGCAGTTTTAATATCCTTGAGAATGCGATGTTCCCAGCTGGGCATAACAATAACCATGTGTGTCTGTAAACAAACGTCCTTGCTGTGACTAGCACATAAAGTTGCCTTTAGGGGATAAAACAAGAAAGATGTTAAACTGTGCCTCAGCTTCACCTAATGAGAATGGCCTTGCCATCACACACTCAGTACAGAGACGGACTACAAATCTGAGCCACGCATGAATTTTAATAGTACAATTTGAATGCTTACAACAAATGGAGCACAACAAACTCTTAGGAAGGCAATGTTTGTCTCAGTAGCCTTGTGCTTAGTTATGGAAGTGCAGTCACAGTTAAAGTCATCCGAAATGACCGCTGATTGCTATTTTCTGGTGCATTCAGTCTTTTTACATGCAAAAGCAGAGCTGTGCCATGGATGTACTAATGGAAAAGGACCATAATCCACTATATGGTGAGGGTATAAGCAGTGCGAGTGCAGTGTCCTTGATTACACCAAGGATCCTTAAATCCCCTTTCGAACTTCTGATTTCAAAACACAGAGCAAAAATGCTCAGCTGGAAGCTTCATGAAAGGGCTTAATTAATGAATGAGTGATGTTACGCCAATCTTTTGTGCAGTCTCTGTTGGCAGCAGACTTTGAAATTGAGTTTCTCTTGTTTGGTGGGTATACCAAAATCCTTGTTATTCTAAAAAGACAGAAATCAGATATTTAGTGAAGTAGAAACAAACATTTTTTCACCGATGCTGTCAAATGTTTCCAAATAATTTCAGAATTAGGCTTTGTCATTCACTTGGGTACCGTAACAGGGTGTCGAACACATCACTGTTTCTAGCTTGAAATACCTTTTTGTGTTGGCCCAACTCAGCCCAGTATGTAAAGTGATGGATGTTAAGTGGCTAACTTTGGATTAGTGCGGAGTAGCTTTGAATTTTGGATTCAAAACAGGGAACTCTACTAATTAAAGACGGACCAACATAGCCATTAGTCCCATGCTGCTAGATTACTTCAAACATCTTTTATCAGCATAAGTGGTGACATTGTTGAAAACTGTAATGAAAGTGGACATGTTTGACAGGCAGGTGGTCTTTTGTGGAAGGTCAATGTGCCCTCAGAACTCAAAAAAGGACACAGAAGATGGGAAGTGGCACTTGTTCTCTCTTTTTAATCCTTGGTGGAAGAAAGAGGCTAAGAGCAATACTTTTAAAATTGAAGGTGAACAGCTGCACATTTGCTGACTTTATTGCTTTGAGAAAAGCAACAGGAACTATTAGGCCTGCAGACATGTCATATCACTGTAGGGAGCATTTTGCATTGGGAGATTCAGAAGAATGAAGGGTTACTTTAAGCACGAAAACAACCCACTTCCTGTCAGGGGCCACCTGTTACTGCTCACGACTCAGACAGCGGGGGGAAGCAATGACAGAAGAACAGAAAGCTACTGAGAAACTGATAAAGAAAGAGACTGGCAGAGTGTGCCGGAGAGGCACTTTCTTTTTTTTCTTCTTTTTTTTTGGTCAAAGATACATACTGTAAAAGTCAAAAGGGTACACTGTCTATAAATGGTATGCTATCAAAAGGAGAGAAGAAGACGTGAAAATATGTGGGTGCTATCAATGACAAGGCATCCAGCTGAGTGTAAAACACAATGAAAATCTAGCATTCTATCCTTCCACTGCTTTCTTTAAAACTCACATCAGATAATGTGTTTTCTGTAGCTGTGGGGGGGAAAAACACAAGGCTGAAGCTCTGTTTAGGCCATGAATTATTCACATACTATGCCTGAACATACAGCATTGCACTAAAATTACATAGATGGTGCATGCTGTAATGTTTATCCCAGAACTGTGACAATATTAAACTCAGAAAGATACTCCCTCCCAATCCATTTTAAAAGCAGCAGCGAAGGGCTCCATTTGCAGCCGCAGAACGAGAGAACGTCTCATGCATTAGCAACGGAGTGGAGGCAAAAGTGAGACGAGAGGAGAGGATGAAATGCATCAGCTCGATCCGCAGGTTGAGCTCTGATGGCTCGGCTTCCGGAGTATCGTCCTGAGTGCTAAGGTGCTGCCCTCTTTCCCAGCAGGGCACTAAAATAAATGAAGGGTCATTTAGACAACTGAATGTAGCTGCAGTGAAATCCAACAACAAATGGGCACTCTAATAGAATTATATTCAGCTGATGTCAGCACAGCCACTATATCATCTTTATGAGTCAGCAAGAATAGGACTACACTCCTGAAGCATGAGGTCTTACTTAATACAGTGCTGCAAGAGATTTCCCATGGGGCCAATTGAAGAAGAGGGCAATAAAGTGAGGAAATCAACCAGAAGTGCTGATGTATGCCTGTAATGGCCTGGTTGGATAAAAAAAAAAAAAGACAAAGTAGTAAACTTAGCTGAACTACTAATAGGGACAGCTGTGAAAAGGAGTAATAATGTGAAATGAAAACTTCTAAGCTGCAATTACAGTAATGTTTCCCTTGGCCACATAGAATAAAATTAAATCATTCACACACTGCTAAAATATCACAGTCAACTGAATGCTGAAGCTGACTTTGCTGGTTATCAACAATGCCAATCTGTGAGGAGAAAATTGAAAACAGTGTGTAACAAATTGAAACGTAATACAATGTGAAGGAAAAGTCGTTACCGCTCAACGCAGACTTGTTTTGTTTTTCAAGACGCACTTAAGTTCTCCGTCAGCCCTGAAAAGGTATCTCACAAATCTCTGTATGGAAACCAGCAAACACTGAGGTGTATAAAGTTTTGTTAGCAGATCTGAAAGGCTGTACTAATGGCATTTAGCTATGTTATCATGGTAATATTAGTTGGTCATCAGCAAACCCAAAGCACAGCTGACAGTATGTTTAAACTTATGAACGAAATAGATATTTTAATTTGGACCTGAGAGTTGTGCGAGTTATGCAATATAGACACAGGTTAACTTAAGATGGACTTTTGGGTAATATTCCAATTCAATTCAAGTTTTTAATGTAGCACCAAATTACAATAACAGTCAATTCAATGCACTTTATAATGTAAGGTAAGAAAACCCCCCAAAAATCGAAGAACCTCCTATGAGCAAGCACTTGGCAACAGTGGGAAGGAAAACTCCCTTTTAAGAGAAAGAACCAGGCTCACGGATGGGCAGCCATCTGTCGTGGCAGGGAACCCCATAGTAGGCCAGACCTATTGCTTCATAGCTGAGGGTGGGTTCAGGGTCACCTAATCCAGCTCTGACTATAAGTTTAAAGTCTCCTTCACTTACATTTGGGCTTTGCTTTTCTTCACTTCTAATATGAAGTAGTCAAGTGAGATAACATGGGGAGAAAACAAATGTCTCCAAAAAGTGAGGCATCTCTTACTCGCAGTTTTCGGGGGGGTTTTCTCCTTCATCACAAACATTGACCATTGATGTATAACAGGTGAATTTTCCAGTGCCATAGCAACTACCCAAACAACAAAGAACCACTTAATGTGAAAGAGGAGTGAACGTGGACACCATCTTGGTTTCTTAACATAAAACTAATCGTTGCAGTCAGGAAAAGCCCAAAAGTGACCCCCCTTAAACTGACTTTCACTTTTAGTGTCCTTATTTTCGCCTGAGTTATCGGTTCTCTTATTAGTTGGTTAACATTAAATAATGTCTATTAGCTGTAACCAACCAGCCAATCTATTGATGTAACGTTCTTTACTTACACAAGATGGTACTAAACATGTTCTAAAAAACTTGTAACTTTAAGCACTTATTTGGTCAATCAGGTTTCACAGACAGTGTTACGTCTATGTCAGTTTTTGAGAGCAGGCTCCATGGTGTAAATTAGCCTTTATACAAGTTGGATTTCATGTCTGCTTCAATCATAATCTTAGCAATCCAAATACTTAACGACAAATACCAAATGGGCATTGTTGCTGGAAATCACTAAAGTCAGTGGAGTTTATCCTCTTCTGGAACAGAAACACGACCTTAACCTTAACTTAACACCCCTACCTCCCACTGTTAAATCAGTCATTTCAAGCTAAACTTTACTAAAATGAAAATCAACACAGTAGGCTCCCTGATTAATTGGCCTACATGAAATCATTCATTGAACTAAGTTTAGTGTCTGCAGTGCCTTTAACACACAGTTTAACAATCACTGGTTAATGAAGTCAGCATGTCAGCATTGCATATTAATGCTACTAGTGTGGCTGAGGCTGAAAGCATTATCACTTGTCCAGATTGTCACTTTTAACATGATGGTGGTACAATGGGATCATCAAAGTGCATCAAAGTAAAATTGCATTGTGTTAGGGAGATCTTGGAGGCAATCCAAGAGTTGTTGACAACTGAATGCTATTCAGTGCTATTTTAATTTGATTATTTTAACCTGCTGTTAATGTGACAGGTAGAGTCAGAGGATTAACAGTGTCACTGTGCAAAAACATTATCCCCTAGATATTGCAGATACTGCAAAAATAGTATATGTATTAGTATTAGCAGTAGCATGTTTTATGATAGTCATAATATGGATATTGAGTGGTTACAATCAAAAACAAAATAATTAATTTAATTAACAGTTCATCCCAGCAGAAACCACTTTCTAAACCTTTATGTAGAACAGTACTGTCCCCTACTGAGTCAATACAAGAGGGCCCCATATTTTATTGTTTCATGCACATCAGTCTTGGCTGTTGTGTCCTTGAGCAAGACACTTCACCCGTTGCCTACTGGTGGTGGTCAGAGGGCCCGGTGGCGCCAGTGTTTGGCAGCCTCGCCTCTGTCAGTGCGCCCCAGGGTGGCTGTGGCTACAATGTAGCTTGCCATCACCAGTGTGTGAATGGGTGGATGACTGGATGTGTAAAGTGCTTTGGGATCCTTAGGGACTAGTAAAGCACTATACAAATGCAGGCCATTTACATCTGGTTGATTAAGCTTTGATGATTTTCTTATAGCTAGATAGCATGTGAGACGCTGCACCTCTATCAAGAAACAACAAAGTCAATCCTATTAATAATACCAGTCTGAGGGCCACTGGTACTAGTAGAGAACTAGGTCTGTACACTGTTTGTGTACACTGATAGGAAAGGTTTTAAAATGTGTTGCTTTTCTGGTGCCTTAAAAGTGCTATTCAGTGCTTTGTGCTTAAATAATGACAAGTGGCTAAATTTATATATGCTTTTGCTCACGAACATTTGGTACTTGTTGGAAATTAACAGTAACTGCATCCGTACTAGTCTCACACTGTAGACTAGCTCAGACTTTGTGATTCAAAATAATCTTTTAAAGATGTAAATGGATGACGACATCAAAAGGGTTCATCTTTGAATGTACACGTTTTAATTAACCCCAAACAGCCAGTATCCCCACAGATAAGATGTTAGATCTAAATTAGCTTGCAAGCCGATAAACAGCCTCTGCTGTTAGAAGCTTCTGAAGTATTAGGACCTGAAATGAGCCTCGAGACCCACACATACCCTTGCAACCTCCAGTTGCTAGGGAAAATGCCTCCTGTTGCTGAGTTGTTGCTGGCTGTCTCCAGGTGAAACTGGTTGCAAAGATTATGCTGTAGCAGAAACTTCCTTGTCACTGCTTTGATCACTAGCAGATTGCAGTGGTTGCCAGTAGCATGAATGCTCACATTGTCTCTCTGAGCTGTACATGGAAAAGCAGGATGCAAATTTGAAACGGAGAATGTTCGCCTTCAAAGTAATAGTTTTGCCTTATTGCTGACATCAACACATTTCAAAATATGCAACTTTTACTTTGAAAGGAAACAGTCACATCTTTCAGAGAGTTTGCGGACAGGTAAGCACCTTTCATATAAACTGCTCGCAACTGATCTCTAGGGTTGATTGAATGGGGTTTTAGCAGTCAATTTCACAACAACTGCCACCAACCTCAGGCAACCACGCACCAGACAGAAGCACTGGTCCCAACCAAATGGTCACCAGTCTCTAAGCCTCACTCACCTGTGTGACTGAGGCTTTATTCATAAAGGAAGAAAACTGAAAATACGTAAAAATTAAAGAAAAAAGAAAGAAAACAAGCACAGAAAAAAAACTAAATACCACTTGCTTTGAACAAATCTGATGTCTTACAGTGCCCACAAAATATTCTCAACTATCCTCAAGTTTTCTTTATCAAGTTTTGTAGTAATTTATTCATCACTTTACCTTCATCCCACTTGGTTTTCTATGACTTTTGCTGTAAATTACTCAGTTATGGTCACAGAGAGATTTTGCTACCAATTGGTGGAAATTTGACCTTGATAAAAACACACTGCCACATTGTTCCAAGTTAGCAGATTGGAGCTGATTCTGTTTTTAACCAACAATAACTTCCTTCTACAGCCTTTCTCGTTTCCCATTCATCTCTTAATGTATGATTATAATATTTGACAAGATATTTAGCCAAATAAACACAATGTTTGTAACTTACGGAGCCCCGCAAGGGACATGGGAGAAAAAAAAATTACGATGAACTTTTGCGAGATCTCGCAGCTGTTTTAAACTACTACAGCCGGGAGGAACACCGCTCTCCCGGCACATCGTGCCTCGACCTCCCGGTCGGCTTCAAGCTGGCAGCCTCCGAAGAATGCGGCTAAAAGTTTTGCGAGATCTCCCAAAAGTTTTGCGAGATCCCGAGTTTGTTTTGCGAGATCTCGCAAAAGTCCGTCTTAATTTTTTTTCTCCCATGTCCCTTGCGGGGCTCCGTAGTAACTGAATGCTATAATGAAGCGTATATATTGAAGTTATTCTGTCAACTTTGTATTCAGCCCTGAACCTAAACAAGGAATCAGTGCTCAAGCTGAGGCCTGAGTAAAAAAGCTCAAATCAAGTTTCATTTATGTCACACAAAAAAATTGTGTTTGCATCCACAGTGTGAGACTGCAGACACGCGCTTAACTGATGCCCACCATACTGTCTGAAGTTAATGACATATCACCATCCTCAGTAAAAAGAGTCTAATTGCATTATAGGGAATTGAAGTAAGGAATGAACATGTTTAATTTGCTTTTGCATTAGACTCATAAGAACTCATCAAAGGTGAATTAGAGTCTGAGTTTGATTAAATAGACGGTAACTAACCATCAGGAATAAGAAGGCTTACATGCACATTTCCCTATCTAATTATAGTGAACAGAGGACAATTATTATACTTCTTTAGCAACGAGAGAAGTAGTCAGTGAATGGAAGCTACATCTCCAGAGGCTATATAGAACGCCATAGGAGTTTGTAGATGTTTTTCATAAAATACGCTCTTGAAACGAAGGGCACGCTGGCTCCTTGTGTGCTTGATATTTTGTTTTGTTTTTGGGTTTTTTTCTTTTTTTTCCCCCTCTTTTTTTTTGCAGCACGTGTCAGGACAGCTTATACTAGCATGCACAATAATGCAGTACCCTTAAATTGTTGTGTTTTCAAGGCCGTGCATTGAAACTGAGGGTGACCCTTCTCTGCAAGCAGCCTTTGGCCTTATTTGATCCAGTTCTCTGGAAAATAAGCGGTTGCCTGGGCTCAGAATCTTAAGTGGGATTTGAGTGCAACTGTTTATTTGTGTTTGAGGCAAAGGTGAAGGAGTCCGTGTAGAGGTAGGGAGTATGGGCTAAACCTCAGGGGAACCAGGAGGAGAAAGAAAAGCCGAAGAACATGAATAGGAATAAAGCGAAAGCTCTGCAGGACGACAAAACCGGACGCAGCGTTAGTTAAAAGTTGAGCACAGGACAGCAATTCTCTGCTAAGTGCTTATTTAGTGGATGAATCATGGGATGCAAGGGCTTAATAACAGGTTATTAATGCCCATCATCACACCCTTAAACATAGTTGGGGAGACATGCAAAACAGAGGCTTGATGTGGACCCTGATCTCTCCTCAGTCACTCACAGCTGCAACCAGACAGGATGAGAGATCACAAAGCTGGAGCAGACAGATTATAAAATGCCGCTGACATAAACCGCAGTGATGCCGTCACAGAGAGGATGCTGTTTCCCTGCTCGCAGCATCCTTGTTCTTTGCACTTAAAAAAAGGTTTAGAAGTCAGTGAGGATAAATAGAAAAATAACGCTCCGTCCTCGCTGTGTGTCATTCTGCAGCAAATTATTATTCTCTCTCGTCAAAGATTAAGGACAATGGACAGCGGTTTTTAAAATGGTAAACAACTTTCAAGTGCTCAGTGAAAAAGACGACGCTAAGACTGACACCATTTTGTTCTAAGACAATTAAGTAAATGGCAAAGCTGCATTCCAGTATTTCACAGTTCAGTTAATTAGCCAGCTGCAGTAATTACCTAGCTTAATCCTCTCTGCTGTGAGATGGTGACGTTCACAGCCCTGCTTTTTACAGGACACTGAATTCTCTTTTGTTCTCTGAGCTTATCTCATATTTTCCATTTCAAAGCTGTACTAATCAATGTTTTTAGATTTGTAACCTCAGTGTTTGTAATATAAAAAGCTTTGGCTTGTTGTGACAAACAGAAAGAATAATTGCCTTGTTTTGCTGCTACTTTTTTTTTTTGCATGATTTTCAGTCCAGCTCTGGTAACGTCATTGAACCCTCGTGGAGTAGTGGAAGCTGAAGAGACAGAAACTCCTCTTGAAAGTAAGTGGAGACCAAAACAAAGCTAAAACCTCAAAGGTTTAATTAAAAACACATCATAAACAGCTACAATCGCTGCTCCATACAGGAAAATTATACTACTCAGACTTTTGTGACTATCTATAACATTATGGTTGTATTTAGTGGTAGCGGCTAGTGGTATTTATTTACATATATCATACAGTTTGTCATAGTATCGCACAATTCTTCACTTAGCACTACAGATAATGACTCCTGGACATTTTATTGGCATTTTTGATGTGGAGCAGCAAGTCTTTAAGCTACAGCACATGGGCTCAGGTGATGCAGACCCCAAATGTTTGAACTCAGACCAACTTGAGCTTAGGATCATGACTTCGTAGCAGGCATTTTAAAGAGGATTAATGATTAGCCTTGTGTTGTGGTTCAGACAATCTTTTGGCTGAAGTTTGGTCCATTCTTCTGCCAAAGGAAGGCATTTGTCTCTACCCGTCAGAGACCCTTAACATGAACGTTTGCTGAAAACAATTTAACCACCATCTTCCCTGCTCTGTTTATATTAGCCTAACCACAACTTCATATCTAGCTACCAGGTAACTGAACAGCTGAGAATCGGTAAAGTAGCCCAACTTCACTAACCTTCCTTTCCGTCTGTTCTTCCAAAGTAATAGCAGCCCTGTACATTTGTGTTTTTCTTACTGTGTTGGCCCTGGCAACCTGTCCGGGGTGTGCCCGACCCTAATCGCAGCTGTTTTAGTCAGGCTCCATTCCACTGAGCAGAATAAGTGGTCATGAAAACAGATGAGTGGATGGTTCAAATTCAACTTAAGTATAGTACTTGGATTAATGACGCCATACAATCTAAATATAAAATTTTTAAATGAATACAAATAGAGTGTGCACCTTAGCCACTAGCTGTATTAATTTTTGCAAATAAAGATTCATAGTATGCATTTAAAAGAAAGCCTTGGAGACATGCCAGTGGTAGTGATACATGCGGATAAGCAGCCAAGTGTGGCAATTACTATTCAGACAGAATACAGTTACTTTTCTGCTATCCGTTTATCTTTCCTGACACATGGGAACCAATCAGATTGTTCACAATGCATAAATCGCCAACCTTCACACACTGCAGTTATGCTCTGGCATTTTGAGTTAATTATTGATCCATGTGGTCAGGGAGTCCTGGAGAGCAGTCTTTCTGTGTGAGGCACCGTGTAGTTGGAGCATGCAGTTTGATTCAGGTGGAGCTTTTGGTGGCAGTGCTCCAGAAACACTGCGCTGGCCTCTAGTCCGCTTCCACCTGGAAGCATCTGTCTGGCTCAAGTCCTACTCTACACGGAAAGACCAGTCAAGCGCACACAGGCTCAGTGATCCGCGATTCATTCGGCATCGACCGGCTTCTATGTCAGCGGAGAGATAACATAATTTGCTGTGGAGTTTTCCTTTTGAATTCCTCTTTTCTTTACTTCAGAGTTTGTTGTTTTTACAGTAATTGCTCATGGTGACTTTTAGTCGACCCAGATCGCGTGAAAAGAAAATGCAGAAATTTGTTTGACAGTATTGGATTGTATTTATAGTGCTTGTTATTGCACGTGCTGCATTTGCTTATGTATTTCAGAGGCAGTGGTTGCAAGTATTTAACCTACCTGTCACCTTATCTTACATATAAATCAAAGCACTACATCGATAGAATAACATGTTTCTATATGATAATAATATTATATTATATATTCTGTATTTTCAGTGCAATATATTTGTAATAATATATTTGTCTCCTCCAGCTAAAGTCAACTTTATTAACTTGAAATAAATTTTTACTTGAAGTCAGGGATTATGAGTACAAGTTTTGAAAATAAGGATTTTACATTTTTCAATTTCTAGTTTCTTCCTGCATCAGCTACCTGTCTCACAAGTGTCTGTGCCTGGGAAGGAAACGCTGTGGATGGCTGTAGCAGGCACAAGTGACATAGACTCAACTACAATCCCTCTGGGATTTTCTGGCAGTGTTTTTGTGAGCGTATAAATTTTAACATCGTCAGTCATTTTGTATGCAAATATTTAGCATATAAGTGACAACATCTTTGTCCAAGTGATTCATCATTTAAGAGATGAAAGATTAAGTCTCTGGAGAAGGTTTAGATACCCCGAGGTAAGTCAGTTTCACTTTGTAGTTGTTCATTTTGATAGGGGTAAGGAAGAAAAGTCATAAATATTCCTCTGATCGTGCCGTAAAGAGAACAGGCAGTGAAGATGTCAGTGGTCTGAGATGATGCCGAAGCTGCGTCTTTACTATAAAGAGTTCATTTACTCAATGCTGGTCTATGTCGGTTGTGTTGGGTCAAAGTTGACCATATTAATTTTAGTCAATCCTATCCTCATTGCCTTACATCTTTGCTGTTCACAGTAAATTATTTACAGTGTTTCATTTCATTCAGTTTGACCAATTCAAAAATAGATATTTTACTTTCTAAGAAAACAACATGGGAAGAAACTGCTTTGTATCCACACAGTGACACACACTCAATGCTAAATGACATTTATTATCAGAGGTTCATATTCATTCTGAGCGGAGTGCAGATGCAGTGGTGGGTACATGAGCATGATGAATGAAGGAGACGGACTCTCAATAAATTAAAAAAAGCTGTAAAAATGAATATTTGCCAGGTGTAGGTATGTTAAAGCTAGATGACATATATAGAGATTATAACAACACTGTTATTGTAGCATATTATCTAATGATATATATTATTTTATATTATCTAATGTTATATCTATGAAAAACTTGAATAAATAAAAAAATTTGCAATCAGCAAAACTCACCTTTAACTTGTTGGGGTATAGAGTGATGAAAGCTTTCACACAGTTTTAAATTAGACCAGTGGTCACCAACCTTTTTTGTGGCACGGACCAGTTTAATGTCAGACAATATTTTCACAGACCGGCCTTTAAGGTGTCGCAGATAAATGCAACAAAATAAAATGACCAAGACAAAAACCGTGGTATTCTGTAAATATAATATAAACGCAAATTCACTGTGTAATTGAGTAACTTTATTAGCAGCGTCCTCCTGAAATGCACTAACATCATTGGGAGTAACATCCTCCTCTCTGCCCTTTAATACTCTCTTGTCGCTATGGTAACACGCAAATATTTCTTTCAAAATAAGACACACAACTACAACACGGGAAAAGACCGAGTTAACAATAAAAACCCTGAAAACCATCAGTTTCACACCCGAGCCTCAACTTTCGCAGCCCAGTACCAAACGACTCGACCCGTGGCCCCGGGGGTTGGGGACTGCTTAATTAGAGCATATCAGAATTATATGTATTATATTTATCATATATATTTAGTGAAAAGCTTGGTGTGCAAAAATGTACAGTAGGGGAGACATTTTTTATTTGTCTTTTATGAATATGGCAAGCAAATTTTAGGATAATACTGATCAGCGTTGCATCCTGTGGGATCTAGTAATGTAAATTTGTGAATGGAAAGATAATGATTTATTCAGATCACACTGTGCTATGAAATCCTCATCCTTGTTTAGGGTTCTCGTATCCATAAACAGTAGCTTTTAGGTCCTTGTGGCTCCAACTGCTTTGTGAAGGCATGGCTGGTATTAAAAAAGCAGAATAAAAAAATTATCAAAAAAAAAAAGTGCACTCCTCACTTCAGTATATCTGTTAATATCTGCTGATAAAGAAAGAATGTGCTTCCTATGCTGTCACCCTTAAACGCTTTGCGTTTTGGCAACAAGGAAAAATCAATTTAGAGAGTGTCCTTTCTTTCCACACGAAGGACTAGAGTACACTCCTCTGACATCTCGATGGTTCAATCGCTGAAGTGAATTAGTAGACAGAGGGTCAGTGAAAGGATGTACCTGGGAAACTAACCTTTTTTTGCCTTTTAGGAATTAAAGCTCCTCTTTAAGGTGAGTTGATCTCCCAGCAATATTCCAAATACAGCACAAAAAATATCTGGTGTGAGTGAGTAAATCTAGAAAAAGTGGATGTTTAAAGTCTCCCTCGCAGTTCTCATCTGCAGAATGAAGCTGGTCCAATAAATTGCGTTGCAGAGGGTTAAAATTTAAGGTGTACCTTGCAACGAAACACAAGGCTGCTCATTACTAGAATGCAGTTCTAAGATTAATAATGCCACAGCAGTTTTCTTTTTTAACTAACAACCTTTTACTTTTACTCCCTACATTTTTAAACAAATGCCTGTGCTTTATACTCGTTACATTTTCAAAAGGCGCTTGTTACTTTTGATGGGCGATATTATTTCAGGTCACTGGCCTTAAAACATCAAAAAGCTTTGATGTTAAACAGTAACACATGAAAAGCCATCCTGTTCATGCATTAATCACCAGGGGATGTTGCATAAAAGAGATGACATGTGCCAAAGTCACGGGTTAAAGGGGCCCGTTTTTTTGTTTGTTTGTTTTTGAGCAAAACCAGAACAACTGCGCCTATCCATAAATTGAGGTTGCAGTACTTCAGCATCTAGCTAGCCCTACAAAAGAGGAGCAACTGTAAACTTCATCACATTTTTTTTAATGGTAGGTAATTTAAAATGCAACGTTTCTATCAGCTCAACAAGCATCAGCAATCACACAAACTGCTTGTGTGCAGTTTGTTGCACAGCGTGTCGCTAGATAAAGGTCCAGCTGCTGTATTTCACAAGGCGAGAAAAGAAAGAGAGCTAACTTCACTCAGAGGTGAGAAAGATAAGAAAGACAAGACAGGAGAGGAAGAACAGAGGTAAGGATGCTCAGTGGGATTTGACAAACTTTATATAACCTATGTCTGTGAAGCTGGATTCAAGAAATAAAGTTTTAAAAAATGTTTAGCATCTTCTGTCAATACTGAATGTGACGTCATGTGGTTGTTTGGTTGCAGCTGACCTAACATACACTCATGTAAGCTGAACTAGTGCCAATAAGAATCAATAACAAAACTAAAATTAAAAATCAGTCACATTTGTGCTAGCCCTGGCTGCAACAATGAGTTTCATGTAAACAAACCGAGGATATACTGTCATTTGCTCTCTCTTTAGCAGTAAGCTAGCTGCACTTAGACAGGAAAATCCAGCTGTTAGCCATAATGTTCGGGTTTATAAAGTACTTTATAAATGAGGACTGTGTTGAAGAGAGCCTGTTATAGCCACCAGACTGACAAGCTGCAGTCCACACTCCCGTTTTTACTGACCAGGAGGCTGGGTCACTTCTAATATGAAGTAATCCAGTCAGTGAGATGATGTGAGGAAAAAACAAAGATCTCCAAAATGTTTGGCATCTCTTTCTTGGAGCCTCTGCTGTTTTTTCCTTCACACATATTAACCTACTTTCCCTGCAGACGTGCCGATGAGATTCCCGAACTTAGTTATATTTGTGGTGTGATGTGCATGTAGTGGGCTGTTGGATTAGCTTGGGAAGAGAAATGTTATTCTATTTCATTTAATAGCGCTGATCCCATTATTTGATTGCGCCACTCGGTACACTGCCAGGGAAGGGAGCCAGAGAAGGAAAAACATGTTTCTGTCGGCCCGGTGAACCACGTGTCACTTGGCTCAAACAGTCCTCATTCATAAAGTGCTTTACAAAACCGTATTACAACTAACAGCTGGATTTTCCTTTTTCAGTGCAGCTACCTAAACAGCGAACTTACTACTAAAGAGACAGAGAGTGAATTCTTGGTTTGTTAGCATAAAACTCATTGTTGCTGCCCTTTGATATGATGCTGATGATGCTGAGATTAACTGACTGAATTCTACCTTCATACCAACTTTATAACATCTAGAATAAATACAGTATACTGTCAGTGTAGACGATGGAAATCAGTAGGACAACATCTTGGGGAATTCAGTTGTGTACATCCAGCCCAGTAGCCCAGATCGGGTGATCACACCCTGTACACTGAGAAAATCTAACGGAGCTCTCAGTTGGAATGTTTGTGATTCGTCCCCATGCTGTGCTACTACTACTGATTTTAGGGTTCCCCCACCTGCTGAATCTCACTTTAACCCCTGACTGTACTCATTTTCCTGTCACACAGGCAGTCACACTCCAACGTAGGCAACAGAAAATTTAGATTTTTCTTCAGATTCAAGTTGAGTACTATTAGAATTAAGTTTGTATTCCCATCTTCTTATATTTTTATATTGATACATTATTGTAGCACAAGGCTTAGTTAGCTTTTCACAAAAACAGCTGGTAGAAACTTCCCCCAAAGAGCTACTATTTACTTAATTGTTTTGAATACATTTCAGAGCCTGTACTTTTTTCACTTGAGTAAACATATTGAACCAGTAATTCAACTTTTACTGGAGTATTTTTAAAACTAATATTTGTACTGTACAAGGAAACTACATCATGCATCCATTTTCATAAATTTAATGGCAAAGAGCTGTGCATGTTGCAGGTTTGTATTTCTTACAAAATGTCAATTCTGTGCCTGGGCAATCAGAAGTAACAACCTAAAACTCACCGTACTTTTATGATCAGCGCTTATGATGAGAATTATTAGCTTTGATGAAATTTCTCTGATTAAAATGTACATGCTAAAACATTTTCTGTGTTCAGAATACCAACATTAACTTTTTATTACCCTTCCTTCCCTGAGGTTTTTTAGTCTATGCGCCTTCCCTCTTTTTCTGTGCTTTAGCTTATTTTTTCATGTTTTCCTTAACAGCTTTTTGAACATTTTCCCGGTTTGGTTTCCTCGAGTTTCTATTTTTCTGTTAGTTTGGTAAATATACAAGATACAAGTGCAGTCTTGTCCTAAAAGTGTGTTCATGATCATGATCACAGTTATATCAACTATTAAAGACTTTCTGAAAGTGACAGTTGTTTCACCCATAGTCTGTTTACATGGGAAAGAAGGCAGCGTGGAAATATGTCAGATTTGCTTTAAATGGGAGGGAGTGTATTTTTACAAATCTGGATTTCAGTGCTGCCATATTTATGTCAGTCAAAAAAGTCACCAAGCATAGCTAAATATTACCAAATGACTTGTGTTGTTCGGGTTTTTCATTTGTATTATAAAAGTCTAAAGGCTTACATACGTGAGCTCTAAAGTTATCTAGCAGTACATGGATCTGGAAATTGGACAATCATCAGCTTGACTGACAAAAATATCATCTCAGTTTCTTGACGACAAAAATGACTTTTTAAACTGTTATAAGCATTGCTCTTCATCTATTCCGATGCATATGCTGACAAATCAAATCATTCTTTGCTAAAAAAAAAACCTATTAAAAATGTAAAAAACAAATTAAAATAAAACATTTTATTTTACCTTCTAATATTGAACAGAAGTAGATTTTTTGAGAAAAGTTGTTGCCATCAAACTCAAAATGGGCTAATATTAATTCATTTTATGAAATAGTTAAACATCAGTTTAAAAAATCGATGCGCTTTCTGGGTTTTTGCAAACCACTGGATTGTGTTTTATGTACATTTTACACAGCAACTACCTTTTTTGAATCCGGGGTTGTTGAAGTGTTTTGTTATCCACATCCGTACAGGTGCATGTTTATAATTCTATAGATCATATAAGCACTATCAGGACGTAGTGGCCTGACTGTTTTGCAGTGCCCTGCCAGTTTCTTCTCTAGGGGAATGCTGTTGCTAGGGGCTCTCTGCTCACAAACAACCAAGAGTCTTTTCATGCTGGCCATCCTGCCAAGCATGTGATCCCCTGGTGTAACAGGATCTCTGTTCAGAATAATACACCCGTGTGTCCAGGTCTCACCAAAGAAACAATTCAACCCAGACTCCTATTCACTAGGAAAAAATTCTCATTCTTAGACTTTGTGCAGCTGCCAAAATTGGGCTGGTGTCTAAGGGATTTAGAGGGAAAATACTAGTGATGGGATTTCCGGCTCTTTTTAGAGATCCGGCTCTTCCGGTTCCAAACCGGCTCTTCAGGTTGTTTTGTTGCTTTAATTAATTTATTATTAACAATAATATTAAATTATGCACAAAAGGAATTACTAACGTAAAAAAAGTGGTTTTATTTATATATGTTTATATATAAATATATGCGGTGGCCCCTAGAGACAAAACACGTACAAACTCCAAAACACACACTCATATATATTCAAATAATTTAAAAACAATGTTCATTTACCTGTTACTACCACACACCAAATCCGGTCGTTGGTACTTGCTGGCTTGTGTAGCCACTAGGTAACAAAAGCTCAACACTGCGCCTAGCATTCTGGAGCACTTCTGTTGACTTTTGTACGCGTTTTGAGTTTTTACGTGCTTCGGAGTTTGTACGTGTTTTTACGTGTTTTAGGGTTTGTACGTGCTTCAGAGTTCGTACGTGATTTGAAGTTTGTATGTGCTTTGTCTCTAGGAGCCACCGTAAATATACTTTTATTTATTCACTCCACATAAAATGGAATAAATAAATCATATAATACAAAAATCAACTATTCACATTTCAACTTTTAACTATTTAAATTTTCAGCTTTTTCCTTTTACAAATTTAAAGTGAAACAACACAAAACACTGCAAACCACAACACAATTAAATATAAATTAAAATATGAAAACAAAAATAACATGCATATTCTCTGTCATTTGGGCATGAATAAACTTTCTGAATCCTTTATCATCTGCAACTGAAAATAGTTGTGGATGATTACTATACCTTTCTAATGTGACGTTGTTGTCCCTGGCTTTCTTTCTCTCCCTCTGGCTCTGTTCCTGTGCAACTGAGTGTAACTACCGCCCCTCCCCCCTCTGCCCAGCATAAAGCACAAGGCTCGTGTGCTGAGTGAAGCAGAAACAAAGTGCGAGAGAGAGGCTGAGAGAAAAAAAAAAAAAAAACATGTGACAGCTCGCGATAAGGAGCCGGCTCGCGTCGTTCACGTCAAAGAGCCGGCTCTAAGAGCCATTTCGTTCGCGAACGACCCATCACTAGTAGGAAGGTCATTCATATAGATTTATTTTCTTTTCATTATGAAGGTTGATACTCCCGCACATTTTACTATTTTATATAAAGTTTATGATACAAAGATGTTTTATTGTTAAAGTGTCATTGAGGTTTGAAAAGTATAAATGACACCGCGGATGACACCACAGTGGTTGGACTCATCTCAAGGGGGGATGAGTCGGACTACAGAGATGAGGTTAACAGATTGACTGAGTGGTGTTCAGCTAACAACCTCCAACTGAACACCACGAAAACTAAAGAACTTATTTTGGACTTCAGGAAGGGCAGAGCAGACCCGGCCCCACTCTACATTCACGGGAACTGTGTGGAGAGGGTACACTCCATGAGGTTTCTGGGCGTGCAGATCTCTGTTGATCTCTCCTGGACTGCAAATACCACGGCGTTGGTAAAAAAGGCCCAACAGCGTCTCCATTTTTTGAGAGTGCTCAGGAGGAACAACCTGGAGGAGAGGCTGCTGGTGACATTCTATAGAGCCACCATAGAGAGCATCCTAACGTACGGCATAACAACGTGGTATGCAGGGTGCTCAGTTGCAGACAGGAAAGGACTGCAGAGGGTCATCAACACAGCCCAGAAGATCACTGGCTGCCCTCTGCCCAGCCTGGAGGCCATTGCAAACTCTCGATACGTCAGCAGAGCTGGCAATATCATTAAGGACTACTCTCACCCCAGTAATCAACTGTTTGAACTATTACCGTCAGGCCGACGGTACAGGTCACATAAAACCAGGACAAACAGATTCAGGGATAGCTTCTTGCCCAGAGCTATCACCATAGTAAATAAGCACAAAACAATTAAACCTGCTTAACCATACTTGCCATTGCCACTATACTATGCTGCTATTCATACTATCATTATACTATGCTGCTATCCTGTATATATTGTACTTATTTATTGTCTGAGCACTACAGTTGTTTTATTGTACTTTTTATATTTTACATTTATATTTATTTTGCTTTTTGCACCAAGGGAGTGGCACTCCAATTTCGTTGTACTTTGTACAATGACAATAAAGGCTATTCTATTCTATTCTATTCTATAAAGCTGTTTAATATGTGAGTGTCAGTGTTGGGGAGTAACGGAATACATGTACCGCCGTTACGTATTTAAAATACAAAATATGAGTAACTGTATTCCGTTACAGTTACCGTTTAAAAAGGTGGTATTTAGAATACAGTTACTTTGTTGAAATAAATGGATTACACGGCGGTACTTCCCTGTTACATATTGTGGCGGGTCAGGACTGTTTGGGTTTTGTTTGACAGCTACGTTCTGTTGTTCCAGGCGGCAGCGTTACGGTTGCCATGGTTACAGGATGACGCTCTCTCTCTGCGTGTTTCCTGGGTGAGAGAGGCCTTTTTGTTGTTGATGTGCTAAGCTAATAGGCAGAATGCTACAGGCATAGCTCTAAAGAATGTAGCATCATAGGCAGTGTAGTCCGTGCTGCAGCGAGAATGGACTGCCATACACGTGATGTGTCTGTGAGCGAGGGAGGGAGAAAAAGGAAAAGTACGAGCAGTCATCGAGCAAAAACGGGAGCTGGAAGCATGTAAATATAATAATAACCACTGCAGCCAAGAAGAGAGCCTGACGAGCCCAGTTGTAAGTAAGCTATTAAGACTCGACTGTACACCGTGTTCGTGTTTTCCTCCAAAACCAATAAGTTCCGTTGGAGCAGCCGTTCAACGCCTCTCTCTGTCTCTCGCTAGCAAGAGAGACAACAGACCCAGACCCAGACAACAAAGTAAAGCTATTTTTCGGCTACGAGCCCGACACAAAACCCACCGTATTAGCCAGAGGTCCCTTTACTACGGTTCGGAGCCGCGGACCTTCAGTAACAGTAATAAATCACAGCAATAGTACATTCATGTAGTTGTAAACAGCATGATAATATATTAAGTAATCCAAAGTATTCAGAATACGTTACTCTCATTGAGTAACGTAACGGAATACGTTACAGAATACATTTTAGGGCACGTATTCTGTATTCTGTAATGGAATACATTTTAAAAGTAACCTTCCCAACACTGGTGAGTGTTAATGACGTGAAATAGAAGGAAGTTGCCCATGTTATGCAAAAGTGAGTTTCATCTTCAGTGTGCTGTAAATGATGTGTGTTTATTTTTGCTCAATTTCAGTATTCAGAATACAGACTGATGATACAAACCACTGTAGCACAATACCTACCTACAGCGTGCTCTAATCGCTCTAATAGGATATATGGTCGACAGTATCGCTGCACTAAGGTCTAGCAGGACAAGCACAGAGATGAGTCCCCTATCAGAGGCCATAAGAAGATCATTTGTAACCTTCACTAAAGCTGTTTCTGTGCTGTGATGAGCTCTGAAACCTGACTGAAACTCTTCAAATAAGCCATTCCTCCATGTTACATCTGTGAGATGATTATGGGTAATTTTTTCTCTAATTGTTAAAATTTTCTTTGTGAACTATTTGTGTAAAGGGATGGTTGGCTCAATAGTGCTCTGACTTTTTGTCAGCCTGGCTACAGTGCTGAAGAGAAACCTGGGGTTGTTCTTATTTTCTTCAATCAGTGATGAATAGTAAGATGTTCTGGCTTTGCGGAGGGCTTTCTTATAAAGCAACAAACTATTTCTCCAGGCTAAATGAAGATCTTCTAAATTTGTGACACAGCATTTCCTCTCCGTCTTAGGAGTGATCTGCTTTGGACTACATATTTGAGAATTATACCAGGGAGTCAAGTACTTCCAATTTGAGGCTCTATTTTCCACAGGAGCTACAGTATCCAGTGTTGTATGTAGTGAGGAGGCAAAATTATTAAGAAGATAATCGACCTCTGTTGGGGTAGCGTTCAGGTAGCTGCTCTGCTCTGTTTTGGTACAGGTCATTGAAGATGATAACAGTGGGTGGGTTATATTCTTAAACTTAGTTACAGTACTTTCAAAAATACATCTACTGTGTTGAAGTCTACTCCCCACTGCTGTGTAATCAATTACTGTAAATTTAAATGTTATCAGCAAATGATCAGACAAGAGAGGGTTTTCAGGAAACACTGTTAATGTCATGGTCCCCGCACCTCGCCAGCTGACAGCAGTCAGGCGCTATGTTTTGTGTTGTTTGTTCTCCTCTCTTGCCTCTGCTCTCTTTCTCTCTCGTCCTCTCCCTCCCTCTCTTTCTCCTGCCGGGGCGGAGCTCAGTATGGGCTCCCGCCCCTGGCCCACGCACCTGGGGATGATCAGCACACCTGCTGCTGATTACGAGAATTAGAGTCCTACTTAAGATGGCGAGTCTGCTCTACTCGTCGCTGGATCGTTGAGCCATCGGCGTCAGTCGTCCTGCACTCTGCAAAGTTTTGTTCGTGAGTACGTCTGAACCTGGAGACTAACTGTTTCTGTCTGTGTATAGATTCCCCCCGGACCCGTTTCCCTGTGCACTGTGACTGAGCGTGAGCAAGAGTGGTAGAGGAAAGAAGAGGAGCTGTGTGTGTTTGCGAGAGCTGTATGGGAATCTCCCCTCCCTGGACTCCTGCCCCTTTCACTCCCGGACCCTGGAACCCCGGCCCCTTTTCCCCAGACACCGTTGTGTATATATATTTCACTGTGGAGAACACTGTAAATAAATTCACTTTTGATTTGAAGGAACTTGTGGTCTGCGCCTGAGTCCGCTCCGCTAACCGTGACAGTTAAATGCTCAGTTTCTATGCCATATGTTAACACAAGATCTAGAGTGTTATTAAAACGGTAGGTAGGTTATTTTACATTTTGAGAGAAGCCAATTGAGTCTACTAACAGATTAGATGGCATGATGAGGTTGTCATTTTTAACATCTATATGAATATTAAAATCACCCACAATAATTATTTTATCTGAGCTGAGCAATAAATCAGATAAAAAGTCTGAGAAATCAGACAGAAAGTCTGTCTTGGTCTTTGGTTGATTAATAGGCTGGTGTTGACAAATGCTGCCACACCGCCCCTGTGGCTTGTGCTTCGAGGTTTCTGATAGTTAGAATGACTCGGGGGTGTTGATTCATTTAAACTAACATAATCATCCTGCAGCAACCAGTTTCTGTAAGGCAGAGTAAATCGATTTGTTGGTCAATTATTAAGTCATGTACTTGAAAGAGACTTGGGGGAGAGAGGTCTAGATGTGGATACTGTATTGTTCTTTCTTTGTGATTTTTTATCTTTAAGTCTTTTTTTTGCTGGTTTTTAGTTGGGTTTTTTTTGTCTGTTTGGAAGCAGACACAGTCTCTAAGGGGATGGGGATTTGGGGGGATAACAGGAGGAGAGAAGCTACAGAGAGACGTGTAAGACTGCAACTCCGCTTCCTGGTCCCAACTCTGGATAGTCATTTGGGGGGTTTAATAAATTTGGCCAGATTTCTAGAAATGAGAGCTGCTCCATCCAAAGTGAGATGGATGCCGTCTCTCCTAACAAGACCAGGTTTCCTCCAAAAAGTTTCCCAATTATATATAAAGCCCACATGGTTTTTGGACACCACTCAGACAGCCAAAAATTTAAGGAGAACGTGCGGCTAAACATGTCACTCCTGGTCTGATTGGGGTAGTGTTTATAACTGCAGCTATTCTTTAATGTCAGATGTTTCTCATTTTCCTTGAGGAAAGTTTTGTCTAAATAGCTGCAGAGGCAATTCTGGCAATTTTTTTTGTTTTTACAGTGCGCTGAAAGGTAGTGATGTGCGGATCGATCCTGAAATATTGATTCCTCCGATACCAGTCATTTATGTTCTAGAATCGATTCTCACATTAAAATATCGATATTTTAGTAATTTAGGGTAAATTTGTAGTTTATCATTAACAGGAACACAGTGGAAAGAAACTATAACATTCAGATTGTCTACATTCAAAGGAACTACTTCCTCTTCCGCCTTTCATAGTCATGTGCGAAATATGGCTGTATAAATGTCTCGCAGCCGCTAGTGCGCACTCACCACAATGGCTGAGCGTAATTGTGCGGACGTATTTTACCTCCACAAACAGCTGAGACGTTGTTTGCGATACATGTGGCAAAAAAGTGAGGTGTTATGGCCATACTTGCCAACCTTGAGACCTCAGAATTAGGGAGACATTCAAAAGGGCTGTTGGGGGGGTTAAATACATTTTACAGTGTTTATTTATCGGATAAAATACTTTAAATGTCACCGTTATTATTGGCTGGCGTGGAAACAGTGGGGGTGTCCAAATTCAGAGGCTGCTTCCACCTGAGGACCCGGCCTTCGCGGTCTAAAGAAAGCCGGGTAGTACGTCACGAGCTCCCTCGGTGGAGTGAAACTCTGCAGTCTGCTCCTTGCTATCTAAAATATAACAGGGCGCTGGCGTAAACTCTCGACCTTCTCACACTTCTGTTTAATCAGTTTTCTGTTTGACGTTTATTCAGCTGTGTGAAAACCCCGGAGGAACCCTCCCGAGGGATTAATAAAGTTAAATTTAATTTAATCGAATCTAATAACTTTAATCTCAGCCAAACCGATTTACTCACGAACAAATAAAACACTGAAAAAGCCAAACAATAACATTTTTAAGTTATCAAAGTGACTTATATATCATGTTTAACCCGAGTAGTGAAAGACTGCGGGGGTTTGAAGACGATGTGTCGGTCGGCTCAGATATTTGAAGTTTACACAGCTACATTCTCACCTGAAAACATGTTAAAAGTTTTTTTGCGACCCAGAAAGAGAAATAAGAGTAATATTAAAACTAAGCAGCTGCCGCCATTTTTGGAAACTGGAATTGGCTGGGCTGCGCTATGAATTCTGCGATATAGTTTTTCAATTTTGTTGGTCCAGGTGGAAAATCGGGAGAAATTCGGGAGAATGGTGGGATTCTCCCAGAAAAATCGGGAGGGTTTGCATGTATGGTTGTGGCAACATCACTAACCTCATCACTCAGAGTAAATCATATCACAGAATATGACGAGCGTATGTTGAGGCGAACTGAAGAGGAGGAGAGGGACAGGTGCTGCTAGGGCGAGACAGACGTCTCTCAGGGAGTCCTTTAGTGCTGCAGGCAAGGTGTTCAAATAGCACAACTTCAGTTTTTTTTATTTCTATATGATGAACTCTGCATTATTAAGTGATAAGAACAAGTAATCTGATGTCCTGTAATCATTATGATGCTATAATTTGAGATACAATAAATAAAATAAGCTTTTGTACAAAGTATCGGTATCGGATCAGTATCGTCGATACCACCCTAAATATTACTTGGTATCGGATCGGAAAGGAAATAAGTGGTATATCACTACTGAAAGGAAAACCTGTCAGGTGTCATCCCTCCAGGGGATGATATTTTGTGTTGAGAATGTTATTATCAGCTCTCTTTTAAGCAACCCTGCAAGGCTGAAACTAAAAGCGCTATAAAATATCTTACTGAGAGCAAATGTAATGTGAGCTTCTCCAGATTACAATGGGCTTCGGGGAAATTCACCTATCTGGGCCACAGATAATATTGAACGGTGAGTCCCTTTGTCTAAAAGGATTGCAGCAGGTCAATCCATTCCAAAGTCATAAAGATTTGTTTTTTTTTGATATGACGTCATATTGGTCTCAGTGGATACTTAAATATGCCGCGTGAGAGGCTCCACTATCAGCAATGATACACGTGAGGGGACTGTGAAGGACTGATGACATGTATGAGCTCAAATTGTGGTCATAAATATTTTGTACTTATAAATCAGAATGCGTAGTTGTGAACAGAGTGTGAAATGCACTACACACAGGCACACACACACCCAGGTCTTTGTCTTCAGATGCCAAGTTTATTTATTGTTGTTGTTTGTTATGACCGACCACAGTCTGACAGCTGTCGGTCTCAGCTGATCTCCAGCCCCCCTCCGCTCCTCTCCCGTCTCACTATAAAGGGGAAGGAAAGCATCATCAGTCCAAAACGCCATCAGCTGTTCTCACCTGCGTCTCCAGCACCGCCCCGTTGAGCTCACCGCCCCACTCCTCCCCTGCAGCCGCGCCCGGGACTACACCTCCGCCACACAGAGTTTTGTAAACTTGTAAACCAAAATATCTGAAAATGTTATGTTTGTGCATCAATAGATAGGTGCATCTATACACAAACTTGGAACATGCCCTGTCCAGATGGCAAACATCCATGGGTTGATGGATCTAATGATAAAGAGGAGAAACATGTCTCACACTGAATTGCTTCCTTATCCTAACAACAGATTCTCATGAGTGAACAACTTGATGTAACTTGAAGCTTTCTTTTAGCAGATGAACAACTAATGCTGTTTCATATTTTTGTGTGTAATCTCTTTTTTTTTTTTTTGCATTATTACTGTTATCTTTTGCATATGAAGGTTAGAAATCCTGGGATTTAGTGCGGGCCATACAGGAGAATTTTATTCTAATAACAATCGTGGTTGATGCTGGAGACAAAAACACTTTTAAATGAAAGTATATGAAAATCTGGTGGTACAAAAGTTACATTTTTATAGCGGTTGTGTTGTTAGGCTTTGGGCATTTGTATAGACATTTTTTTTGTTTACTAAAATAATCTTCGTAAAAATTGCCCGTTAATGAGCTTGTATGGTGGGTCTCGTTTTGTCATGTATTGCTGCTTACATACAGCAAATTTAAATGTTTTCGAATTAACCTTTTTGTGAAATGCTTTAGGGAACAAAGACCAAATGGCGCGATTTATTAAAACGAGAGGAGAAGCATAGTTGTCATGTTTTTCTCTCTTCTCTTATTTTTCGTGTGTGATAAGGACAATACTGGAGAAGATGGGCCTGCAGGGGAAAGTCACCCCTTTGCAGGCCAGAAAGAAATGGGATTACTTAAAAAAAAAAGTATGTACGTGTGTTATCAAGAAGATAATTCTTAAGAACACAATAAATGTGCAATTACTAAGAGTTGTTGTGTTTATATTCACCTCATTTGTTCCAAAATGAGAAATGCATTAATAAATTTATGTATTTGAATATATTTATGTTGTAATATGTATTGCATTAGTTTAAAAGTTTTATGGTATGAATCAATTGATTAAAACAAACAGTAATTGTCACTGAACAAAAATATTTACAAGTATTTTTAACATGTATGAACATAACGCTAACTTTGAACAATTTTAAATGGATGTTTATTTAATGAGAATAAAGAAACAATAACAATAAAACAAGAATATTTCAGGCCTGGGATCCTCCTGGTTTAAAAAAAACGGTCCACGACTTGGACACTCAGGTCAATCCTGCAGTACAATGGTCTGGTTTGGTTAAGGAAAAGATGGAGAACAACAAACAGTTTTAGTAGAAAGGTATGATTTCATTTATTTTAAGACATCAAAGCATTATTCTGATCATTAAGCTTAAGTAAACTATACTAATACACTGTGAAAGGACTTAATTTTTATACACTTCATCTAGGCTAGTCCTATATAGAGTTATCAGCTTATTAGTTGCACCTGCACAATCAAAGAACAGTGGTGCAAAGAAACTTTTTAAAGTCTATTCAGTTTTTTTTGTTTTGTTTTGTTTTGTTTTTTTTTTTAATATTAGCTGCTAATATTGGATGATGGTGCACCACTTTTTGTCCAGCGTGACATTAGCCCCAAACCCACTAGGACTGAAACCCTATAGAATGTCATACAGTGATAGGATGAAACATAATGACATTGGAAAACGTACAGTGGGCCTGAGAGTTCAAATGCACTGCAACTTAAGAAATCACTGGTGTAAAAACAAAAATTCAGGGTGGCAGTTGATTCAATCAGAGAAAAAACACCTATAAATTATGCATGCCATCTTTGATCACAGGCTATTTGCGGATATTGTTGTTGGTCATGATGGCCAGAACAGCTGAGCTTACATTAGACAGGTTAACCAGTATTTTATGAGATAACTTGGACTGTGAGCCCATGCAGAACCCAGAGCAGGTGCAGGGAGAGAAAAAGGAAACACGTGTTCGGGATGATGAACACCTGGCGTTTCGTTTTCTTGGAAGCCCATAATGACAGTTTAACATCAAATGGCAGAATTTGTTGTTGTTCCATATGATAAAGTATAAAGTTATAGTAATATAATTGAATATATAGTCTGAGTATAATTTGTGTAAGGACAGAAAAGTATGTCTAAATACAGTTCTGTAGAATACATGATATTTATGTTAATGCAAAGTATCATTTTTGACTATAATATGAAATTACTTCTTACATAAACCTGTACTGGTTGCTGGAGTTTATTGTCAATTTGAAGTGCTATTACTGCCGTTGGCAAAATATCCAGACCCCGCATTCTACATAATGGCAGTCACAGCGATGATTGAAAGATTGAAATTATATAATCATAAACAAAACATTATCATTAACAGTGTCAATTCTTTCTCTTTCGGTCTCCTCAGACTCCCTTGTGCCTGAGGACATCTATCCTCCGTCTCTTTTTTCCTTCTCGTTCCCCTCTTATGCCTTCTGCCAGTGGTTGAGGCTGCTGAGGATACAGCAGCATCCCTACAGGATGAGGCAATAAGGACACGAGGTGTTATGGATGGCCTGCCACCTATTGCCTCATCCATGGCATTTCCATGGTGCTGCTGTTGCCTCACCACCCTGAGAACTAATCCCTAACTGGGGACAGCTTAAGTGCTACAAAACATAAAAGAATAAATATTAAACATTAAAATAAGCGTCTCTAGGACTTGCTATTGTGAAAACTGTCTTACCAACCTACTTTTGCTTGAAGTTACCCCACTATTTCTTCACCCAGCCAGGCATCAGTACACCCTGCAGCCCAGTTTCTTTCACAAATATCCAAGAGCAAACACAATTATGTCCACAGTTATTAAAACAGAGTTTATAACTTGTGAGCAAATAAAGACTGCCTGCAGGGTGCATCATGTCAAAGACTTTCAAGACAATGTAGACTAACCTTTTTGACTATGAGTGCCAACATCTTCATGTCAGTTTCCAAGAACGAAATGAATTTTGTTCAGAGGTAACCTGCCACAACTTCTAACAACTAATAGGATAATTAAGTGGAAAATAACTACTCATATATTACTTGATTTTAAAAATATGTCCATATTGTAAGGGCCCATGGAAACAGCAAGCTCCATCTGTGTATTTATTCAAAACTTCTATATTAGCACATAAACATACTTTTTATGTGCTAATATAGAATATTCAACATTAATTAAAATAAATGTTGCAATATGCAAAATCATCGTGGTAAGTTAGCCGTGCATTCCTGTCCTTGCTGTTATCCCCACGAAGGAAGGGAATATGTCATTGTCTCCCTATGTTTGTCTGTCTGTTTGTTAGCAGCCTAGCATCCACAGTTTTCGAGATATCATTTACCAATAGCAACTCAAGCTAATTTAAGTTTGGTGAAAATCGGGACAAGCTCATGGTCAATTCAGTAAAATCAGTATGGATTGTCTTCACAACAATATATTAGGCCTTGGGGGACACGAGTACCTAGGTTGGCTGGGATTTTGACCCTTAATTTCTGACTTTGTTGACTTTGAAAATAAAATTAAAGAAACCATATCCAGAATATATCAGCTTTAGGACACAAGTTTCTTCTTTTTTCTCCATACAACGCTCTACAACATCCAGCCTTCTAATGAACCAGTCCATTATTCTTCCTTGAAATTGTATACATTATGATTACTTTTTTGTAAATGCTATTCATGTTAGAATGCTGCAGTTAAGGCAAACAACTTCCTCACTGTGATTGCCTGACCTGTGTGGCTCTTGAGGTTTACTGCTCTTTCTACATGTATTGTCTACATGTCCTACTTGTCCATTTTTATAAACTCCAACAGAATATGACAAACTACTCATTTTACCAAGTCCTTGAACTGTCCAGTATTGTCATGTGACATTGAAATAAAATGAAATCTATTTCTATCTAGTTTACCATAAAATACATTGCATAATAAAAAATAAGTAGCCCACAAATTTATCTACTTATTTGTCTCTCGAACAGTCCAATCCTTGTGTTTCCCCACTGGTATCCTGGCCAGTCTGGTGTTGCAGCAGAACTTTGTGTCAGTCAGCTGCCTCTGCAACAAAGCTTTCTTAGTGTGAAAGACTCCAGAACCACTGTCGTGGACTGCACTTGGCAACATTGCAGTGCTACATTGCGTACAGGTGCATGTTTATAATTCTATAGATCTCCAGTAAAGCTTCTGCTTGTAGTGGTCCTCCATTACAGTTAGGCAGAGACCTGGTTCTGAGCAGGTGCGGCCTCCCCAAGGCTGCCAAAAAAAAACAAGGAAGCCATAAAATTCACTTCCAGGCTAAGACTGTCAGGATCCTGGGTCTCTTTACCCGTGTTTTTGTGTTTAACCCCGTGTGTTGTGAGTCCAGCATTTGGGTCCTCTCATGCCTACACACAGCCGCTCCCTGACAAAGACGTTCGAATCAGAGTCTTTCTGCAGAAAGAGACTCACTGGAGAGTCTTCAGTTCTTCTTGGGTTCCATATTGTATTATTTTAAAAAACATATAAAGGATCTTACATTTCAAATAATGTGCACTTTCACTCCAAACAAGCAGCAACTTTTTAACAGCTTGTACTCAAAACTTTTTTCCCCTTGGTCCTGAGACACCTAGGCATTGAGCAGACTGACGCTCCAAGTGTCAGCCAAAGATGCAATAAGATAGCCACAGCTGAAAGAAGACAATACGGAGGCTGTAACCTTATTTCCACCACACTGTCATGATGAAATCCAACAGCCTATGTGCCAATCGCTCCAAAACCTCAGATGAGCCTTTAATATTGGCAGAAGGGAATTTAATCTCCTCACCAAGCTGAAAACACTCAGGCTGCCCTAAGATTCCCCTCTCCGTGACTTAGTGAACTTGCTTTTATTTTTTTCCGTTCAAAGAAAAGCTCTTAACAGATCTTCCATTAACAGTTGAAGTAAAATGTGTGGAAAATTCATAAAGTTATTACGGTTGTTACTCTCTGTTACAACTCGTTTCCTGTAGGCATGAATTTTCCATTTCATTTTATTCTTTCTAACTAGAATTGGCTGAGCGCTGCGATAAGAACATTTGCTCACGCTGTACTTTTCTTTTCTTTAGCAGAATTTCAAACTGGGGTTCTGCTGTGATTTCGATCACTGGATCTTTTTTGTGAAAGCGTTTCTGAGTAACAGTAAAATTAATAAACAGATACACATTATGTTATTTTGTCAGAGAATCTTCAATATAGTTGTTATCATTATTACTTTCTTTATGTACATGAAGCTGCAGCTCAGTGTTAGTAGTAGTTAGCACTGTCACCACACAGCACGAAAGCTTGTGGCTCAAATCTGTTGGTCGGACTCGGCTGGAGACTGTTTACAGTTTGCCGGTCCTCCCTGTGTATATGGCTCCTCCCACACTCCAAAGAATAATGACTGCACATGTTAAGATAACTGGTGATCGTAAGCTGCAAATAGCTGTCTTTCTCTCTATGTTAGCCCTGTGAGGGACTGGCAATCTGTACCCCACCTCCAGCTCCATCTTCTCACAACATTGAACTAAACCCTGAATGTAAAAAGAGCTGAATGGAAAGGTCAGTTTTTAATAGGACTCTGTGCAGTCCAGTGAAAAACTAAGTACTTGTAACTGTTTCTTGCATCAGTCTCACATCTTTTGGCCCACTCCACCACTGTGCTTGACAGCTCGTATGAAATGGTTGTGCTGATGTGTTTGAGTTTTACCAAACATCCTAACCCTTCCATACAAATCATGACATTTAACATGCTAACTGTGGCCTGTAGAGTCTGAGATATAACCAGTGTTTTTGCAGTTTCTCTGAGCGTTGCACATTCTGACACTGGGGTAAATTTAATGGGACGTTCACGGCAAGGACGATTCAGTATTGTATTAACACTCGCCTGAATACTCCAGACCAACAAACTGCCAAAACTTTTACTTCTTCAAAGGTGCTCACACTTACTGATCATCAAGTGCATCTGAGTAGCACCTGCTGGCTGCTGCTTTCTCTCATAACTCTAGCCTTAAAGTACATTAAGGATGTAATTCAAGTCTGTTTTTCACAGGACTGCATAAGAAAGTTCTCTTTTTAACATGACTATAAGAACCCATCTCTCCCTATTTTTTTTAGGTATCATGAGTTTATCAGAGACATTTCTCTTTTTGTCCTCCAGCTGAGTAATATTTATTTGTGTGTGTGTTTCTTTCTAACAACAAATTACATCTGATTTTTCCCCTCCATCCCTAGTTGGAAGCATATGCCTTTGTGCTTTTTACATGCAGTGCTCTAAATCAGCGGTCCCCAATCTTTTTTTGTGCCATGGACCGGTTTATGTCGGACAACTTTTTCATGGACCAGCCTTTAAGGTGTCGCGGATAAATACAACAAAATAAAACCAGTACTGGTACCAAAAAAAAAGAAGAAGATTTATTTATAACACACAGGAAAAGACTGAGGGAATCCGAGTTAGCAATAAAAACGATTTAAAAAAAAATAACAATAAATAAAAACCCTGAAAACCATAAATTTCACACCCGAGCCTCAACTCTCGCATCCCAGTACCAAACGACTCACGGACCGGCACCACTGCTCTAAATTGGTATAGTTGAGGCAAATTCTTATAAAGCAGCTCCATTTATAAAAGGCAAAAACACATTCAAATAGTTAAAGTAAAAATAGTAATAAAAAGGATGTCCTAAACTCTGTAGGTGAAATAATAAAGCAGTTAAAGAAAATGCAAAAAAACATTTAAGAAAATCGAGGAATGGCAGCACCAGCCAGCTGAGTCCTAAAGATTTCAAGGTCATACTCACGTCGACTCTGGAGCATCAGCAATGAATTTTAACTCTATTTTAACACATTATGTGCCAGTACTGATTATAGTTTGGGATTAATATGGTATCACACACTGTCAGTCACACATAAACATGCTTTGACTCCGGGAACATCACTTTATCTTCCTCTAGAGAAGTCCTGTCTATTTTCTTTCCCAGTGTGACTAGATGCATGTAGTAGAGCGAGTAGTGAAGGACATTTTACTCACGGCTGCCCAAAAAAAAAAAGTCACTCCCACAGCTGTCTTTCCTCAGAATCTAACACACCTTTTAGATGACAGAAACCTGCATATGGTGGTCTAGATGGAGACAGATGCAGCCGTGAAGCCTGTGTGGCTCGCGCAGCTAAATGAACTGGCAAAAGACGGAATAAATGCCTGGATGCGGGATGCATCAGGTTTACAAATCTAACATACTGCTTAAGACTCAGAAATCAGAAAAGAAATTGCATTTGCAGTTACGTGTGAAGTAATTTTCTAGGCCAGCATGAGAATATTATTTTTCACCACAATGAGAGGATTTTGGGCTTCCAGATATGAAATGGCCTGTGTCTAACCTAAAATTTTGATTTCATTCATCTTCCATGTGGTGTGTTACATTGAAAACACAGTAAGCCAGCAACAGCAACAGAAAATCCATACCTGCAGTGCAAGTATCCTTCATAGTAGCAGGGTTTCTGCCAGGAAAATTAGGTAAGTTCGAGGGGGGTAGAGTCAGTACTTGGAAGTATGCACCTACTACCTAATTTTGTATGTGTCTGTGTGTAGCTCTGCGCTGCTGGACTTGCAATAAACTGGATACCCTGAGTAGATTATCTGATTAGATGCTGAAACAACCTATTGACTTTATTATTGCATTACATTCAGTTTACTGGCAGAGAGATTTTTCCTTATTACATGGAGGCAAAGCTACTTTTTTAGTAGCACATTTTAAATACAATAAAACTTGCTTGATACGATGGCCCAGAGAGTTCAAATACACCACAACTTAAGAAAACACCGGCAAACAAAAAACAGCTGCAAAAGCGCACAAAACACAACAGAAGTGTTTTTACAGTACATCAGCTAATGCAGATATACAATTGGTAAAGGACTAAATAGGCTTCTGTTGTGTTTTACGTCCTTTTGTTGGTCTTTTCTTAAGTTGCAGTGCATTTGAACCCTCAAGGCCGCTTTTAAAATGTAAAAACAAGAGTAACATAAAACACGCTAAATACACAATCCGAAATAATAGATTATTTTAATATTAATATGACAATTGTCTTTGTCTTATTATACAAACAAAATATTGTATTTTTTCATGTCATTTCATTTCATGTTTATCATGCATTTTCATGATAATTCGTAAAATGACTCTGTCCTCTCAAGGACGCTTCGCTCAAAAAAAGCATCCAGCAGAATGCACCGGGTTCTTACGGTTAAAAATTAGTCACAGACTTGAAGAGTGTGTATAACTAACCTTAGGCACAACTTTGTGGCTTTGTTACACTCACATCTGTTACTATGGTATAAGAATAGACCAACAGTGCCGTCTGATTGGGGAAGAAATTGAGAAAACAGAAAATAATACAGTATGTGGACTTCATTATTGATATATTCCACTTTTTACAGTATATGATAGGAACTATAAAAATCAATAAACTGGGCAGAAAAAATGGATAGAGATTAGAGAGTAAGATTAGAGGAGTCAACAAATGAAACAGAACTGTGGGGGAAATATGATATCAGAAACAAGATGCCAGAGATGCATATGAAGAATTGCTTAAAATATTGACATTATTGTGTAATATAAATTGCCCAATACACCAATATAGTAGAAAACATAAATACATGGACTGGTCTTCAAAATATATGTAAAAAGAAAAATGCACTATACACAGATTTCATAGGCAAAAATCTGAAGATGCTGAAATAAGATATAAAAATGATTTCATTTATATAATAGTGTTATAAGAAGTGGGTCTATACCAAAATAACTAATCCGAGTATTTCATCGTAACAAACACGAGGATTATAATATGGATGGTTTCTCGTAAATGTTGGACCAGATTTAGTGGGAAAAAAAGCACTGATCCAGGAGAAGTAAAGCTGGATTCATTGATAGGCAGACAGAAGGTGAGATTAAAAAGTCATTGGGATGGAGTTGTAGTAATATTGATATGATACTGCTGCATGATACTGCTCGGATAATGATTTGATGCATTTATTGAATGAGATGACTGTTGTTTTTTTTTATGTTGTTTTTTAAATAACACATTAAATGCACCTGTAAAGATTCAAAATGGGGTTGAAACTGAAGGAGTCGATGAAAACAGTTTTCCTGGGGAATAATAGATGAGACACATAGTTGGAAAAGACATTTCATCCTAAATTATCAAGAAGCACTGCAATACATAACAAAATGAGGCATTAGATTGTTTGCTGGCTTCACCCTTTTTAACCCTTTCATGCATGAATTATGGGTAATATGCAAGTATACCATCAACACTGACACAAATACAAGAAAACAGCCATTGAATAACTGTTCACTGTGGTGACCACTATGCGTGAAAGGGTTAAGCTAGTCTGGGGCAATAACTGCAATATGTTCACTTTTCATTCTTCAAAAAAAAAAAAATAGTTCACATTATTCACAATTTATTTTATAGGGATACTACAAACCCACTATTTCTGCGGCTTAAAGTATTGAAATTTGTAGATCTAGTAAAATTCCGAACAGCACAAATTTTGTTCACAGCAAATAACAATTAACTAAGGAAATATTCAAAGCATGTTTTCTTTTCTTTTCTTTTGTTGTTGGTTCATTGAGTGAGAGAACAAGGTTACAATTTGAGCAGTTTTTGCAGCTTTGTGTGAAAAATTGTGTTTCTGTGTGTGTAGTGACACTGTGGAAGCAATATTTAATACTCTCCATGTTTCTTGCCCTCTCTCTCTCTCTCGCTCCCTCTTCTCCTGTATCTCTGTGTTCTGTCTCCCTTATCTGTCCCCATGTTATTCTGGTTTTCAACCTTTGTCTCCCCAGTCTGTCGTGTGTTTCCATGTTTGATAATCCCGGTGTTTGTGTCAAGCCTGCATCTGATTTGTCCCTCCTGTGCTCTTTCCTGATCATCCTGATGTGCATGTATGGTCCCAGTCTCCCTTGTGCCAGAACATCAGTTCTTCTTCCTCCGTGGACACCTATAGTCCATGTTCTTAGTGCTGGTTTTGGCCAGTGTAGTTTCATGTTAGTAAAACTTTAGTCGCCCGTGCTTTTCATTTTTGTATTGTCATGTAACCTTGCTACATGCCCCACTTTTTGTTAAATCCAACTGTCTGAATTTGGGTCCTGCAGATCATGACATTCCCACTCCTTTCAATATCTAAACTGAGTATAGATGGAGGGAAATTGGAGTATATTTTGCTTTATTTTGTATAGCATTTCTTTATTTGTTTTCCTCTTTCTAATTGACTCTCTGTATATTGTTTATATGATCGTGATTTATGTGATAGGCACTTATGCACCTCTATACCATCTGAGATGCAGGCTTTTGAACTGAGAACTGATAATAAGTTGGATATTCCCTTTCCTCTGTAGTCCAGAGGAGGTGGCGTCCATGTTTTTCAAAATGAATTTCAGTTTTTTTGAGACGTCATTTGATACACCACTATCAAAGTAATAGTAACTAATAGTTCAATGTCTCAATGAGTTCACATGTCTCATAAATGAAATATGTTTGAGATTTGCAAATCATTGTGTTCTTAGTATTAATATATTTAGAGAATTGCAACTTTTTTGGAATTGGAGTTTATTTAAGTATATGTCGTTATATACTCGTTTTGGACTGGCTCGGATATTCTGATATGTTCTGGAATACAAGTGACTAATAAAGTAAAATTTGTTCATATAGCAATTTTTGAGACAAGAGTCACAAAGTTCTTTATAGAGGTATTGAAAAACAGTCACAATGAACAGATCAAACATTGCCCATCTGAATAGATTAGTTTTAAGTTGTAATGCATATAAAATCTATAAAACCTATACCTCTGAAAAATCATCAAACATGAAAGTCAGTATAACTGGAGTTACAGTGTTTTCATATGACAGATGCAATTTGCTAATAAGTGTGCAAATTAGTTTAGGTAATGTCTTTGTTTGCATAATGGGATATGTGTGATCCATCGCTGTGATTACAGCAGCACAAGCGGTTATTTTAGCAGAACACCAGCTGTATGCAGCGTGGTCACCACATGCAGTGAATCATGTACAATACGTGACCCAGGGAACTTCCACCCTCCATTCAAATTCACTGCGTGAGAGCTTTGTCTAAAAAAACTGCACCGCTAACACCTATGACCTACTGTTTGACTCTAAGTGCGGCTCTCTCAGGCAACTGTTGTGCACGGTTCACTGTCTGCAGAACTCACATGGAGATAAATTACTAAACTGTCCCATTGTCCTCGCTATGTGGGATGTCATTTTAATGGATGTTCTTCGATAAATCTTTCTTGATATCCTTTGAGGGAAATTGAGTGCCATACTTGGTCCACATGGGTGACATTGTCCCTTTCACGCTGCAGCAGCTTGGATCTGAAAGAAATCAAGTCAACATGTAGATTCTCAGAGAGTACAAAGCCTCAGCCCCTTCTTAATCCTGTCTGTCACTGGCCTCTGCAGTCTATTTTTTTCAGCTCAAGTGACCACACGTTGTCTTTATTCTTGAGAGGAAGACTGACAACTTCACCACAAACGTTAGTGCAACTACTCAACAAGATTGTCACTTTCCAGCTCTCTGTGAGACAAAATCCTCAAATGAAAAAAAAAAAGAAACCACCACCTGTCTGAACAGTCAATCTACCTGTTAGAAGTATGAGGAAGGTGAGAGGAAATCCCTGCAACTATCACTTTAGGTCATGTCAGTGACAGGGAGTTACACTCTCTGGTTACAAAGCTTTTCTCTATGCTATACACATACTGAAGAGACACCTGATTTCTGCACCAAGTCTGTGAATAATAACCCGTTCCCCTTGACAGATTCATTTTATGAAAAATCATTATATCCAACAAGACATGCCCAAAAAACAGAAATAATCAACTTGCACTCAGAAAAATAAATAAAGGTGCCAACTGGAACCAAAAGTGGTTCTTTAGACTGATGCCAGAGAAGAACCTTTTTTGGTGCCACAAAGAACCTTTCAAGCAATGGTTCTTTGAAGAACCATTTCTTTCAGTAGTTCATTGAAGAACCTTTAAAGGTGCCCCAAAGAACCATCAAGAAATGGTTCTTTGGGGCACCTTTTTCAAAGAACCTTTTTTGAGTGGTTCTTTAAAGCACCATTTTAAATCTTTCAAAATAAAATGTATCCTAAATTGAATTTGAGTAGGGTAAAATAAATACAAGCACATAGAGATATTTTAATGGTTTATTGCCATTTCGTAGTTACCAAAAGACAAAAAGGCATTTTAACCCTCAGCACAACATCACAACTAATACATGTCACATATTAGTCATTTAAACAGTAATAATTAAACATTTTTACTAGACTATAAATCGATATATATAAAAACTATACTAAGATAACACGACAATTAATGCATGTATTGTTTAATTAATAAAACATCAGACAGTGATAAAAACACATTAGAAATAGCAATAGCTTTATAACAGACCAATAAATCAACACATTTTCATCAGAAGATGTTTGCATGTTCAGTAAAAATATTTCAACATTTTTTTTTATTAAAATTATCAATGAACTTCAGCTTCATGTTATGTAAGGTAAGTTTCATGTTGTACTCATGGTTCTTTAATAGTCCAGTTTAGGACAATGTCTCTGACGTTTATATATTATCACATATATGTTATATAAAAACAACCTCACACCTGCAGTTGTTTCAGTTTTTCACGTGTTTCCTGTCAGCTGGTCAACCTCACTCAGGTGGACATCCATCCGATTATAAAGAAGAGAGAAAAGTGAAACCCTCCTGAGAAGGTCTGACTCGCATACCTCCAGTCGAGCTGTGACTGGAGGTATGTCACAGCTCGACTGGAGGTATGCGGTTTGGCGTTCACGTCATCCCAGCGGTGGCCGCACTCCCTCGCCGATGCCAGCAGCCAAGCCTGCAGGGTGCCCTGGAAGAGCCGAGGTCCTGCCTCTCGCCACAGCCTCTGAATACACAAACACAAATTGCATCTGAAGCAGGAGGTGCAGATTGTTTTTGCTATGCTTTTCTAAATCCAGGCTTGGAGGTATTTGGAAACTATATAAATATATTTATAATTTAAAATGCGACTGGTCATAATATAACAGTAACGCTCAGTCATATCTCCTGAAAATTATGTTTCAGCCAAAGTCTAAATTGTGTTTCCAGAGAAATATATTTGTTCTCCAGGATTATGTTTGTTTGTAAAGTATCACAAATATGTTTTGTAAAGGACAACCTAGAAAATGGCAACAAAGCTTCAGAAGGAGTCCGAAATCTTGGAAAGAGAGACTAAAAACTAAGGATCTTAGGCCAGTGTGGTTGAACGGCTTTCTAACTAAGCCAACATATGTGGCTACTATAATCTGTTGCAGACAAGGACACAGAGAGCTGGAGACACAAGGGCTAAGTAATCCTTCCTTTTGTACTTCCTTAAAGTCCGTCTAAAGGGTGTATGTATATAGCTATTTCTTTGTAAAACACAATGTCAGCTAATAAGCTTGTGCTCCCCATCTGATGACAAATTTGACATCACCTTGAGCCAAGCAGATCCTAATGGACTTGCAGATGGAAGAACTATAAAATACTCAATAGTGGATGGCCCAGAGCCAAGTTGGGGAGGTGGGACACCTCTGGAGGCTAAAAGCTATACATGGTTCCCTGTTGATGACCACAGCCCGCTGGGCAGAAAGCCAGTGGTGAAGATGACAATCATGAGGAACCAGGCAGATAGCCAGCGAGGATGAGGATCTTTTAGTGGTGGACCAGGTGTCCAAAGACAGACCTTCAGAAGTTTCCACTAATGAAGATTTATGAGCAGATGACCTATCAATTCCCCAACTGTTTAAACCCATAAATATTTAGTTCACATTTAAAAAGATATGTGAACAGACTGTTTGTTTCAGGAACTTGCAATCCATTTCCTGCCCCTGATACAGTACTTCAACCATTTAACCAGCAAAGTACCTGCTAGATCTTTCCCTTAAAAAAAATAGTCATGTGTAACATGCACAAAGTGAAGTCAGTTGCATAGTTTTTCACGCTTAATGGATCAATAATCCTCCACTCTGGGTGGGAGAAGAAAAGAAAGTCTTCACTGTCAGGGCAAAAATTAGAACATATTAATTAAAGTTCGCTAGGTAGCTAATGTTTGTTGGTTTTTAAGGTTAGTGTAGTGTGGCTCTAACAGTGATAGTTCAGTTTTGTTAACACATTCTGTTATGACATTAATCAAATAATGGGTTTGTTCCAGTTCAGTTTTAAATGATCGTTCACTGGGTTGCAGAGGAGAATGAGAGGTTGTTCCCATTTGGCCACTGTAAAGGGGAAAATGTATTAAAATGCAGTTCCAAACTCCCTAACTGGAGTGAAACTGACTGATGCTGGAATCTTTCTTATGTCATTTGCCTGTGGAAGGGGTTTCGCATCAGTTGTAGTGATGGTAAATTCGATTCTTTTTACTGAATCGAGTTTGAATGAGTCACTCACCAAAGTGAATCGGATTTTTTGAGTCACTGAGTCAGTTGACCAGAGAGTGCAAAAAATGTACATTTTCACTCAAACTTAATTTGTTTCTCTTTTCATGTAAATCCTATTGCTAAGTGAGTGATTGAGTGATTGAAAAAGAAAAATGACTATTTTTATAGAGCAAAAAAAAGCAAAAAAAAAAAAAAGATTTCTAAAGGGAACATTTATTTTATTTGTTTTTATTTTATTGTGTGTCGAATATGTTTAAAATATATTTTTTCTCATCTAAATGTCCACTGAGCTGTGTGCCAGAGTAATAGGCTCTGTTTTGAGTTTTGTTCAAAAAAGAATGACTTCATATAGGGAAAAATATATATCACATCTGCAGGACACCTTAAACTAGTTTTTTAATTAAGCAGCAAGGCAGAACAAAGTCGGGGCTGTATCAATACTATTACTACTTACTAAACTAATTACTAAACCCCAATTCAACCAGACCCAGAACTGATCCGGAATTAAAACAGGACTACAACAGTTCAAAATCAGGACTACTTAGGACTTAACCAAGACAGAACCAGAATCAAAACACTCAAAGTCATCATAGACCTGCACTACACTTATTTTTTTAATTCTACCAAAGTCCACTATTTAGATTCTGAAAAGTTTAAATAATTATTTAGCCTTGTTGTGCAAACAAGCCTGCATAACTTAATAAATATAGAGTTTGAAAAATAACACACCTAAAACGAGCGATCGTGGCTCAAGAGTTGGGCGTTCGCCTTGTAATCGGAAGGTTGCCGGTTCGAGCCCCGGCTTGGACAGTCTCAATCGTTGTGTCCTTGGGCAAGACACTTCACCTACTGCCTACTAGTGTTGGCCAGAAGGGCCGATGGCGCAATATGGCAGCCTCGTTTCTGTCAGTCTGCCCCAGGGCAGCTGTGGCTACAACTGTAGCTTGCCTCCACCAGTGTGTGAATGTGTGTGTGAATGGGTGGATGACTGGGTGTGTAAAGCGCTTTGGGGTCCCTAGGGGGGACTAGTAAAAGCGCTATACAAATACAGGCCATTTACCATTTACCATTTAAAACGAAACACTAGGTACGAGATACATGAGTATCTATGATACGGTGATACTTTTGGTAAACAACCATTTGACTAACATGTCTGTCTCACCTGCTCTTGTTCCATCTCTGTTCTGTCCTCATTCTCCTCTCTCTCCCTCTCTGTTCCTCTCTCTCCCTCTTTGTGCTGACAATCAAGCCAAACACCAACATCATCAAATATACAGTTGAAACCAGATATTTACATACTCTTCAGATAAAAACAGATACACTTTTTTAATTGTAACATCAAATCAGACTAAATGTTTATTTTTTTTAGATTGATAAATATAAAAAACATAATTGTTAAATTTAAGAGTAAAGAGATAAAATGTCTGTATTTCTTAATTGCAAATGGACCCAAATTGTATTCAAAATTGAGCCACACTTATGGAGCTCCACAATTCTTTTCCTGGTGTTTTGGTTGACATCTCTTGATTTCTCCATGTCAAAGAAACAGGCTCTGTGTTTTGCCTTACATGCATCCACAGGTGTGCCACCAATTTACTCACATGGACTCTACTAACCTATCAGAAGCTTCTTCAACTAATTCAAAAGATATTTCAATATTTATTTAACCAAAACAAAACAAGTTTACTCTAAATTGATGTTGTACAGTAAAAAAATGTTCTTGTGTTTTCCATAAAGTGTATGTAAATATCTGGTTTCAACTGTGAATATACTGCTGTGTGTTGAAATTCCTCGTTTTGCTTAGAAATAAACTGAACAACATACAAAGCATAATATATAAAATACTACCAGAGTTTGTTTTTTTTTTTGAAAGAAGCCCCTTATGTCCATTCTTGTATATCAGTACATTACTGAAACCGATTTATTTAGCCGTGGAGGGAAACAACTGAAAATATGAAATAAACACACATGTAAGCTAAGACTCTCTAAAAAAACAGCGTTGTTGTTGTTCGGCTTTTCATTTCGCCATTTGCTGATTCACTTGAATAGCAAGTAACATAATATGGGTCAAGTGATCAGTTTGATATCAATCTTTCGTGATAAACCGTCATATTTACATTATTTGTACAGTACGAATGATTTGCTTTGGTACCTGGTCGAACTTCAGTTCTCCTCTGTCTGCCTGGCTGCACTTCTCCAACAGCAAACTCGCAGGCAGCAGCTTTTCCCTCCCCATCTCTCGCTCAGTCGCTTAGTGTCTGAGCTCGGATCATACCAATATTAGGGGGGATTTACGCACAGTGTGCTTGAAATATTGTGTCTAGTTTTTGTTTTATACAGTTGTCAGCGGGCATCTAATTATGACAAAATTACACTCCAAAAGACCCTGGGCTTCTGAATAAACAACCCGGGCTTAAGCCCAGTAAGCCACCCCCGCTCCGCCACTGTCACAGAGAAACAGCCATGAGGGAGATCGCGACGCTGGACAGAAGAAAACAAAAGGCTTAACTATACAGGGAATGATGGGGGAACAGGAAACACGCAAAGCAAAACACGGAGCACACACACAGGAGACTACCAAATTAAAACAGGAAGTAGCGGGAACACACGCACAGAGGCCCAGACAGACACAGAGACATGACTCAATGGATCTCAAGTGTTTTTGAACTCGGGTTGCCTTTTAGCATCTCAAAGTGGTTAAATTGCCCAACAATTGCCTTGAAGTTGCTGCTGGCGCCCTGTCACAATAACACTTCCACTGCACTGCGATACAGAAGCAGTTTACGCAGTATTCCCACAGTAGCTCTATACAAATGATTATGTATTCAGTGTTAGACACACAGGGTAATGTAACAAAAGACATTAATCACTAAAAACACAGTATACTAAAAATGTCATACATACATGGGCTTGACTTCCATCAGTTCTAATCCACTTTAAAATGAAGGACCTACAAAATCTTCCCTCCAGAGAGCCACAATAGCCAAGTCTGTCAAATGAAACTCAAAACTGAACTTAACTATGCAGGCACTTGGCAGGAGGCTTAGTCTCACACTGACTAATAGAGTTGCACGGAATTAATTTGTACTTGGCACAGCATGAGGCTATAGAATAACTGTCCCATAAAAAAAAAAATCACACCTTCATCATCAGCTAGCTTTCATGTCATTATGGTGCAGTGGGATGGAAATACATGGAGCTTAACGTGAACTTTCTTGATAATGAATGATAAAACCTTAGTGGCAGCATTTTTAAATAAAAAAAACCTGGTGTTCTTAGGGGTCGCTAAGTTGTTCCATAGTGAACAATGGGTTTGTTTGTTTTCTCTTTCGATTCAATACATTAATTATGTCAAAATGATCAAAGACTTAGAACTTGGACTTAGAACTTTAATATTTTAAAGACTTACTTCTGTATAGGAATGAATAGAAGAGAATGCCAGTGTTACACGCTATATTTTTAAAATTAAATTAAGTTATGCTATAACACCTTGAGATGAGCTTTTTTCTGTCGCTGTTTTGGTATTTTGATATTGGACATGATGCCTAATGGGTAGGTCTAACTGTGATACTCAGGATACCGCTAACAATTATTCTTTATCCAGTGAGTACACTCTGCTATATTCTCCTTTATGACTTCAATAATAGGAATCACTTTTTACTCAGCAAGATTTTAAACTAGAGAGCCCAGAGTCATCCTCAAAGTGTTTACTAAGGTCATTGATCCAAGGAGCTGGGGGCGGTTTTCCCAGAGTTGCATACACATTGATGACTTTTAAAAACCAGAAGGGTTGCCCCTTGCTGGCCATTAGAAGAAATGCAGGATTAAGGCATTTCTAGAATAGCATCACTTTATGGTATTTGTGTTTCATTACTTTTGCCCCTATAAATTTGTTAAAGCAGATTTAAAAAAAATAACTGTGAGTTGACACTAACAAAAAAAATGTTTACTTTCTAGTGAAAAAAGCCTGTGGTGGTTCTGACATAAAACTACATTGTCAGCCTTCAGAATGATCTTGATACGAATTATCCAAAGTTCTGATTTTAGAAAAAAATAAATAAAAATGTAAAAACTCTATTTAAATGATGTAGCCATTCACAGATGTCACCCACTGGTTCTCTGAGCCCTATTATTCCCTATTATGAAGCCTTGTGGTGACAGTTTTTGCTGTAATTGTCTTTTATTCTTTTTAAACTAGACATGACAAGTATCCCTCAGTTTCTCTAACCGAGAAACTTGTCAAACAAATGACAAAGCATGCCCTATTTTTTTTCTTTTTTACTGTAATGAAGATCATGATTTATAAAATTAATTCCCTGTGACTTGAATCAGGCAGCTGAGGAAAAAACCAAAAAAAAAAAAGAAAAGAAATTCTGTAAACCTGAAGTCTTTCTGCAACCAGAGGTATTACCCACATTTAACATCCATCCACCATATAAAGTCTACGCTGAGGTCACACTACTGTTTGTTTTTTTAATTTCCCAGGCACATCTTTAAGCCCCTCCCTCTGTGGGGAAAGTGACTTTAATAAACAGCAAAAAGAAAATGTCAGAGTGTCCAAATGGATAAGACAAAATGCAGGGGAAGTGTAGGGAAAAGGTGGGCCAAAAAAAGACAAGGCCTTCAGGCAGGTTTTTTTTCCAAATGTGCAGAAGTTGCTGACATGTTTGCTGCAGGCCATTCTTTAGCACCCATGGCCATGATGTTAGTGGCAGGAACCCACAGTAAGAGAGACGAGAACAGCAAGAGAGTGGACGGACTGTGGACGGTTGGCTGCCTGGCTCAACAAGATGTCATGAGAGATGATGATGATTAGCGCCAGGCTATATTACTGTGGAGTGCTATTTACCTCACCACAACTGTATACAAAAGTGGTGTAAGTGGTGTAAGTGCTAGCGGTGGACAAACTAGCTACCAAAGAAAAACCTGTAAAGCTAACTATCGAAACTGCCTATCAGTTAGCAAGCTAGTTTTCTATTATCTGTAGTTAGCTAAAAAATACATCTTGATGTGGCTGTGATATATTGTGTTACTGGAAGAAGGTCATTATTTTGTTAACCACCATTAATCAACATTACTATTGTGCAAGCTCCCAGTGCTTGTTTTTTTTTCTTCATTTATGTATCAGACCATTGAGAGCTTGTGTGATTTACCGTTCTCATCAATCATTCCTTTCACTCGCTCTTTCTCTCACTCACACACACAACCAAATACAACATATCATAGAGTAGACTTCAGCTCTAGCATAACATGAAATGTAACTTAAACATAAAACTCAATGTTACAGCCAGTGGCAGCACAAACGTGACACACAGACTGACTTTTAGTTTTAGTGTATTTATTTTCCCCTGAGTATTCGGTTCTACTACTAGTTAGCTAACATAAACTAATGTCATTCTATTCGCCACAACCAACCAACCCACCTGGTGACCTATCATTCTGTACTGACAGAAGATGGCCCTAAACATGTTTTTAAAACTTTGACTTTAAGCACTTATTTTTTTAAATCCACCTTCACGGACAGTGTTTTTGAGAGCAAGGCTCCATGGTTTAAATTTGCCTTTATACATTTAGTGTTTCATTTCCACTTTAAGCCTGATTTTAATTTATTTTGTCCAGAACTGGTCACAATATGATCAACTCACTTTCCATGTCATACACTTTTACTGGAGTCAATTTAGATCTTTTAGACACCTATGATTAAGAGGTTAGCACAAAGATTTAACATCAAATAAGTCTTTTACATCATTTTATCTCATTTAAATCATGTTTTGAATTTCAAGGGGGAACTCGGTGGTTGGTTGAATTGATTACAGATTTCCATGCATGTATACAGCATGATAGGAGGTGTCTTTGCGCATAATCTGCAAGCTTTCATCTTTTTCCTATTTGTGTTTTCTCAATTCCGTTTTCTGTGAGACTGAAGGAAAAGGCAATTAACAATGGAAGAGACGTCTGACAGGATGAGTTGCAGCAAGAAAGCCAGACGTCAGAATAAGACAAAGAGGCCATGAAACACTGCCACTGGACCACTGAAAACTGGAAGAAGGTATTATGGGCTGATGAATCTAAATTTGAAATCTTCGGTTCACCACACAGGATCTTTGTAGGCAAAAGGATGGTTCTACAATGTATGGCCTCAACTGTCAATCATGGAGGAGGACGTGTGATGCTCTGAGGCTGTTTTGCTGGATCCAGGGTCGGTGACTGGTACAGAGTGAGAGGCACCCTGAACCAAAACGGCTACCACAGCATACTGCAGCGCCATGCACTACCCTCTGGTATGCACCTGGTTGGTCAGGGGTTCATCCTACAGCAAAATAATGACCCAAACATAAGTCCAAACTATGCCAAAACTACCTCAAGAAAAAAGAACAAGATGGTAAGCTTGAAAACATGGAGTGGCCAGCACAGTCTCCAGACTTAAACCCGGACAGAAGAGTGAAAGTAAAGCGACCTACACATTTATGGGAACTTCTGCAACAGATATGGGAAGAACTTTCTGAAGAATATTTGATTTCTATTGTAGAAAGAATGCAATGAGTGTGTTCAGCTGTTGACTTTGATGAGTCAAACGTTTAGAAGAAATTTTGGTCCATAAATTGATTCTACAGTTAACTCCAATTGCTTATCTGTACTATGCTTTCAACAAAATGAAAGAAGAAAAAAATATTTATCAATAATATACACGTTTAATGTAAAAATGAATATATAAACAATGTAATGGAAAGGTTGATTGTTATGAAATTAAAACCCGAATCAAAGATCCAAAATAGGATGAATTATTCTGTTATTAATTTTTTTTATTCTGGCACTTCACATGTCCATAACAAAATGCCCTCACATGATGATTCACAGGCACCCTGGTGATGCAAAGATGGCTGGTGTCTTACTGATTGTGGTGAATGGGGTGGGCAAAATTTTCATACAATACCTTACATAGACAAACATATGGGACTCATATAGCACAAGATACATCTGAGTTTGTGTCAACTATGCACCAAAAAAAAAAAAAAAAAACATATCTACTAACCTCACAGCTTGGGGGATTAGATGAGGACTCAACCCTGATGATAGCCCTCTCCTGATGTTTGGACAGAATGACTGTAAGCTGTTCAGCGAAGCTAGTCATCATCAGAGATGAGTCACAGAGCTTCAGTTCACTGATCAACACCTCCGCCTCAGCCCCTTGGCACAGCTTGACACACATATACTCCCATGTGTCAATCTGTCAGAACCCAATGGGGTGGAATAGGGAGAGTATGCATTTTAAGCAAAGGTGACCTCAACTTTTACTCATTCTCTTTACATATCTATGCATGTTATCAGCTGGACTGCAGAGACAGAAATGAAATTCCTAACCAGTTAACATTTATTTTTCTCTTAACTATACAATGCAAGAATTGTTTTGACAAAAATCTTTCCTGCAGACCAAATACATGCAGCAGTTAATGCAAAGTTACATGTGATTATATCTAGTCAAAGTAACAAATGCTAACATTTCTAATTCTTCTTGTATATTAACATATCAAAAATGTTCCTCTTACAGGAACGTGTATTACTGTTTCTACACTCAGTAAAAAAAAAACAATGCCCAAGCAGCAACCTCCAGGACTGAAAAAAGAAAGCTAACACAAAAGTGCCAAAAAGTGCAGTTCTTCTGCTGGCCACTAGAGGCTAGCTACAAAGGTGAGTAAGCTGCCACAGATTCCAGTATTTAAAATGCCCAAATTGCTGCTGTTTACTTTCCTGTCTTCATTTATATCAAAAGTGACAGCAGAGCTGTACGTTTTAATTTTTCAGAAATCCATCAGTCAGAACATGGGATATCATCTTTAGATGGAAACTAGAGAGCTAACTCCTTTCTAACTTCTAACCTTCTAACTTCTAGTCTGGATGTTAAACTTAATTGTTTCACCTGGTAGAGCAACAATGGCTAGACGATTAGAAAAGTTCTTACCTAATCTAATTCATAATGATCAAACAGGTTTTATTCGAGAGCGCCAAATACAAGATAATGTACGACGGACATTACAAATTATTAATCATATTCAAAAGAATAAAATAGAATCAATGGTAATCAGTATCGATGCAGAAAAAGCATTCAATTCAGTTAATTGGAACTTTCTTTACCGAGTCTTGCATAGATTTGGCTTTCACGAAAATATAATCAGGACAATACAGGCACTTTATGATAACCCTACGGCAAGGATTAAAATTAATGGCTACCTATCAAATAGTATTAAGCTGCAAAGAGGAACAAGGCAGGGCTGTGCGTGCTCACCATTATTATTTGCGTTATATCTGGAACCATTGGCTCAATATATAAGACAAAATAAAGAAGTAGAAGGTATTAATATCCATGAAAAGGAGCATAAATTAACCTGCTATGCAGATGATATTTTAATATTTTTGGGTCAACCATCAAGCTCTTTACCTAAATTAATCATTTGAATACTTTGGTCGACTATCTGGATATAGGGTTAATATGAGTAAAACACAATTGCTTAAGTACAACTATATTCCATCAGAAGAAATTAAAAATAAGTATCAATTAGCATGGCAAACAGAGTACTTTAAATATCTAGGAGTCATAATACCTAAGGATCTTACAGAACTATTAGAATGAAATTATTTACCAATACAAAAAAAAATTAAGGAAGATATAGCGAGATGGAATCTAATTCCATATTTAAGTTTATATTCGAGAATAGACTCAATCAAAATTAATATTCTTCCTAAATTAATATATTTATTTCAAACATTACCAATAGAAATTAACCAGAAACAGTTTAATGAATGGGATAAAATTTTGTCAAGATACATATGGCAAGGAAAAAGTCCCCGAATTAGATTTAAAACCCTACAACTTAACAAAGGAAAAGGGGGTGGGGCTTACCTTCTCTTAGGGAATATTATTGGGCAGCACAATTAAGGCCTATGATATGCTGGTGTAATCCTTCATACAATGCTCAATGGAAAGCCATTGAGGAGGGTCTGACTTCCATCCCCATACAAGCTATTATAGCAGACAGCAGCCTGCAAAATTTAATAAAAACTATTGAAAATCCATGGATCAAGTTGACTTTTAAAATTTGGGAAACAGTAATAAAAGAATATAAACTAGAAGAGGATATAGCAGTTGTGGTGTGTTGTGGTGGTGTGTATAGCAGTTGTGGTGTGTTGTGGTGTGTCATATGCACAAGTGGTGTGCATATGACACACATTTTGCTCCAAATAAATTGGACACCTGATTCAAAGATTGGACATATAAAGGATTAACAGCTTTATGTATGGTAATGGAGGAAGGGAGACTAATTAGTTTTGATAAAATGAAAGATAAATATTCATTAGAAACACAGGATTTTTATAGATATCTACAGATGAGGCATTTTGTCAATAAAAAGATAAAAGCCAAGGCTGAATTAAGTAAACAGCTGCTAGATGTATTTAAAAGGGCATATAGTTCAAATAAAAATAGAGGTATTATAGGTGACCTCTATAAAGGATTAACAAATATGAAATTACACTCAACCTTGTATATCAAAACAAAATGGGAAATGGAGGGAGGAATAGAGATAAAGGAGGAAGAATGGACAACAATATGGGCATATCAATGGAAATGTAGCAGCTCACAGAGCTGGAGGGAATTTGGGTGGAAATGCCTGATAAGATATTTTATTACACCTCACCAAAAATCTCACTATGAAGGTAACCCTCCCGCTTGCTGGAGAAATTGTGGAAATACAAATGCAAATCACTATCATATTTTCTGGGACTGTCATATTATTAAAACTTATTGGAAGGGAATACATGCAGCAATACAAGAGACATTTGGAAGATATTTACCTTTGGAAAGTAAAACTCTATTTTTTGGACTTATGCCAGAAGGATGGACAAAGAACGACAAATACTTGTTTAATATTTTACTGGCAGCAGGCAAAAAAGCCATCACAAAAAAATGGCTTTCTTCAGAGTGCCCAACTATGAACATGTGGATGAACATCACAATGGACATTTACAGAATGGAGAAAATGACAGCAGATGTGAACTACAAGAGGGACCTGTTTGTATCACGATGGAAGAAATGGATGGACTACATTAAAAAACGCAGGCCAGTTTTTGCTTTTGCTTTAGATTTTGACTTTGTTAACTACTAGAAGACTAGAGGAAATATTAGTTACAATAATGGAAACAAAAACACACTCCCTACATTTATTTATTTATTTTTCTTTCTTTTTTCTTTTTCCTTACGTATTTTTTATTTATTTTGTTTGTTGTTTCCTGTTTTGCTTCTTTTTCTTTTGTTGTTCTTCTTTCATTCTTATTGCATGGATATTTTAGTTGTTTAAATATAGAAAAAAAGAAGCTGAAGTTGATGGTATTGTATAGTGATTCTAAAATGTCAATTTAAAAAAAAAAGAAAAAAGAAAAAAATAATAACAATCTAAGATAATGATGATCATTAGTACCACCGGATTCAAATACTATTTTACGTCATATACCATAGGCCTCTAAATGTACCTTCCAAATGTATGTTCACCAACTGGCCTAACCCCATGAATGTATAAGATATTTCTAATATTTCATGTTGTGCAGACCACTATAGCACAGCTCAAAGTGAAAACAAGAATAAAAACTCATATTCTTCCTTAAAAAAACAAAAAAACAATGCTGATCATTTAATCACTCCCTAGCAGATCATTACATGGAGAAACCTTTTGAATACAAGCGTGCTGATCCACACAGGTGTTCACAGACACAAACTACACCTTCCTTGGCTGCTACCTCAAAGCGTACTGCACAATAACATGTAATATTTAGTATCTACTGTTATCTACTGTTAGCTAGTTTATTGTGATGGTGCTGTTTTTATTATGTTGCTCTTTTTTATTTGTTTTCTCTTCTGTTTTTTCTTATCTCCATACAGGTGTTTTGTTTGTTTTTATTTTTTCTTCCCCCCTTTCTCACCGTCTCTTCTCCCCTCTATTTTTCTTTCTCTCCCTCTCTTTCTTTCATTCTTTCTCCCTGTCCTATCCCCCAGTCATGTCTGTCCCGTCTGTAACAACCGAAAATCAAATCAAATAAATACATAATTATAATACAGGTCAATCAAAGGGACCAATATGGCAAGGCCATAATGATCCAGTTGGTAAAGTAAATCTGCTTGGCATCTTTCTTGGCCTTCAGACAACAATTCTGATGGCTAAAGATCCAAATGGGCCAAAAAAAAAAAAAAAATTAAAGACGAAAGAATTCAGACAGTTTTTAACACAGTGTTTGTTTGAGTTTGGGATAGTATGAAATGAGAGTTTGTTAGCATTAGCCTATTAGTAAGCAGCCCACCATGCTGTGCAGGTATAGCCGCTTCTTATTACATTACACAATATGGAATCTAAAACCACCTGATGATGTCAATCATACTGTCTGTACTCATGCCGTATCATGCTCTATTCAGACAAATGTAAAACATCTACAAAACATCTTTAAGATGGCTGTATGAGCATGTTTTCACATACAGTTCTTTTTAAAAGAAGTAAACTCTGTCTTCTGAAAGTGGACCAAAAGTCAAAGGGGGGCGTAGGTTATATTTTCTCTTATATTTTTGTAATAACATATAACATAATCATAACATAAAATCAAGTTTAATACAGAACTATTACTTTTACAGTGTGGTATATGTAAAATGCCAAGACTTCCTCTGCCACTGAGCTTTGCGTCTTTCATAACAACTTGAGATGTGGTTACTCCTTTGTCGCACCCAACATTTGTGAGCTTGTTTGTTTTGCTGCATGCCATTGTTGTAACATTCAATCAAGACAGCAAGCCTTTGAAACCTGTCATTAAATGGCAGAAGGGGAAGAAACCAGAGAGCTTCGTGTTTCCTGTGAACCTATTAAACGAACTTTAGCATGTAGTATAACCAGCTCTGCAGATGGGTGTGAATTAGGCAATGTTCTCGTATATAACGACACTCCAAACTAACTGCTCCTACTTCAAGTTGTTTTGTACTACTTTTGTGTGTTTAATCTTTATCTTTATCTACAAAGTACAGAGTTACCACTATTTTTATATGAGTTAAAGGTTTTGATTTATGTAGTTTAAAAATTAAAGGAAAAAAAAGGTACTGACTACAGTTCAGTATGTGGTAATTCTGAATGTGTCACATGCTTATGCAACAGCAGAAAACCACTCTCCATTCAAGGTTGAGTAACACAGCGCCAGCACCTACCTCTTTGGACACGAGGTGAAGTCTGCCTGAATCACTGAATCTCTCTTCCAAACAATCCAGTTTCCCTTCACAGTCCAAACGTCTCCCGTTTGCCCGAGATGCTGTAATTACACACTAATGCCTCTCGGTAGAATTAGAACACAAATTAATGTTCAAGGAAGATTCCTGGCATGACCAATTCCATATACTTGGAACTGAATTCACACTTCACGAGCAACTGCTAAATGTTTTCCTCAAGCCCTTTTTTTTTTTTAAAAAGAGCCTGCACTTACACTGATGAAAAATGAATCATTTTCTGTCATTACTGCTGCTCCACTGTGCACCTTTATCAGCTGTGCTGTTTCAATGAATGGAGAAATGGCAGCACTGAAAGGCTGCTTAAGAAGATCGTAATGGAAGCCAAATGGCCTTGATTCACAAAGCTATTTTTGATACAAATTATATAGGAAATTAATATTATTCCTTATTTTTCTATTCATGAAAATGGATGTCTGCAGTATTGATTTAAACTCGACTTTGTTTAATTCATGTCTGCTGGCTATGCAGGGTGTAAATAATGAAAACCCTCATCTTGTGTGACTAGTTTGCACCTGGACTACTGCCACACACGCAAACATACACACAGATAAATATAAAAGTCATATGTAATAAAAGTATAATAGTTCATGCAAGGTCTTATGTGAATGTTGCCTGCCCTCTTTTTCTTTTGTTCTTTTTCAGGATAATTGCACACTGCTTTATTAATGCTCCAGACCCTGGGGAGGCCAATCCATGACTGACAGTTTTGCATTGTGCATTTTGCCATCCAGGTATGCTTCTACTGGATTGGCAGTGTGTTTGAGATCATTGTCATGCTGAAAAATGAAGCTTTTATCAATCAGAAGCTTTCAGACAGACATTGACACACCGTGGAACACTAATAGTGCTTTTTTGTATTAACAGTCAATTTTGACAAGATCAACACCACAGGCTATATCGTAGCCACGTATTACAGATGGTACGCCAAGTGTTTACGGACAGTTGTAAACACTCAGTGTTGGTACCTCTCTACTGGCCTTCATACATATTGGAAATGATTCAAAACAAAAAATTCAAATTTGCATCAATCCATAGGAATGGCTTCTTGAGAGCCACACTTCCACTGAGACCATTTCCAATAAGGCTTTAGTGAACAGTAGTTGGCTTCACCCGCTGCCTACTGGTGGTGGTCAGAGGGCTCGGTGGCGCCAGTGACCAGCAGCCTCGCCTCTGTCAATGCGCCCCAGGGCAGCTGTGGCTACAATGTAGCTTGGCATCACCAGTGTGTGAATATGTGTGTGAAAGGGTGGATGACTGAATGTAGTGTAAAGTGCTTTGGGGTCCTTAGGGACTGAGTAAAGCTCTATACAAATACAGGCCATTTACCACTTTAGTTGGATCAAATGAAGGGTCATGTGTCAGATCTTTGCTGATTTTTTTCCTTATTTCTTAAGGCAGGGGTGTCAAACTCCCGGCCTCATGGCTAAATTACCTCTTCAACATGTCTTGAAGGTCTCCAGAGGCCTGGTATCGAACTAATCATTTGAATCAGGTGGGTTGACCCAGGGTGATATGTAAAACCTGCTGGACACCGACCCTTGAGGCCTGGAGTTCGACACCCCTGTCTTAAGGACGTGACTCACTTATAACATGCAACTGCAATAGTTGTTTTTAGGCCTGTCACATCTTACATACAGTTTCCTGATATTTTTTAAGGATACACACTAAACCATGCTAGGACTTTGGACCTTTTGGAATCACATTATTGTTGCAAAACTATTATTTTATGGCTGCTATCTTTGGTATTTTTCATATATCAAACTAAAGAAATGGGGGAAAAATGTGTTTTTGCAGCAGGCCTAAAGATGCAACTTAAAATGAGTTGTTTGTTAAGTGCTGGTCCATCCCAAGAGTGCCGTTTTATACCTGAATGATTCATACACTCAAAAAAATAACTCTTTGAATGAACATAAAAAAAATCATGGAAAGAATTTCCACGTAATTAAATTGCTTTATTTTAGCATTATGCAATTCTGTTATTCCAACTTAATTTACCTGAGTTGGACTAACTTGATTAATTAATGATGAATCAACTGTTTTACTACAGTTGAGTCCAACTTAATTTAATTGATTTGATCCAACCCATGCAAATCACGTTAGTGCAACAAAACATGCTTATTCGTAATAGAAATCCATTTATTAATCCATTTATTTTAAGTTCATTTAAAGAGTTATTTTTTTGGAGTGTTCAACAAAGTCTAGAGTCTGGTTAACATAAAATGTTAGTGGATTTATAATAACTTGCACTCCATCCATCCTCTTATCTTTACCAGGGTTGCAGTGAAGTCACCAGTCTATCACAGAGAGACAGACAACCATTCGCCCTCATGTTCACAGATATTTTAGAAACACCAATTAACTTAACCCTAATTACTGCATGACTTTAACTGTGGCAGGAAACCAGAACTTGGCCAGATTGCAGATTTGAACCCAAGACCTTCTTGCTGCGAGGCAACAGTGCTAACCACTGTGCCACCGAGCTGTCAATCTAGACTCCAAAAAAATAGGGAAACTATGATTACAAGGCTTTATATAAAATTTTAAAAACCACAATACATAGCGGAGGCATATACGTAGTGTGTGTATGGTTGTCTGTCTCTTCTAACCCCAGTGATTTTCCTGTGGTTTGAACACTTGTGTGATCTTGTGAATTTTGTGAATCCAGGCAACTAACCACTCTTACTAGATTGTATCATGTCATCTCAACAAGAATAAATTAAGTTGCTGGATTTCATGCAGATCCTACATGATTTAATTACGTTCACCACAGAAACATGAAATTATTTTGTTCACATTACAAGTTTGAAATTTGTAAATTTAACAACCACCCAATTTCATTTTTATGAGTGTAGATCAGTGTTAAGTGGCTCAGCAAACCATAACAAAAAAGAGACTTTCCACTGAAAATTGTCAGGAAAGGACTGTAAGGACTATATATGAATGATGAACCAGGCTGTGTTCAAAGACCTTGGAAAGCTTGGAAAACTTGGCTTTGGGTGTGTGACTCAACACTTTTGGACAAAGGATTTCTGAAAATTATCACCTTGGTTGTTTGCAAATGTCACGAGACAGGTACAGGTCTGATAGTGAAACCACACTCTCACTGGTTAACAGTATATCACAATCACCAGCCAATGTTAAGATTATGACCTTGAATGAGGAGCGATAAGAAAACAGAATAATGGTCTGCAATCTTGCTATATGTAATCTACACTGAAAAAAAGGGATTGGCCAGCTCTTGGATTTACATAAGCATCTTGCGTGTATTTAACACAATTGCCTCATGCTTTAAAGTTAAGTGTAACTATATAGTGTAGAAACTACATGATATGCAGAGAGGGTAGATTAAATTGTTCATATCATGTTCAAGTGAAGTAAGTCAATAATATAGCAATGTTAAATCCCGCGACACTGCACGGGATTTCAGTCTCGCACTCTTTGGAGGAAGGCATCCATCTCAGTCAAGTCAAGCAGCCACCTCTACTTTTTTTGGTATACCAAAAAAAGTAAATTGGGTGGTTGTTACATTAAAAAAGTCTACCTTGTAATTTGAACACAATAATTTCATGTTTCTATGAACGTAATTAAATCATGTAGGATCTGTACGAAATTCAACAACTTAATTTGTTCTTGTTGAGATGACATGATACAATCTAGTAAGAGTGGTTAGTTGCTGAACTCATGAAATTCACAAGATCGCACAAGATTTCAAACTGCAGGAAAATCAGTGGAGTTATAAGAGGCAGAGAACTACACACACACCACGTGCATGCTATTGCTATTTATTGTGGATCAACCTGTCAAGGACAAAAACAAAAAAATTCTGCATCAAATACAGGAAATCATAGCTTTCCTGTACTTCCTAGATTGTTGGCATGGTGGTTAGTGCTGTTGCTTCATAGTACGAAGGTCCTGGGTTCAAATCCACATTCTGGCTAGTTTGCAGTGGTTTCTCTCTGGGTATTCTGGTTTCCTCCCACAGTTAAAAGTCATGCAGTTATTAGAGTTAGGGTTAACTGGTGATTCTAAATTACCCGTGAATGTAAGTGCACGTGGTTGTTTGTTTCTATGAGATAGACTGGTGAGCTGTCCAGGGTGTACCCTGCCTCGTAACCTATCACTTCAGGGTTATTTCCCAGCTCTCCTGCAACCCGGAGAATGGTAGTCATTGTAAATCCATTCAATTTTTATGGTAACCAGGATCTAGACTTTGTTGAACATTATGTAATATGAAGACAACATGTAGTATTTAAGTGACCAAGTAGTATTGGGGTAAAAGTTATTGAATAGTGTTGAAATAAAATGACAAAATTGTGAAGGATTAAAATATTCCAAGAGCTCAACTTACTTCATCTAAACATGTTTCAATTGCGTTTTAGGAACACAAAATGCACAGGTTTATTGAATATGAAAAAGTTGTGTTGATTTAACTCAGTTGTTTAAGTTTCTGCCAAAGCAAAACATTTGTGTGCAACAAATGTCCACTATTGAATCAAGTAAATCCAACATGGCCTTTTTTTCAGTGTACAGAGACCTAATGGTTTTATTTTACAGGGTAAAGTTTTTACATTCTTCCCTCAGAACATGACTACTGCTTTTAATCATATTGCACGAGAAAAACATGGGATTGACATTATCAGTAAATTGGTGTTTGGCACATAACAGTCTTTTAAAATCAAACAAACGTTTACATTATTTTCAGTTATATTTATATTTATTTATTTATTTTTCACATGTAATTACAGGAAGTAATTACTTGGTGACTTGACCATATCATTCTCAACAGATCCGTAATCTCAACTATTTACTTTCATGTTTCCCTTGGGAGCGTGGGGTGTGGTTGGCTGTAGATGGCCCACTTGTTTTTGTTTTTTTTTGTTGTTGTGTGTAATGACACTGACATCAGCAGTGTCAATATTTTTAATTGGTTGTGTGTTTAAAAGTACAAACTGAAGCAATCAAATACACCAAACTTATGAAAAAGGGGAAGTGACACCTCAGGACCCAAAGACCCCTGTGGTTACTGTGTTCTCTTCAGTGCTCAAACCAAACCTGCACCAGTGCTGTCAACACTGCACACCTAGTGGGACATCTTTATGCCGCCCTAATGAAAGAAACCTGAATTAGTAGAAGAGATGAAAGCTACTTCTGAAACCCCCAATTAAAATATGTACGCTTTTGAAAAATACTCTCTTGCCTTTCATCACATCTTATTCATTAAACCAACGTATGTACTAGCTTGTGAACTGGTTTTCCTTTCAACTCTGGACCAATTACACACACACACACACGCACACACACACACACACACAAATATTTAAAAGAGATATTGAGCTATAAGTGAAATGTAAGTTCTGTTTTGTTCAGGAGATCATTTCACACATGGATATTAACTATATGATTTTATTTTATTTTTTAAGTCCTGCTCTCGGTGAGGCTCTGTGATCCTCTTTGATGCTTTCGATTTCAGTTCAAGGCCTTTTTTTTTTTTTTCTGATTGCCATGGAAATGCTTTGGTGACCTGATAAAAACCAGATTCATTTCAGCCCGGAGATTTGAAACATTTGAAGCGGCACCCCGCACACCCTCCGCCTTCCTCCCATCCCAATTTTTCAGCACCGCTTTCATCAGCTGTATCAAATTTCAAAACCCTCCAGTCCACGTCTTTGGAAAGATTCAATAATGTTTAATATCTGCTGCTAAGTCAGCCAAACACACTGGAACCTGCGCCGAAGAGCTCCACTGCTGCTAAAAGCAAAACAGTTTAGAATTTGCTCATCGACTCTGCCCAATGTCGCCTGTTGATAAGAAATAAAGGAAATAGTCCTTGTTTCTTTTCCTTTACTCTACCCCTCCAGCTGGCTTCATTTCCTTCCTGATGGGTGTTTCCGTGGGGATAAGAGGCCATGAATACGCTAAGTATCCTTGAGGAAATGTGAGCAGAAAGCATGGAGTCGATCCGGTTAAGCATGAGTGGTTACTCTCTCTACTTCTACTCTGTGTATATGACTCTGTGTGTATGTGGGTGTGTGTGTGCGTGTACAGTGAGGCGCAAAACAATGGTACTGTGAACTGAGAATGAAAAAGAATATGAAACTTTATAGCCATTTGAGGTCACTTAAGATGAAGGAAGTGTAGTATTAGGATGTAATATATGGCAAAAATTGCACAGTAATCTTTAGACGGTGCTATTTAGATGCTCTACTCTACAGGGGTATAAAAATATGAACACATTAGCAGTTAATGTATGAGCAGGTGAAAATAGCTTTCATATTTGTGCAGCAGAATCTGTCCATTTTTAAATCTTGACACCCCGCAGATGTTTGTGTTAGCGTATGATCTGTAAATGTGTAACTTTATTGTCAGCTGGTAAACTTGAAATGTAAGTAAGTGGGCGGGGCTTTTCCAGCAGAGTCAGAGCTGTGTGTGCCCATGATTGTCATATCTACCCTCACTGATAATATACAGATGAATTCTAAAGCCTGAGTTTTCATATAACACATGTTAGTAACATACTGACCCCTTTATTTGAACTGTGGCCATGTTTAATATGAACATTCATCTTTGTAACAGACAGGAAATAAGGGAATAGAAATGTTTGGAAACCCTCGCCACTAAGCCACTAGATCAGAAGGTCGTTTCTTTTAAGCTGCTCCCACCCCTCTGTGAAAGTCCCACTTACCCACTGAGGATGAAAAGCCACTGCATCCAGTTTTGTTGCACATGCACAATGACAACAAAGGTATTACTATCATTTATTGTTATTATTTTTAGGCAAAAGCACAAAATTGCAGGGAGCAGAATCTGGAGAAGAGGGTGGGGTTTAGGATCAACGTGATATAAGTTGATCATCATGTTTTTATTTCATCACGACTCGTTTAGTACAATTTATTATTAATGTGCAGTAAATCGCCCCTGGATTGCCAACAAATGGGCCAGAATGCTGCAAGGCTTCTCACATGGTCCTCTAAAAGGTCTCATGTGACACTGATTCTTTTCTCTTTACAGTGGCTCCTCCTTAAATTTAAGGTTAAATTTAGAGTTTGATAATCGCCTTCCAGGCTCCGAGTGGTCAGATGGCTCTCTGTATTAGTGAACCTTTATATCCAGGTGTAACAGGCAGGTCTCTGAGGGCTGCTGATCAAAGGTTGCTGGTGGTACCTAAAGAGCAGGTGAGATTTCACTTTCTAGAAAGCGCCACCTACTTTGTTTAGCTTGCCTCCACTAGACTTAATATCTGCGGACACCTGTGCAAGCTTGATTTTATTATTTTTATTTCATTTAAAGCACTTTTAATTGCCGTATTTACGCCTTTCTTTCTTTTTTTTATGTTATACTGGGAAATAGTCATGTGACTTTTGTTCTCGTAAGGACTACATAAAGAAATTCTACTTCCAGCTTTGTTGGTGTGACCAAAATCTTTTAATGCACAATTCCTTGCATCCCACTAATAAGAATAGCCCAGCTGATTCACATTTACATAGTGTGATCTTTTTTGCTTTTGCAGGCCAGAGTTCAGAAACTTTTGGATTCCTCCCTCCCACCTTCTTCCCTTACAGAATGTCTGTCCGAATTAAAATCCTGGTTTAGCTCCAATTTTCTAAAGCTCAATGAGGATAAAACTGAAATCCTCCTTATTGGCACCAAATCCAACCTTTTGCAGGCGAACCATTTCTCACTCACTATTGATAACTCCACAGTTTTCCCTTCTCCTCAGTTTGGTGTCATCCTAGACAGTTCACTTTCCTATAAATCTCACATATAAATCTCACATCAATAATCTCTCCCCGTTCTGCCTCTTTCTATCTACATAACTTTAACAGATTACGTCCTTCTCTTTCCACCTAGTCTACGTTCATTCTTTTCCACACTCTCGTATTGACTACTGCAACTCTCTCTTGCATGGTCTCCCCCAAAAATCCCTCCATAAGCTTCAACTGGTTCAGAACTCTGCTGCCCGCATTATCACCAGAACGCCCTCCTACCAGCACATCACCCTGTTCTTCAGGATTTTCCCTGGCTCCCTGTGAAATTCCGGATAATATACAAACTTCTTCTGCTCACCTGCAAGGCCATTCATAACCTCGCACCTTCTTACCTTTTATGATCTGTTAAGCAGTACCTTTTCTGCCCACTCACTTCGATCTTCTTCTTCTATCCAGCTTGCTGTGCCTTCCTTCCGCCTCACCACCATGGGAAGCAGAGCTTTTAGCTGCTCTGCTCCCAGGCTGTGGAACTCTGTAAAGTGTCCTTGGGTGTCTTAAAAGGCGCTTTATAAATAACATTTATTATTATTTATTATTAAAAAGAGGTGAGGCATAATTTTCAAAGCCTTGTGTTATTTTAGGCTTGGATGATGTCATAGGATGCTTAGGCCCATTCATACAATTTCTTTTAATTCATCAGCTAAGCTTTAGTTTCTCACAAACAATGGTGTTTGTGTTTCTTTTTAAAAATGTGTAGGTGGCTCTGTTAGACCTTACCACCAAGCCTCTTTTAGCCTTGATGTAAAATACTGTCTTTTGGCAGAAATATATTGTCAAACATAGTACTTTCCATGCATCATTCACTGCTATTAAGCTGTTCCAGAATCATTCAGGCCTTGTAGGAGGATGTAGAAAATGGAAAGTCAGAAATAAAAAAATAGAACAAAAACACAAGGCTAAAATTGCATTTCTTTTAACATAGTCTTTTAGCATGTTGATCTTCACTTTAATCCTTCGTGGGGAATACAAGAAAAAAGCTCTCCATTTGCCAACAGAACACTTAGGGAAGGCTTTTTAATCTTACTAACAGCCTTGTTGCGAGCCAACTCTGCCTGTATTAATGCCTTTGTAGATTAGGCACAGCATGGGGGCACACTAGGGGTCAGTGCTAGAAGCAGGTAGTACAAGCAGATTTCTACCCCCACCTGCCTGTGGCCAGCAGCTGGCTTTACTGCACGCTGCTGGCCCTGCTGATTAGATGAAGCACCTCAGTTTATCCCATCTACTTCCTCAACCCTGACCGAGAAACTCAGGCAGTATTTTTATGCTCCTGCCAAAACACATTGCGGTGAATGAAGCCCCCATAAAGACCTAACCTCATCCGCACTCTAGGTGACGATTCAGTTCACCTCAGGACACAAGAAAGAGAGAAATAAGAATGAAAGTGGGGAGCAAGACAGAGAACGAGATAAACAAGGACAACAACAACAACAACAAGGTGCAATGTATGAGGTCGCTGCTGCCATTCTCCTGGTGTTGCCCCCAGGCTTGTTGTTTCAGAAATGTTGCATTCAAACCAAACAGGGATAACTAATTGTACATTTCAAATGCAAAGCCTGCCTACAGGGTAGTTTGGCACCATTGCGTATAAAAGGATTTATACGTGTCTGCTCCACAGAAAGATGCCAACGCATGTGCATGCCAAACTGCATGCCTCGTCTGAGTTGGAATCAAAAAAAAAAGAAAAGAAAAAGGGAGAGAGACATTATACTCAAATTCAGGAATCGTCATAATTCTCACATCACAGAAGGAAAGTAAATTCTGGCATCAAGAGGTTAGCGGACATCAACCATTTAGTTAAATCCTGCTTGTCAAAAACCAAAATATGTAAATAGACCAGAAATGGTGAAGAGTGATGTGTGATGGCTTGGCTGAAAACACACCCTGTTTGTCACACATAGCAATTTCATAAAGAAATAATGTTTGATTTTAATCACCTTCTTTTGTCAGCTAGCAGGAAATATGAGATTGGTTATCAGAGCTGCAATCCAAAGTAAACAACATACTAGATCAAAAGTTGGTTAATATTTCATGTGTGGGATGTGAAAGCAACATTTTAATTCAGCAGTTAAAACTATTTCGTACATCCACATCCATTGTTGAAAACGCATCCATAGGAAGGCACTGGAAAATAACATATAATATGATAGGTATATAATATATAATATGCTCTTTTTACAGTCGTTATCTATTCTTCCTCCACTCTTCAACAAAACAATTAGAACACATTAAAGAAAATGTTCTGGCAGCCTCTTCCACCTTCAACTCTCTGCACTCTTTTCTGTCTGAAGAACTATAAAGCATATTGCTTCTATAGTTATCATGTAAACATTTACCATAGTTCGAAATAAATAATTTTAATCAGCTCAGGAACATCCATCCATCCATCCATCATCTGCCGCTTATCCTTTTCAGGGTCGCCGGGCCAGCTGTCGCCTATCCCATCTGTCGCAGGGCGAGAGGCAGGGTACACCCTGGACAGGCTGCCAGTCTGTCGCAGGGTTGACATATAGACACAGACATTCACACTCACATTCACATCTATGGGTAATTTAGAGTTTCCAATTAACCTATCCCCACTACCTGCATGTCTTTGGACTGTTGGAGGAAGCCAGAGTACCCAGAGAGAAGCCACGCAAAAGGCCAGGGTTATCAGACCCTGGCCTGATAACAGGTCTAACCACTGTGCCACCGTGGCACCAAAGCGATATAGGTCTACAACTTAATATAAAAAACTAAAACAAGTATGTTTATTTTCTAAAATTGCAGCTAAATAAAAAAATGAATTAAGCACTTTCAGATGTTGTTAACTGAATATCAACAGTGGGGCATCAAACTTATCAAACTTATCAAACTATCAAAAAATTAACATGATGCCTTCACATAGTATATGTGATCAAAGACAAGAGATTTCTTAGATGCTAATTTAAAAGCCTACAGCTGTTCAACTTGCCTGTTTTAATTAATTCTACATCATCAAACTTTTCATCTATATAATGCTAAAGGAGTTATTAAAAGGCTCTTAAGTCGCTCATAGTCACATTGTGGTTTGTGAGAGAAAGTTCATTTCTTGCAATGCCCATCTCTGGTCACCACCATCTCTAAGCAGCATATCAAAGACATTACATTCATGCACAGTAAATGGTCAAATGTTTGTGGATGTTGGAGGTATTTCCCCTCTTTGTTTTAATCATTGTCTAAAAAAAAGTTATTACCATATTACACAGAACACCTTCCTTAAAAGTAGTGTAGTAAATTACTTAATTACACAGAGGAGAAAGACATTTGTTATATTACTTTCATGTTACTCTGTAAAATCTCATAATTACCAATTGACAATATAAACCTATAGGCTACAGCCCCACACACCAACACAAATCCCTATCCTTGTCATCTTTCCCTTAGTATTTAGGTTGACCACAAATCACAGATTAAAACCAGCACAAAGACACTTTAAGCAATCATCACAGTGATTCTTCTGTAGAAACATGAACAGGTAGAAATGGAGGTTGCAGCCTCAGCAAACTGAAAACAGCTGATCGTAACAAGAGTCCAAGAGCTGATAATTGGGATCGATAGGCAGACAGACTAATGATTCCAAGGAATTGGACTACTAGGAACCCGTTCTTGATTCCCATCCCTAATGCAGACCCGCCAGCAACTTGTCTAATATACTAGCCTCTGATCAAAGAATAGCTGATTATGTGCAAACAACCAGAAAGAACTGCTTGCCTTTCTGTTTGATGAGCTAAAGCTATTAGAAATGTGACGTGGACATGCCCATGAGAGCACCCACCCCATCAGTGGTTCTGTTATCAGAGGTAATCCTGCTTCCAGAGACAATTGTCAACTCTAGACAAGCACCAGCGCCTTGTTTGCCCTGACAAATGGACTAAAGTTTGAGGCTGCAAGCACAAATCTTTTATTAAGAAATCTTAAGAATTTATTTTAGAGACATTGCAGTCAAGAAATAAATTATGTTGTCATGCTCTGAGAGGGTATCAACTATTCAGCCATTAGCCTTTGTCCTATACTCAGTAGGTGCTAGTGAATAATAATGTGACAGCTATTAGTCTTTTTATCTAACATTTGAGAGGATAATGAAAATCACCTCGTATAAGTTCTTTGTTGACACTGTTATCAAGCAAGCCGAGTGAAATTTGACCACCATCAGAATATAAAAGTCACTCTAGTAACAAATCTTTAAGTTTGAGTCAGTTAATTGAACAAAGTGTTTTTCATTTGATATGTATTGCAATAGTTCCAAGAGATGAGATTAAACTTATCTGCTTGAGACAAGTCAAATGTGTGTAAAAACATACGATAAGTACTCGTCCTTTTTATCTGTTCCACTCTCTACCATCTTGAGATGTTTGAGCCAGGCCAGTAGTGGTAGATCCACCTACATTTCCGCAACTTAGTACTGAGTGGGACAGGCTATAAAGCATCAAAAGTAAAAGTATAAAACCCCATGTGATTATTTCCCCAAACCCCACTTCAAACTTTATGCTCTGCAGGTTTCTGATTGTTGCTTTGATTTACGATGAATGCAAAGGTATTCTAAAGCAGATTCCTTTAAGCACCAGCATGACAGGACCGAGAATTTGTCAGTGGCTTAGAAGACCTGTAGTATCTTGAAGCAACAGCTGCACACCTTAGAGTTTAAGCTTGAAAACAGTTTTTTGGGAGGATGCCGTTTTTATCTTTTTGTCTTTACACCCCACTTTCTTTTTGAATACCAAAGGTGACAAATACCAAAACTCTGAATTCAGAACTATTAGGTTATATGTTCTTTTTACTATGATAGCTTCACTAATAAGTCTTCTGACTCCTGGCCACACATATTCAATATAGTCACATGACATCCAGCAGAGATGAACATACCTTGTTGCTCTGCTAGCTTAGCTAGGTAATGCTAAAGGTCAACGTAAACAAAAGAAATACTGTAATGCTTGTGGAAGTTATTTTATTTAGCAATGGAGGTTGTTTTTATCTGCTCCAGTTTCTACTATCTTGCTTTTTCCCCCTCATCTTTTCCCTTTTTTAGTCATAGAAGGATAACGCCCCTTTATTTTGAGTAAATAAAGCATCAAAACTAAAAAACACTTGCAATGGGCGTGTTGTCGAAAGGAGCCAGCTGAGGTGGTTCGGGCATCTGACAAGGATGCCTCCTGGGCGCCTCCTGGGGTTGGTGTTCCAGGCATGTCCCACCGGGAGGAGGCCCCGGGGCAGACCCAGGACACGCTGGAGAGATTATATGGGAACGCCTTGGTGTTCCCCCGGATAAGCTGGAGGAGGTGGCTGTAGGCTGCTGCCCCCGCGACCCGGCCCCGGATAAAGCGGATGAAGATGGATGGATGGATGGATGGATGGATGGATGGATGGATGGGCGTGTTGGGTCAGGTGGGGCCACATTAGAGAGGTCAACCTCTCGGACTGTTAAACGTTGCGCACTGTCAAGTTTGCCAGCCCTCAAGTGTCCCTTGCTGGCCTGGGGCCTCAAGCAAGTCTGTGCAAACGCTATGTATAATAACCTCCATGCAATAAACTGCAATATATTTGAAGATGATACAGTATGTTCATATATTATGACATCTACGGTACAGTTCAGAACTAGTAAAAAATGCTGACTTTATTCAACTGCGGTAAAATAAAAGATACACAATGAGGATAAAAGGGAAAGAAGAAAGAGAATGGCATTAGAGTGTATGTTCTTTTTGAGGACAACCATTTCTTTTGATATTTAAGAAAAAAAGTTCAGTCTATGAGCACCCACAGAATTCAAACGTAGAACCAGCATTTCAAAGCCAATGGAAATTGATTAATGTATTCCCTTTGAAGGCTGGTATATAGCCAATTTGTGCCAAGGTTTACAAGCCTGTATCATAAAAGCATCATCATGCAGACTGAATGAGCAAGGACTTGCTCAGCATATGCAATGACATCTAATATGATGGGAGTGCAAGAATGAAACATATCCGTGCAGGCTGAAAATACCTTCCTAAGAAAAGAGCAGTATAGATAAAGTAATGGACTGTGATATAGAAATTAGATTATGGCTTAGTAGATTCATATGGAAGGGCAGTATTTAACCCTTTAAAGCCGGTCAGAGCTGGCACGCTCCGTTTTGCCTAGCGCAATAATTTTTTTTGCATATGAAACCGGACGAGTTGTCCTTGCATCTTATGCCATCAGCTTGTCCTAGGTCACGGGTTCCTTCCACATATAGCTTTGCAAATATTGCATAAAAAGCGTGTTTGGTGTTTTTATAAGTCATGTTTGACTATATACTTTCCCGAATAGTTTCTGGGATGCTTAGAACTCGAATTGCACTGATTAAAATAGTCTATTTTGATGCACATGCTATTTTCTTTGCAAATTTGCATCATAGGATTGTTTTTCGTTTTTCCTCCAGTATATAAAAATTGCTGTATCTCAAAAATAAAACTATGAAGACACTCAAAATAAATTTCCTGTTGTTGTAAACTATTTTTTCCAACTTTTTTGTATTTAAAGTTTTGAGGGATAAGCCTCTTAAATTTCTTCAAGTAGAAATATATGCAAAAAACAAAACAAAAACAATTTTCAATTTTTCTATTGTTTATTGCACTTTTTTGCAATTAATGTAGTTACTTTGGACTTAATGCATATATATTATTAAAATATGGGCTATAACAGTTGTATTGATGTATAGCAACTTGAAATGCTCCCAAAAATGGCACTACAGCATGTAAAAATATAATATAAGCTCTGGCGGACTTGGTTCTATGGTAGGGCTTAAAGGGTTAAAGAATGAATAACATACAGTGTTGGGAAGGTTACTTTTAAAATGTATTCCATTACAGAATACAGAATACATGCCCCAAAATGTATTCTGTAACGTATTCCGTTACGTTACTCAATAAGAGTAACGTATTCTGAATACTTTGGATTACTTAATATATTATCATGCTGTTTACAACTACATGAATGTACTTTTGCTGTGATTTATTACTGTTACTGAAGGTCCGCGGCTCTGAACCGTTGTAAAGGGACCTCTGGCTAATACGTCGGGTTCGTGTCGGGCTCATAGCCGAAAACTAGCTATACTTTGTTGTCTGGGTCAACCTTGCTAGTGAGAGACAGAGAGAGGCGTTGAAAGGCTGCTCCAACAGAACTTATTGTTTCGGAGGAAAACACGAACACGGTGTACAGTCGAGTCTTAATAGCTTACTTACAACTGGGCTCGTCAGGCTCTCTTCTTGGCTGCAGTGGTTATTATTATATTTACATGCTTCCAGCTCCCGTTTTTGCTCGATGACAGCTCGTACTTTTCCTTTTTCTCCCTCCCTCGCTCACAGACACATAACGTGTATGGCAGTCCATTCTCCCTGCAGCACGGACTACACTGCCTATGATGCTACATTCTTTAGAGCTATACCTGTAGCATTCTGCCTATTAGCTTAGCACAACAACAACAAAAAGGCGCTCTCTCACCCAGGAAACACGCAGAGAGAGAGTGTCACCTTGTAACCATGGCAACCGTAACGCTGCCACCTGGAACAACAGAACATAGCTGTCAAACAAAACCCAAACAGTCCTGACCCGCCACAATATGAAACAGGAAAGTACCGCGTGTAATCCATTTATTTCAACAAAGTAACTGTATTCTAAATACCACCTTTTTAAACGGTAACTGTAACGGAATACAGTTACTCATATTTTGTATTTTAAATACGTAACGGCGGTACATGTATTCCGTTACTCCCCAACACTGATAACATATCATATATGAAACCTATGTGCAGCAAGCTTAAGGTTCAAGGTTCAGTCAGGGCTCCGTTGAATATTATGCTTAGATGAGTTTCAGCACTTACAATGTCACTTAAAATTGTTGTATAATAATCAACTTATAATATAATGACTTATTTTCTTGATTTCTGGTGACATCTCTCGGCTTCTGTAAAGGCTCGTTTCTATTTTCTCTGTTTGTTATACTGAACACAATCATATACTATAAGATAAAAATGGTAAGAAATGTAGTGAATACTGTCCCAAGTTTGTATGGTCATTTGGCAGTAATGCTAGTGATTAGATGCTAGAGTAGCGGACTATCATTATATTTGTGCCAATTTTGCTCATGTGTGTGTTTTGTTTTTGTTTTTTCAGAAAAAGTCAGAGTGTGAACACAGAGGCCAAACATTACCATCTGCAGGTTTCTGCTGCTTGTTTCCCTTTACTGTGATACAAAGGTATTCAACAGCGATTTCCTTTATCCCAGAAAATTAAAAGGGATGACAAGCCTGCAGTTCTGATCAAGCACTAGCATGCCAGGACTGAGAGTGTGTCAGTGGTTTGGATGACCTGTAGTATCCTGACACAACTGCACACATGATGGTGTCAGCTTGGAAACAGTCTATTTTGGGAAAGCCAAATTTTGGTTTCTCTTTACAGTCCACTTGCTTTTTAAATACTGAATGTGACTGGAAAAGGAATGCAAATACCCAAACTCAAAATTTGAATTTTTCCAAATACAGTGTGCCAACACTGCAGCCTTATTGTGAAAGTGGTATGAAAGAAAAGCCTCTTCACATTCAGTGCTGGTGTAAAATTCATGTCTGATGTATAGGTATAGGAACAAGCTGTTTTTAGAAGTTTCCAATATTGTGTTAGACAAACAAGCTTTTACAGATCTTTGTATAAAACGTTATACGCTTTGTGGATAATCAATGCTAGGTTTGCTGCAGCTCTCAGTAATGGAGAAAATTGCCTACTTTGAGTCAACAATCATAATAAATGAGCTAATGAATGAAACTGTGAGACACATATTCACTAAAAGCGACAGTGAAAAAAAATTGTCTATTTCTTTGTGCTGCTTGCTAAATAGCAGCTATTGGAGGCTTTGAACACCTAATAAGTCTCACACAAGTCATTTTCTTTCTGCCAATTGAACGCATCGAACAAACTTCATCTATTCTTTGTAGAAACCTGGCACCTCATTTTTTAAAAAGCTTTTCTTCTGTTACTTCTTATGCTTTGAATTATGCTTTCTGCCTCCTGATAGCTCCCACAGCTCGTAATGAATGCAGTCAGTGATTTGGCACCGGTCATGAGACAAGATCAGAAGGTGATCGCAGATATGCTGCTTTCCTTTTTGTGCCCAATTTCCTTCCCTTCACAAAGCCCCTCCACCCCGTTTATACCATGGCTGTGGTTATTTCATAGCAGCTGAGTGCAGGACGAGGTGGTAGGACTTGCTCATGTGTGAATACACCTCTGTAGTCACAATTCAGGCACTTCTGAAAACCGCCCATAAACAACGGAGGAGGGCAAAAGATGCTTACAGAGGCAGTAAGTGTAGTTGAAGTAAAGCACGAGTGTTACTGCAGGAAGCAGCGGTCCATTCATGAGAGTCCCAGGCTTTATGTTGATTCATTACTCTATTAGGCCTTGTGACAGAGATAAGGACCAGCATGTTTCAAAGTGATAGCTGACCTCTGCGTTTTACCCATCCCACCACCAACACACACACACAGATGCACACTCGGAGGACAAACACAGGCACACCAACTCCTGCTCTCACGCATTAGCAAAAAGATTCAAATGAAGAATGTCGAAAGAGAGCCACACAGACTGTGTCACAGCATATTCAAAACAGACCACACAACCCGCATACTGTATCAATTCATCGTCCTCCCCTTGTGAGTCTAGTTTGGCAACTGCTGGAAATTTTTATTTGCAAGTATTTAAAACAAGCAGCATGCACCATGTCTGGACCACAGCCAATTAAATATCAAAGGGATCTTTGTCACCCGTGCAAAGCAATCTGATGTTTATTGATAAATGCTCTGTGGAAGAAGTTAATCTGACTCTCAAATAACTCTCACATAAACTTCTGTCATTGGCTTCCAGCTGGGCTCAGCAAAGAGCCGAGTCTCCTTATGCTGCTTTGGAGGCCATAATGAAGTACTAACCAAATGAAAACTTTATCATGTTTCCTCTGAAGGATGAGGAACAGGGAGAAAGGGGAAGTGCCGGACAAGATATCAGAAACAAAGCATTGAGGTGATAGCGTGAATTAACCTCAGGCTAGTCTCACAAACAGTTTGGTGGATGCATCCTATGATTAACAGTTATCATGTGTCCTCCACGAGAAAAGAACAGCCCGTGTGTCCTTTGAACAAACTCCAGGGATGTTAATTTTACAGAACAAGCAATGAGCAAAGCAAATACAATCGCCTTTCTCAATCAGCCCGGAGACGCAGTTAAACTGAAACAATACGTATCCTGCTGCATATAGACGACCGCATGGTGCTGTAGAGTCATGTTATGAGGTGAACCTGTTAGTGAAATGAAATTCTCTGTCTGGTACTTGATATTGAAAACAATATGTGGTAAATCAGACTGGCACATGCCATAGCCATATATCCAGCCTTGTATGAGTAGGGCGACTTCAAGGCCAGGCAGGAGACTGTATGTCATCACATTCGGCGTCATCAGCAGCTTTCAGAAAGCTCTCTGAAAACCAACTAATGCGTTTATTTATTTTCTGTCATTTTAACATACACTGCTCAAAAAATTTAAGGGCCACTTTAAAAGCTCATTAGATTTCAATAAGGGGGAAAATCATGCTAGATATCTATACTGATATAGACTGGGTAATGTGTTAGGAATAAAAGGATGCCACATCATTTGCTAGAATTGAATATGATCAACGAGACACCCTGAAAATCAGAGTGAAAAAATACATCTCAGATTCTGGAGGCCTCAGTTAGCATAAAGTTCATGACAGTACAATTTAAAAATAGACTGAACACGTGTGGCTTGTTTGGAAGGGTTGCCAGGAGAAAGCCTCTTCTGTCTAAAGAGAGCATCACAGCTCAGGTTTGCAATGTTGCATCTAAATAAATTGCATGACTTCTGGATCAATATAATTCAGATAGAGATGTTTGGCCATAATGCACAGTGCCACGTCTGGAGGAAACCAAACGCATCTTATCAGCATCCACACCTCGTAGCATCTGTTAAGCACAGTGGTGGAAGCGTAATGATATGGGCTTGTTTTGTGGCCCCCGGACCTTGGCACCTTTTGTTTTAATCATGGTTGCCTAGCAAACAAAGAAACTTTTAACTCTTGCCTCAGTGACTTTGAATTTTAACTTATGTCCTTATAATAATAACACAAAATATTACTTGAATAGCTATAGGCTTTGTTCTGGAACATATTTTATTAGTCAGCCAGACAATTTATACAAAATGTGATTATAGATCAATTTAAAGCGTTAGCATAATACATTCACATTCATTAAAATCTGCCTGCATCCTGTCTGAGCATCACAGGCTAATTTCTGCAATTTATGCAAGTGACAGATTTTTTTTTTCAGTAATACTAGTAAGTTTCTCATCTTAGGGCTGACAGTGGTGCACCTTTTCGGACTTCCTCCTTGGACACTATTGTTTCAGTGTCCTCGGCTTTTTTACTTTAGCAGGAGTCTGGCACTGGAAAGACTTCTCGATCCTGTAGCGGTTTTAGATACGGGCGACACGGGCGGTTGCCCGGGGCGGCATCGTGGTGGGGGCGGCATCGCGGCTCGTTCTCATGCTGCCCCGACATCATGCCAGCGCATATTGGGAATGGCATTGGTTTTCTATCGCCCATTTGCTGGGAGTAAGGGCGCCCTCCGTTTGCGAGGTGCGCCTGCTGCTTGCGGCACAGGGAGGAAAGGGCGGGGCGGCGGGGGATGCTCTGGCTGGCTGGAGCAGCAAAAATTACCAACTCGCAAAATAAAACAAATTACAAACAAACCAACAAACACGAAAACACCAGACATTATGATACAGACTTATCATTTGCACCGATGTTTTTTCAAAATTCTATACTCGAAAAGTGAGCGCGAGAGCCCTCGGTGCGCCTGCTCGCTGCTAAAGTCAAAGTAAACTTTATTGTCATCTCCGCTACATACAGTCCAGTATATAGACAGACGAGACGACGAGGCTCCAGTTACAACAGTGCAAGTAAACAAACAATATATATAAGAAGAGTAAGAAAATAAATATACACTTTAGGACCAGGGGTAAAGGGATCAATAACAATTTAAAATGTATATTTTATATTTTGTTGATCTAAAGTCTCACACACAACCCGTTTTTAAACTTCTTTTCTCATTTTTTAAATGAGAAAAGAAGAGGAGGAGCGTAGCGACTTCCACAGTCGCTAGAGGCCGGGGACTGAGCCTGCCTATTTGCCTGTCAACTTTATGCAATAATGCCAGAGGTGGAATTGCTTGCTTGTTTATTAAAGTGCTTGAAAAGTTTACAGAGCAATGTGATCGGCTCGCGATTCAAACTCTTAAAACATCACAGGCTCTAATGCAACAAGGGGAAACTCGTTGTGCTGCGGTCAACAAAAACTACGGCTACCCAGCCCTCCTCTCTGTCAAAATCAAACCAGTGAAAGACAGACTGACAACGCCCTCTTAATGTCGCCGCTAGCACCCACGTGACTCCCGTTACACATCACCATAGCAACCAAACAAATGAAAACCGAGTGATCATTAAAATTCAATACATTTAATTATGACTCCTACAAGGAGAAACGAGCAAAAGATACAGGTAAGCAGATGTGTCATTGGATAATGGCAGGTCATGTATCCTAAAACATTAAGAATCAGGATACTTTCTTAATCCCTAAGGAAATTATTTGGGTTACAGTTCCTCCAAGAAGAAATGGTAAAAATAGTAACAGTAACAGACTAAACTTCAAACAATATATACAATAATATAATATTAATTAGTCAGTGTCAATTGTTGATTTGTCCTGTTCTCATTGTATGACGAATTATGATGTCTGTTTAGTAGCCATTTGCATACAACGTTTGCATACAACGTTTGCATACAATGCATACTTCGTCTCTCTCTTCGTGTGTGAGGGGGGGGGGGGGGCGCCAGAGGGGGTGTTCGCCCAGGGCGCCAAACAGGCTAGGACCGCTACTGTCTCGATCGCCACATAAAGACCAAAGACGGGGGTTTTTGGTCTTTATGTGGCCCCCAATTATGTGTACTGTATAAGAATTTTCATTTAATTCTTCTGTTTTTTGGGTTCCATTCCTAAAATATGCTCACAATTTACAGTGGAATTTTAGAATACCTCTAGAAAAGGTAGATTGAAATGACAAAGGTGAGAGCACAAAGAGTTACCTCCAGTCGCACTTACACTATCAGAAATATACATGTGTTCAGTCCATCTTGCTGGATGCTTACATCTCTACCATCCATGAAGATCTATATGAGGGCTATCTCCCCTCATCAGCCCAGCTCTGTCAGCTGAGCGCCTTTTGGTAACCTAAACATTTAAGTAAAGTTGTAGTGACCTCAATAAAATGGCAATAGATAGTTTTCTTACCTGCTTAGCATCTCAACTGAATTCTGCCACAATTTTGTTTGCACCATGCCCCAGAAGTTTCAGTTTAAAATGTTCTTTATCTTACTGTATGTCTGACAGCAATACCCTGTTATATTACAGCTACGGGAAATATTAGAGTCTGGTTTAGCTGGCAGTTCCATTAAACTTGATTGACAAGTCGCTTTAAATATACTTCCTGTCAGCAGTTTATCCACCATCTTAAATCCGTGTATATAAAACAGCAGGAATCTGTAGCAGAAGAGGGTATTGTGCAGAGCAGGTGCGCTTTAATCAGAGCACACCCACTCTCCCTCGTAAAACCTTTAACGTTATGAACAGCTGGTAGCGTGACTTCCCACAGTTCTGACGTCATTATGAAGTTGGTAGTTTTGTGATAAACAGCCAGTGATAATACTTTTCATGGTGAGCTAAATGCCAATACACATACATGATTGACCCAGGATTTTCTTTTTTCTTTTTTTATTGGCCCTGACTGTTTTTAACTCCCTTGCTGTCTTTCATTGGACCCCCTAATTGAACTTTCCTATATGCTAAAGTTTGAATGCACATTTTATTCACTACACAGCTGCACACCTAGAACTTGTCACATGCAGAACACTCAAATGCATGTCCCCTTCTTTTTGTTATACTATTATCTTTACTGCAAGTTTTATTACAAGTAAATTTGTATTCCTTTTTTAATGACAATATTTTTTAAGGACGAATGTTTTTTTCCAACACCATATTTTCATTCTTGCAATCTGCTTGAGTGGCTTCATGATTGACACATTAAAAGAACTATTTTCTACTGGGACTTCACACTCCTTAGTTTATACATTTTGTGAATTGTGAAAAAATGTCATCATATGAACTAGCCTCAAGATCGACTTAATGATTTATTGGTCAAAAATTAACAAAAAGCCTTATTACTTAGAAACTATGATTTTTACAAGTGTGGTGTGTATTGTCAACACATACAAAGTACTGTATAAAGATTTCAAATATCATGTCACATTTGACCTCTGATCTCTCCTTCAAGCTCAATAGATCTGAGGGTCAAATAATGCTATATAGAGTTATTTAAAACTATGTTTCTTACTGCTATCGTTTGTATTGACAACATATAGGTATACCAAAAAGAATACATGGGGATTCTAAATATCTCAGTACATTGGACCTCTTCTTTAATTTCAAATGAGATCAAACTTGATAAAATCTCTTTAGTTTGTCAAAGTCCGGCTCGGGGGCCATGACAAACAATGGGGAACTAAAACCAAAATTTACCAGTTTATTAAAAAAAAAGTTAAAAAACCTTCATTAGTGTTATTAGTGTGTCAGTAGTTGGATGTGTGATTGAATGCTAAGGATGCATAGTGTTGTATGGTGAAAACAACTGATTAACCCTTTAAAACCGGTCGGAGCCACAAGCTCTGTTTTGCGTAACTATTTTTAAATCCTGGTAGCTCTGCAATCACGTGAGCTAGCGCAATAATTTCTTTTGCATATGAAACCGGAGGAGTTGTACTTACATCTTATGCCATCAGCTTGTCCTAGGTCACAGTTTCCTTCCACATATAGCTTTGCAAAAACTGCATAAAAAGCGCTTGCAGCAACAAAAACATAATATTCCAGAAACACGGTTTGCCGATCCAATCAGCTGTTTGTAACACTTCCTACATTGTCAGCGCGAACTATCGCATGTCCGCCATGACCTGCCCGAAACCGGAAGTGACGTCATTTTCGCGGAAATGTAGTTTTTTACCGCCCGGGCCTCAATGAGCCTATACTGGTGTTTTTAAAAGTTATCTTTGACTTTATGACTTTCTGTGTCGTTTCTGGGATGCTTAAGACTCATATTGCACTGCTGAAAATAGTTTATTTTGATGCATATGCTGCTTTTTTGCAAATTTGCACTATAATATTTATTTTCGTTTTTCCTGCAGTGTATAAAAATTGGTGTATTTCAAAAATAAAACTATGAAGACACTCAAAATAAATTTCCTGTGGTGGGAAGCTATTTTGTGCAACTTTTTTGTATTTACAGTTTTGAGGGATAATCCTCTTAAATTTCTCTAACTAGAAATATATGTTAAAAAAGCAAAAACCATTTTCAATTGTTTTGTAGTTTATTGCACTTTTTTGCAATTTATGTAATTACTATGCACTTAATGCATACATATTATTAAAATTTGGGCTATAATGGTTGTATTGATGTATAGCAACTTGAAATGCTCCCAAAAATGGCTCCACAGCATGTAAAAATATAATATAAGCTCTGGCGGACTTGGTTCTATGGTAGGTCTTAAAGGGTTAATCAGTTGCACTGATTAGCCCCGCCTACTAGGAGCCTGCAAGACAATGCAAAGGGACAAACAGAAAAATAGCAACACCTGGCCAAGGCAGAGGGCCATCACATATCTTTAAAATGATGCTTACAATTCTACTACTTTTTGTATTGGCATCATATAACGCCTTAATGCCCACTCACATGCTGGGCCATTTGACCTCAGTGAATCACATGATGAGGTGGGGCAAGGTCCCACAATGGGCTCATCCAACACCTTGGCTGACAGTAACCCACACCGGTTTTTACACCTTGGCTCATGAGATTAGGCAGATGATTAATAGCGCATCAACGACCCTTTTAGGGACATTCCCAATAGGGTTTGGGACTCTCTACCAATTTGCTCTTATAATCGAAGTACCTTCTCAGATAAGAGGAGAAACGTCCTCAAGGAAACTTAAAGAAGTCCAGACGCTTTTTTTTCTAAGCTCCTTAGACATCCAGTTATTTACAATTCAATAGCTATTCATTGCCTACTCCTACATGTTTGTCGAATCAAAGTAAACATCTGTCATGCTACACTTGTTTGAGTTTTCCTGCACTGCAAACTTGAAGTACATTTAAAAAGAACAAATAAAGTAAAATAAATATATACATGTACACATGTGCAGTTCTCTTCCCTGAGAGTGAGTTGCCTTGGCGGAGGTTTACGCTCTTGGGCTTTTTCTTCTTATGATTCGTTTTTAAGTTTTTGACTCGTGTCTCTTTAAATTTCAGTGAATGAAATTGCAGTCAAGTGTTGTTCTGCCAAACTTTAAATAAGAAAAACAGTATACAAAACTATACAAGTTGTTGGACATAACTAGGTCGTTTGTTAGTGGGTAATAGGTTAATTGATCAATCTCAATTGTGTAAATGCAGGAGTGAATGTGAGTGTGAATGGTTGTCTGTCTCTGTGTGTTGGCCCTGCGACAGACTGGCGACCTGTCCAGGCTGTACCCTGCCTCTCACCCTGTGACAGCTGGGATAGGCTCCAGCACCCCTCGCAACCCTGAAAAGGATAAGCGGAAGCGAATGGATGGATGGATAGGTTCTTTGCCCCAGCTTTCTGAATTGGTGCTAAGATAGAAAAACCACCCACTTCCTCGTGAAAATGTACATTTATAGTTTTTTGTCTAATTTATCACAGCACCACAAGCTCTGTGTTCAGTTTTGACTTATCTTTTAGTCATTTTTGATATTTTTAATGTTCTTTAATTACTTAATTTTTTTTTAACCAAATCAACAAACCACTAGCACTGTAGCACCAATCTACACTGAAAATTTTTCTAATATTTACAGAAACAAATGCTGTTCAAAATGAGCATACAGATGGTGATATGTGACTTTTTTTTCACAGTCTCAATTACATTTTTTTACATCGGTGTTAGAGATCATTATACAGCAGCTGGTTTATACTCAGTCTCATGGCTCAGGCCCTTTTATGCAGCGTGTCTGGTGGCCCACACAGAGCCTTCGGTACAGTTGATGGACAGCCACTCTAACCACTCTACCTCACTGCCTAACTCCTACGCTCTATATCACATTAAAGTATGTTAATATTAAACTAATTAGATAATTGTATACTGCATAATAAAAAATGATGGATTAGATAATCACTCACTAATAGGGACCAGTCAAGCATCTCTTTATATATAGTTAACTGTTTATGTTATTATGTGTTACATCAGCTTTCAATAGCAAATTATACCTGAACTACTCTGTTTGTCACGGTCCTGGGCCTGTTGCCCAGTGTTTTGATTCTATATTATGGTTTATTGGTCTGTTTTGTTTTTGGTTCTTGGCTTATGACTACTGGTGTTTTGGTTTCTGTTCTATATTTCTTAGCTTGTGTATTCCTTTTCCCCTGATATCACTCTGACCCCTGTACTGTGTTCCTCCTGTTCTTGGTCAGTTATCTGTGGTCAGTCTGTGGATTTTCTGTTTTATTTTGAAGGTTCATATCTTATGTCAGTGTTTCTAGTTTCGCTTCCTCTGTCTCGTTTAGTCTAATTTCTCCCGGCTGTGTTCCCACCTGTTCCTCGTTCCCTCATGTTCCTGCCCGGGTATTTATAGTGTGTGTCCTCCAGTGTTCTGCGTCACATCGTTATTGTCAGTTCTCTCTTGTGCTGTGTCTTTCCTGATGTTTTCTTGTGTATTTTAGTTCTAGCTTTTCAGTTTAGGTTTTCTGTTTGGTTTTCCTTTGGTCAGCATTAAAGCTGCTTTCAAGTTCACGTTTTGCCTCCGTGAGTCCTGCATCTTGGGTCCAATTCCTGTCTGCCATACAGCCAACCTTGACAGAATGACGCGACCACAAAACGGACCCATTGGTGTCACGTTTAGGCTGGGAGGAGTTGCTAGAGTAGCTTTTGGATTATTGCCGGGCTGTAATTCATGCTGTGGACACTCCCAAGAGACTGATTCAGGTAGTGTTCTTTGATGATTTCCTGTCAACTACAAGTTTTCCCCCGAGTTTTCCGGACATCAGTGAGCTGTCTCAAATCATAACAGAACTAAGAGCGAGGCTCCGTTTTGGATTATTTGGCATTGGTGGCCCCGGCAAAGTAGACTCAGCCACCCTCTTAGAAACCCTCGCTGCTTGGTATTCTCAGTCTTTAACCCTGCCGTCAATTCAGTCATCTTCCCAGTCCATAGCTCAGTTGATAGCTCAAGCCCCCGTAGCCCAGTTAGCCACCTGGCCTTCGTCTCCTGTCTTTGCTGGAGGGTCTGAGCGATCCGTCCAGCCTGCCACGCCTGCAACTTCAGCTGCGCCCGCGCCTGGTGCAGCGTCTGCTTGAGCTTCCGCCTCGCCTGTTGCAGCGTCTGCTTGAGCTTCCGCCTCGCCTGTTGCAGCGTCTGCTTGAGCTTCCGCTTCGCCTGTTGCAGCGTCTGCTTGAGCTTCCGCTTCGCCTGTTGCAGCGTCTGCTTGAGCTTCCGCTTCGCCTGTTGCAGCGTCTGCTTGAGCTTCCGCCTCGCCTGTTGCAGCGTCTGCTTGAGCTTCCGCCTCGCCTGTTGCAGCGTCTGCTTCAGTTTCGCCTCGCCTGTTGCAGCGTCTGCTTCCACTTCTCCTGGTCCAGCGTCAGCTTAAGCTTCAGCCTCGCCTGCAGCAGCCTCCTCTGCTTCTGCTTCAGCCTCGTCTGGTCCTGCCATGCTGCCGCCCAAGCCACGTTCTGCACCTCGGAATCGCCGGCCACTTTCCAGGCCACCAGCTGGACGTCATCGCCGTCGAGGTCGGCCCCCAGAACTGTTTCCCCGTCGCCACAGTTGCCGTCCGCACGGTCGACACCCTGAACTCCTCCTGTTCCTTTTTTGTTTTGGACTCTTGGTGCTCCTTGTGTTGTGTTGTGTTTCAGTTCCTCTGTCCTTGACCCCCTCCACCCTCCCTGGTTTGGTTTTCTGGGTCTGTTGAATTGTTTAGGGCTTTGAGCCTGTCGGGAGCTAGCCCTTTGAGGGGGGGGGGGAGGGGTACTGTCACGGTCCTGGGCCTGTGGCCCAGTGTTTTGATTCTATATTATTGTTTATTGGTCTGTTTTCCTTTTGGTTCCAGGGGCGATTCTAGGATCAGAGCTTTGGGAGCACCCAGAGAGCTGCCCGGCCAGCCAAGATACACTTTACTCGTCAAAATGAGACTTCTTTCCTTTCTCTGTCAGTTCCTGCATCCTCCCTGTCCTCGTCGTCTGTCTTCGTCTCCGTTATCAGACATCATAATTTTACCATCACTGTGCAAGTCTGCAAATTTCTTTATTCAATCATATAATTCTTAAATTATCAAGTCTCTCTGTGCCTGGGTCCTCGTCACAAAACATGACATCACTGTTTTGTGCATTTTAACACAATTTAATCCCCACATTTGTGAAAGAAAAGCAAAACACTTTTTTGAAAAGTCTGTAACAAAACCATCAAATCTGATCAAGGTTATTTAAATGCTGCAAAAGAAGAATGGATTGGAATAATAAAAAAAAATACATATAGTTCCTTAATTACTGGGGGAAAATTATGAATGATGCTCATAGTGAGTGAAAAGTAAACTGAGTGCATTTTTTGGACAGAGATTCACTTTTAATGTGTATGTATAATATAATACAGATGAATAAATTATTACAAATAAATTATTACTATATATATATATATATATATATATATATATATATAAATGGAGGCAACTTTGCCTGTGGTAGAATGTATACAATGCATGAAAAAATCTTTACTGCAGGTACTAATTTTGTGTTGTAAGATTTATGACTTTCATGCTTTCATAGTGGTACTTAGGAGAGCTTGACATTTTATCAGGTGGTACACACTGCAAAAAGTTTGAGAAACACTGATAAGTGTATGTGTGCTTTTGGAAAACATTTAAAGCTGCTGTACAGAATCTTTGAAACAAGCTTAAAACATTTTTAGAATATAAACAGAGCACTCTGCTTCTCTTTACAGCTCCTCACTCCACCAGGGCTGTTTGGCACTTTCTGATAGTGCGCAAATGTGATGTACGTACTGCGGCAGTCATACAGACAACTGGACGGTCCAAAAGTTGGCCTACCTATTACTGGCTGAGGTTTTAGTAGAGTTGTGGCTGAACCACATAAAAATATATAATTAATTTTAATCTCCTCAATCAATTACAATGTTATGTTGGAATGTTGTTAAAGAGTGTCAAAAATGTTTCAACCCAGTTTGTTTTGCAGATTCTGTATAGCAGCTTTAATATAGGGAGAACACAACTTCCAGATCTATACTATTGTTGTTAAAATGTTACGTCTCAACCAAGTACTGTATGCTTTTTATATTTTTAGTAGTGTGTCACACAAACAGCAAATATTGTCCAAAAAGTAAGAAATCTTTGGGGGTGCTTTGATTCATTTGGCCTAAAATCGCCCCTGGATTCAACCTATTCAGAACTCTCTTAAGGTTTTGTGTCATTTCTTTCAGCAGTCTTCAGCAACAGTTCTCCAGGCCAGTAGCGGTCCTAGCCTGTTTGGCGCCCTGGGCGAACACCCCCTCTGGCGCGCCCCCCCCCCCCCCCCCCCCCTCCTCACACACGAAGAGAGAGACGAAGTATGCATTGTATGCAAACGTTGTATGCAAACGTTGTATGCAAACGGCTACTAAACAGACATCATAATTCGTCATACAATGAGAACAGGACAAATCAACAATTGACACTGACTAATTAATATTATATTATTGTATATATTGTTTGGAGTTTAGTCTGTTACTGTTACTATTTTTACCATTTCTTCTTGGAGGAACTGTAACCCAAATAATTTCCTTAGGGATTAAGAAAGTATCCTGATTCTTAATGTTTTAGGATACATGACCTGCCATTATCCAATGACACATCTGCTTACCTGTATCTTTTGCTCGTTTCTCCTTGTAGGAGTCATAATTAAATGTATTGAATTTTAATGATCACTCGGTTTTCATTTGTTTGGTTGCTATGGTGATGTGTAACGGGAGTCACGTGGGTGCTAGCGGCGACATTAAGAGGGCGTTGTCAGTCTGTCTTTCACTGGTTTGATTTTGACAGAGAGGAGGGCTGGGTAGCCGTAGTTTTTGTTGACCGCAGCACAACGAGTTTCCCCTTGTTGCATTAGAGCCTGTGATGTTTTAAGAGTTTGAATCGCGAGCCGATCACATTGCTCTGTAAACTTTTCAAGCACTTTAATAAACAAGCAAGCAATTCCACCTCTGGCATTATTGCATAAAGTTGACAGGCAAATAGGCAGGCTCAGTCCCCGGCCTCTAGCGACTGTGGAAGTCGCTACGCTCCTCCTCTTCTTTTCTCATTTAAAAAATGAGAAAAGAAGTTTAAAAACGGGTTGTGTGTGAGACTTTAGATCAACAAAATATATAATATACATTTTAAATTGTTATTGATCCCTTTACCCCTGGTCCTAAAGTGTATATTTATTTTCTTACTCTTCTTATATATATTGTTTGTTTACTTGCACTGTTGTAACTGGAGCCTCGTCGTCTCGTCTCTCTATATACTGGACTGTATGTAGCGGAGATGACAATAAAGTTTACTTTGACTTTAGCAGCGAGCAGGCGCACCGAGGGCTCTCGCGCTCACTTTTCGAGTATAGAATTTTGAAAAAACATCGGTGCAAATGATAAGTCTGTATCATAATGTCTGGTGTTTTCGTGTTTGTTGGTTTGTTTGTAATTTGTTTTATTTTGCGAGTTGGTAATTTTTGCTGCTCCAGCCAGCCAGAGCATCCCCCGCCGCCCCGCCCTTTCCTCCCTGTGCCGCAAGCAGCAGGCGCACCTCGCAAACGGAGGGCGCCCTTACTCCCAGCAAATGGGCGATAGAAAACCAATGCCATTCCCAATATGCGCTGGCATGATGTCGGGGCAGCATGAGAACGAGCCGCGATGCCGCCCCCACCACGATGCCTCCCCGGGCAACCGCCCGTGTCGCCCGTATCTAAAACCGCTACTGCTCCAGGCTTCAGTATCCAAAGCTCTTCTTTGGATATCAGCTTTGGTTCTGTTTGTTCTGTTCTCTGTCACTGCATAGTGTTGAGATCTGGGTAAGCCAAACCAGGTTTTCTTCCAGAAAAAAACTGAATGATTGGTTATTCTTTGCACTATACCTTTTTTCCATAATACTGAGTATGATGAAAAGCTCTCACACCTTTTGAAATATTTAATCATCTTTTTTTTTTCTTTTAATCATGGAGGATGAAGATATGCGTAGCTTATTTGAGAGTTTAGAAATGTGTTAGGTAGGATGTAGAATTATTGTAGAGACACTGACACTGCCCTGGATGCAATAAAGGCCTGAGTGTGTCATGAATTTAGGAGTAGATTTCTAGGAGGCCCTCCCCCACTTTGAACTGTGAAAGTAAGACAAAGAGAAGTTAATGTTGAGTGGAGATTACTTTTATGACTGGCAGGAATTCACGTACACAGAGGCACACGCAGTGCTTTGACTGTTATGACGCACCCACACCTACATGCACACTCACTCACCTGCACTCACACATACACACAGGTACGCGCACACATTCACTTACGTGCACTTACATAGACATACGGGTACGCGCACACATAGGCACTCACGTGCTCGTGCATACACACACAAACACAGAGTTTGCAGTACACCATGGGGGTTTTATGATGGGGTCGCTTCTATAAAGCTGACTGTAACAAACAAAGGAGTGAAGATCTGCAGAGGGACACCGGCCTGGCACGTCTCCCCTTCTAGAAGACGCATGCTTAAATGAAGATGAATAAAGGTTTTGTGAAAATGACTACTGAGTTCCTGTGCCGTCTCTGGATGCCTCGAGGAATGAAAAGAACCGGGGTGAAACCAAATCCAAGCTGGATTTGGTTTCTTTTGCTCAGTGGACAAAAGAAACCAAATGTGAAAAACCCAAGACATACATCTCAGATTCTGGAGGCCTCGGTTAGCATAAAGTTCATGACAGTACGATTTAAAAAAAAGACTGAACACGTATGGCTTGTTTGGAAGGGTTGCCAAGAGAAAGCCTCTTCTGTCTAAAGAGAACAAAGCATCACAGCTCAGGTTTGCAATGTTGCATCTAAATAAATTACACAACTTCTGAAACAATATAATTTGGATAGAGATGTTTGGCCATAATGCACAGTGCTACGTTTGGAGGAAACCAAACACATCTTATCAGCATCCACATATATATATATATATATATATATATATATATATATATATATATATATATATAAATAATAATATTTGAACAGCTAATAAGAATGTAGGCTAATCCTATAGGCAGCACATTCCTGACAAGGTTTTACCCACACAAATTCCAAGCTAAGCTGGACCAAAATTTGACAGTGCATACTTCCATTCTGACAAAATCCCCAGCACCACACACTAAAATGCAGCCCCACAACATGACAGAGCCTCTGCCGTGTTTAACAAATAGGCACTCGCTGCTGGACAGATCTTTTAAATTTGCAATCATCACTCCCGCTGCCACTGATTTGTGTTTTGCCTGCATAATTTGGCACACCTCAGCGTTTTCACAGTACTTGCCATCTTCCTGTGTAATATCTATACTACAATCCATCCAAGATGTCAGTGGTCCAGTTTTTTGTGAGTACAATTATAGTGTTATTTTTGTATTGCATTGTGTAACCAAGTTTAGCAAACACATATATTAAGAATTCTAGCCTTCCACATCCATTTGTCATTTTTCTGTGGTTGTTATAGTTCACTGTAAAGGCTGGTAATTATGAGATCCCTTCGTAATATTCTCCCGCCATAAAATAAATGTCATGTTTGCCTTGTAACTGTCTATTCATGGCTTCCTGCTCTTGCCTCCAGCTCCTCTTGCGTAGATGGTTTATTTGTACACTTTGGCTGGATCTCAGACTGTCTGACCGCATCTATATCTGGCTCTGACGGTCAGACAGCCCTGGGTTTCTTGAGCCAAGAAGCCAAGCATCTTATGCGCACATTTGTGCAGGCAGTGGATTTACACACTGAATTAAAATAAATTACCTGTACACAAACTGATAAAAGATTTCTCATTGATAGCCATGCACGCTGGCTCTCATTAATTTATTTCTCTATATTGGCAGTAAGCACTGCTCTTTTGTCGCCAGTCTGCAAGACTCCAGACAATCCAGTCTGACAGGCATGCTACTATTCAGACTGCATGCCAGCTGTGTGCCTCCCATGCATTTCTAATTCACTCTGTGAATTTTCATATGGGTGTGATAGACATTACACAGTTTGCCTTTGACATCAATGTGGCCAAATGCATCTGTTGCGACATTTCAGGAATTCTTTTTCCCCCTTTTTCCTCCTCTTTGTGCTATATGTGGGATTTGTGTAAAGAATTTACTCGATTTAAACTAAAATTAACATTTATGGATTTCATGTGCAATGGAAGCAGATATTTTAGTCACTTTGTCCTAATGATTTGAATGAAAAAAGTCACATTTTAATAGTGTCATTTCAAACTTTCTGAGATAATATGAAATCGAAGCAATTCATTCTTTGTAATGTGCCCTCTTCTGTAACAGAGCTGACCCCCAGGATCTGTACTGTGAACAAGAGACTTGAGTCTGACTCAAGGCGAAAATATTCCCTGACAGCCCTGCCTGTACTTGAGGCTCTGCCACAGGATATTGCGACTGCACTCTTTAAGAGAAGCAATAACAGCTCGCATTTCATGTGAGACTGCATTTTGTAAAAGGCGTCGCTTCAAGATAACCAACCCGTTCTTCCCCCAGCAGTGTCAGACAGAAAAGGGGGAAAAAAGAGAGACAGAATGTAAAGTACGGGGCAGCACGAGGCAAACGCACTTCAGAACGCTTTAGAACAAAGAAAAAAAAACCAATTGATTCATCAAATGAGTAAACTCACAGAGTAAAAAGGTAGATATAGCTGCATTATTCTCCATGTCATTTAGCATTTCCTTCCAGAACTAGCCATTATGGCGAACTGACCATGACTCAAAGCATAGAAATGAGAAATTATTCAAATGTGAAAGGGTTCCCAGGCCGCTAGTTAAATGTTTGGTCGTTTGTGTTTGAACTTGGGGTTTTTGCACAGAAAAGAAAGTTGCCTTCACTTTTGTTGTTGTTGTTTTATAGCAGTGGGTTTTTTTTAAATTAATTAATTAATAAGTTAAAAATGGTTTGTCTCATTATCTGTTTTTTAAAAAAACATATATTTTGTGAATGGCACGGACATGAATGGTTTATAAAGAAAGGGCTACGACACATTTCTAAGAAATGTAAAAACACCATAAAAGCATGCATTTGTGTGAGTGTATATCTGTGTGGAACACACCCGAGCAGCCATTCCAAGACGCCCCTAGCGTAGCTGGCAATTAATGACGACAATTTACATTTTGAAACGCTCATCTTCGCAGGGCAGCCAAGACTAGATGAGTTGAGGAAGTGACCTGTGATAGATGCCACATGATATTAATGTACAAAGGCACGCTGCCTCTAACCTGGCAGCCACCGGAAATCAATCACCACCTCGGCATTGCTTTCGTTTGACAAATATGTTCTCACTGGCCAGGTAGCAGAGCTAATGGCCTCCAAAATATTTCTGTCAAAGACACAGCTCCTATTAATTATTCAGTCACCGGTGCTCCTGTGCTGCAGTGTACCTTACAATATTTACAGTGCTTGCGAGAGGCCGCTCTCCCTCTGGTGAGCGGTGGTGAGCTGCTTTTCGCTCGAGCTATAATTCCATCTGGTCCACTTCCACTGAGAGAGGGAGAGAGGCGAGCTTGCTTTCATCCCTTATCAGGAAACACACTGGTCCTTTGAGGTGGATGAGTGTAAACAGGACTGAGGGTTGATGAAGGGCCTTGCATTGTCTTTAGGTCATTAATGAGGAAGGTAGGGTTTCAGACTCATGAAGTGGAGGCAGGAAGTCTGTGCTGTCATCTGCAGGGGAGCACATGTTGTTTTGTTTTCGTGCGAGTGTGTGTGTGTTTTGTTCTTAGTCTAGATGTGAAAAGCATGCTAAATTTAGTTGGTAATCATGTGTGCATAATGCATTACTAATGTAGCAGACGGGGCAAAAGATGCCTTTTTAATTTACAGTTGGAATCAGGAGGGCGCTGTCCAGGGAGGACCATTGCAGGCAGAGTTAAACAAAGAGCACAATGGAGGCAAATCCAGCTGTTACCAGACAACCACTGGCCACCATGCTCTTACCGAGTTAAATCCCCCTTTTTTCCGCCCACAGAGCGGGAGCAGGGTGGTGGGTTGTGAAGGAGGGGGAGCGAAATGAGAGAAGGGAGTGATGTTGCATTCAAGCGGATGTGGGAAAAATGGAAGAACTAAGCTTTGGGTTGTTGGGAGGTCTTTTTTGGTTTTTAAATTACATCTGTCACCAATTCACCGGATTCTTGGAATCATTCTTGATTTCTCAAACATTGGAAGGATGATAAATGGATCAGAATAAAGCAAGAAGAAAGCATGATTTTCTTTGCCTTGATAATCAAACGTGCACCTTGTCACCCAGATGGATCTAAACAAAGAGAAAACCTGCAAAAAAACCCCAACAACTGCACATTCCCGACTCAGATACATCGTATTTGATTTCCTGTTCTTTGTCAGATTTCTTTATGTGCGCTTCCACTTTTTACATGAGGTATTGTTTTTGTAATTGGATTGCAGCTTTAATGAAATGCATAACTGCTGCACACTCCTTGAGAATTTAGTCCAAATATAAATGATTTCCCATTACATGCCATTCCACTAAAATAATCTTATTTAATTTTAATGTCATAAAATGATAGTAAAAGATGGATGTGGTCAAAGTGACATCATCATTGGTTGCTAAAGTCTCATTGTTCAGGGTCCAGTAGAAAGTTTTCTTTGGTGTTTTGCTGAGAAATGTTGCATCTTCATATTGTGGTGACTTCCCAAGATACTCAATGAAATGAATGTCCTGAAATAAGACTTCAAACTAGAGATTGAGACACATTACTCATCAATAAAGAGTTTACTGAGGTCAAAATGAAAAGGAGCAGAGGGGTGTTTTCCGGAAGACTGTACAACTGCATTCCTTTTGAAACCAGAGAAACCAAAGGTAATTAATTAATTGGGATACTATGGATAAAAATCCATTTTGAAACATAGTATTACCAAGGCTCACAAAATAGACTTAATTTTTCAATTTTTTATGACACAGCATGAGTGCCTGAGCTCATAAACTTGTCAAGAAAATGTTTACAGAGGTCAAGTCAGAAAACCATTTTTCCATAGATTTCTATAGGACCAGAGTCTTCTGGTAGCCAAATAAAATGCAGGGTTAAGACCCTTCTGCATTGGTTTCTTTTTTTCTTTTTTTTAGTTTTTTGCTGAGAATGTAGGTTTGAGGCACAATTGAGATGTTGTAGTCTCTTTTCGCTTCTTCTCTGTTGTAAAACTACAAGCCAGTCTGACTAACTAGAAGGCTATGAGAAAGGCCCGAGTTAGACTTCTGTAGGAAATCTGTCATAATTTACGACATAACTGGAAATCCTTTTTTTTTTTTTTTAAACTCTGTGCTCTATCCTTCCATGTAATCTGATGTGCATCCCCCAAGAAATGTAACTACATGGCAGGTCGATGCAGTCAGCTATGGCTGAATGCCTTGGAAGGCTGCAGCGTGGATTAAAAGGCATTGCTGGTTATGTCTTGCGTGTCGTAAATTTATTTTCTAAATCAAACTAAAGCGGGCCTAAGCTCCATTAATCTGTGGCCTCTGTAAACAGTTGCCTGATGATTTTGTTCACTCTTTCCCTACTCTTAAGTCTTTTTGTATAAAATATTTGAGTTAAAAGGTCAAAAAAGGAAGGCATGCTTTAGAAAGATCCTACCAAGTACATCACAACACACCGAGTCTGCTCTGTCAATGGCTTAGTTCAGCCATTTAATTACAGCCAAAACACCTGCCTCGTTAAAAGATGAGACATTATTTCCATAACATGTCTACAGCATTTCCACTGTGTGGCAAGATGAAAATACAATTTCTAAAAACTTCAGTTATCAGTTTGATTATTCCCCCAAACTAAAAGATGAAGAAAACTGTCCCCTAAATTGTCAAATAACAATATGAATGCAGCATGGCTTGATTAAGTTTTAATTGTAAGAGTGTTTGCTGGAACGCAGTGTGTGTGTGTGTGTGTGTGTGTGTGTGTGTGTGTGTGTGTGTTGTCATGTAATTAATATCCTTAGTATCCTTATTTTCTCATTATATTGTTTTATGTACTTTAATCATGAAGGTTTGTAAAGCAAGGCTACTTTTGACTCATAAACTAAGTGCTCAGCCAGACTGAAAAACAGGAGGTTTTAGTGCACAGGCATATTAATAGATAAGACACAGAAAAGAGAAACTTTGGCATATAAGCAATGTTTGAAAGTGTGTGACGTGTAAAGTACCAAAATAACACCTATATTAGGCACAGTTTATGATTGTAATGTTAGAGATCCTGCAACTGGCGTTTTGGGCTGTGCAGGGGTCTCTCTTTTCCGGAAGATGATTGAATAAAAGAAATATAAATGTTTTAACCCAATATGAGTCGGTTTTCTCTGTTCTATCATGGGGACAAAAGAATCGGGGTTAATAGTGTGTGTGTCTGTGTGTGTGTGTGTGTGTGTGTGTGTGTGAGAGAGAGAGAGCGAGAGAGGGAGAGAGAGAGAGAGAGGGAGAATGCAGGGAGGACATTTTTTCACCCACGATCCTTGAAGGTAGCATGAGTGACTGAAGTGGGTCACGTGAGATGCTCCGCTAAGAATGCGGTGACGTGGGAGAGTTCTGTCAGTGTAGCGGTGTCTGACAGCCAGCTTCCGCGGGCCAGTAGGTACCTCGCCCGGCTGAGGAAACCGACCGGGGTCGCTCCGAGACGGAGCACAGGAGAAGGAAAAAACAAGAAGGTGCGGACTGAAAAACCGAAGCAGGGAGGTGAAGGTAGATGAGTTGTTGTTTCCGTTTCCCACTCCAGGACTCGGGGAACATGTTTTGGCTGTGATTGGACTTATATATGGAAGATTATATATATTTTTTCCTATTCTGCTCATTTTTATTACTCCCCTTCTGCCCAACACCAGCTTTCCGAGCATCGTGAAGTACCAGCCGTACTCCTGCTGCTCTGGCGCTTTTCAGCGGGCTCCCCGATAGCCGTGCGGGGCGGGGACGCTGTGGTGTTCTTGCTTTCATTCTGACATGAAATAACACATCCGAGCAGCGGGCCAAACTTGGATAAAATCAAAAAACAACGCAGAAACAGAAAGGTGAGGGCGGGAGGAAGGGGATACGTAAATGAAGTAGAGGGCAGCAGTGTAGAGCGGCCACAAGACGCAAGGCAGGAGAGGAAGGAGAGGGGGAGTCGCAGCAGGAGGAGAACCAAAACCCGCAGGTTTGTTGAGCTTGTGGGGATGAGGACGAGGAGGAGGGACCTTACGCATCGAAGGTGTCAGTGCGATTAGAAAAACAGGGGGAAGGGAACTAAAGCCCAGATTGTTTCCAGTCCTGAGAGGCGGTGATGGCGAGTGCAGGCACCGGGGTCCCTGCTCTCCCTCAGCCGACCGCAGCCCCATCAGCCACCGCAGCGGCAGCAGCATGAGGAGGAGGAGGTAGGCAGCCCTGCACGTCTCATCGGTCCCCCCACATCCTCATTATTCATTTAGCCTTCCCCGCCCTCCTCTCCCCTCCATTACATCCACCTTTCTTCCCCAGCAGCCTTGACGAGTACCCATCTAGCCATCAATCAATTTCTCCACACACCTTTGTCCCAACATCATGCATCTCGTCTCCTTCAGATACTTTCCAGAAGCCCCTCTTCCCCCCACCCCACGGGAAAGGTGTACCAGAGGAGCACTTATTTTAATTCCACTATAATTTCTTCCCCTAAGAATGAATGTTGTCCACTTGCCTGGTTTTTGTGTGACATTCCTGGAGGCACAGTGTCAGCAAAAGGGGTCAGTAGTGCATGCTGTATTAGTCTCCATAAAAATCAAGTTTAGGAAATCCCTCTGTAGACCTGCCAAGAGGCAAGGCCAGGGACTTTCCATCGATCCAGTTCAATTAACAGCGTTTTTTATCCACTTCATCATGTCGAGCTGCCTGAGCGTTTTTGGGCACTGAAGACCGTGCATAGTTGGGGGATATCTGCTAAATGCTGAGACGGAGAGGAAAAAAAAGGCTAACCTCCCCCGTCAGGGTGTTCACTCTGACCGCCAGACTATGAAACTTTAATAGGGTCTAATTTTCAAACCCCCTTATAATTTATTACAGTGGCGTCTGAACCGAGTCCTCAAAAAGAGTCCAAGGGAAGAGAACATGTGCAGGGCGTTAGGACTGTGAGAGGTAAATACAGCAGTAATAGTTTTCAGATAGCACAATTAACGGAAGTGGATAACACTTTCTGTGTCTGTCACTCACTTAGAGAAGTGCGATGCTGTAGCATAATATTTTCAGCTGCGGTGGGTCCTGGATGCCAAAGCTTGATTTCCTAAAAGGTCGGGAGTCCAGGTCAAAGTCCAAAGGCTACTCAACACTTTCTGTTGTCACTGCCATTACTCAGACCTAAAGCTATTTAAAGACCAAGCGAGTCTAAATGTTTACTGCATGTCTACAGTGTATGTGGTAAAGGTTCAGTTTACAGGGAATTGGATTACATCTGTGGAGTTCAGAACGCTGATGTATGTTTGAAAATAATCCGTTTTTTCAAATCACTTTTTTTTAATCCAATCAGCTTTGAAACATCTAAAGAGAATCTGTTTAATGCCACAGTAGACTGAGAAATGAGATGCATTGGTCAGAATCGGCCGATTTCCACACTCGCAGCCACAAGCTGAGGTGACGTTAGTGTGGAAGTTCCTCACTGTGAGCAAAAGACAAAGATTCAAAAAAGTAAACCGTCTACAGCAACAAACAGACGCTTAAACATGGTTGTTTTAAAAAAGCTAACAAAGGAAAAGTGACTAAAGCAAACCCAGAGCTCAGAGCCAACCACAAACCAGCAGCCTCGGTATGAGCAAAGGGTCAAGGCAGTTATGGGGAAAATGATGCAGATGATTGAAAGAGAGAGCAGAGTCTGAGGTCCTGCTGTCTGCTGAATTTATACATTTACTGGAAAATGATGTAAGTAACATCTGATATTTGTCTGTTGCCCCTACTTTTGTTTGTATGGTAAAATATGTCAGGTAAAGATTCGTGTGCTAGCGAGTCATTTTCAGTGAATTATTCGCACCGCTTCCCAACAGCACAGCGTTTTATTTTCAGTTGTTTGCCTGAGAGAACTACCTGCAGTTTGGGGGAAGTTGTAAACATTAACAATTTATCTTGTTATGAAAAAAATTTTGCATCAAAAAACATTTATATTACAGGATTTATCAGTTATATGATTAATGAAAATCAGTTTAAAGAAATCTTAAAACCAGAATATGAATAACACTTCTTGATTAGATACCAGAGAAGTTTGTAATTTGGGTCAGCTGACCTGATAAGGATCAGATATGGCTATGTCGTGTGATGGAAGGGCTCAAGTGGCCTGGCCCACATTTGACCGGGCTCTAGTCATGAAGGATATTAAAAAAAAATAAAACGCAGCTGGCCATCCAGAGTGTCTCATCTGTTGTGCAACACTTAGCAAGAACTCAACCCTCCCTATCCTGCAGGCCCTTTCCAGGCTGAGTCAGACAGCAAACAACGTTTTCAAAGGGTCTGAAAATTATCCTTTTTCTTTAGTTCTTGGACAGCAGGTCTGTGGATTATTTAAAACATCAGGACAATCTTTTACTTTTGGCGGGGGTAAAGATAGAAGGCGGTTTTATTTTTAAACCTGTAAAAGTACAACAAATGCCAAATTTCCTTCTTTTGCATTTGGGTTTTGACCTCATCAATATTCTACAGATAAAACGACTCGTCCACGTAACTAAATATATCACAGGAAAGTTTGTTTTTGAGTAAAGCGTTACTGACGGAGGACACTTGGATTTATAGACAGAGACAAAAGAAAACAGTAAAATCAAGGAGCAGCATACACTGTGTGCCGGCGCTTTAATCCAGTGTTTAAAAAATTTAAAAATTGTATCACATGAATTTTTCAAATTATTATTATTTTTTTTTGTTTGTATACTAGCAGATTAGACTCAGACAGATGTGTTGAGAAGAAGCAGCATATTAAACGGGATATGAAAAGCAGTAACCTGAAGATGGTTTCATTTAAAACTCAAACTATTTTTTATTTCAGTGTCTGGTTGAGTATATTAAACTTTGTTCTATAGCTGAAGGATAGTCCATATAGCACTTTTATTTTATTCTGTTTTAGTTTATTTTATTGTGTGTGTGTGTGTGTGTGTGTGTGTGTGTGTTTTATCTTTCTCTGACCTTTATTTTAGTGACACTGTGATTTCCATCCAAGGTTAGATGTGCAGTTGACTGATAGTCCTTGGGAAGATTTTTTGGTAGACTGTCAAACAAATGGAATTTGAATAGAATTCATAAATGTATTTGCACATCTAGATTCAGTTCTACAACATGCACTCTTGCCTTCTACAAACATTTGTCAAATAAATTGTTGTTCTAAAGTACTCACTGAATTTGAGTGTGTTACTGTAACAGGATGCCACTGGCGCAACAAGTCAGTTGGTGGAGATTCTTCCTTTCCAGATATTCCACCTAACAGCTGTTACTGCAGAGTAAGTGAAAGTGTCTTTTTGCTTCTTAACCTCCTAGGACCTGGCGTCCTCATATGTGGACATCACATTTTGGGTTATTTAGACCAAAATACTCAATTTTGCTCTACAATGGCCTGATATCCACTTACGAGGACATTATTACTGCTACTGTTCTATCAAAATTTTAAACGAATATCCTCATTTGTGGCTCTCATTTTTCTTAGAAACAAAAATTAGGTAAAAAAAAATCTGTTAATTGTTTATTTTTACATTCATCAGGTCCCAATCAGCCCAAATATCAAAGAATAATTAAAAATGCATGCCGTGGAAGAGTTCGGGTCTTAGGAGGTTAAGTCTATTTTTTGAGGTTTTGCTGTTCTGTCATTTTTCTCTTCTCTTTATGTCTTTTCTCCTTCCCCTAACCACCAACTGATGGTGGCCGGTGGCTTCCCCTCTCAGAGCCTGGTTCTACAGGACGTGTCTTCTTGTTAAAAGGGAATTTTTCCTCACCACTGTTGCAAAGTGCTTGCTCATAGGAGAGACATTGATTGTCGCCATTTTTCTCCAGAACTGCAGGGTTTTTACCTTACAGTAGAAAGTACCTTGACGGGGGTGCTATTCTGATTTCGTGCTACATAAATAAACCTTAACTGAACTGGATTGAATTCTTAGTCTCTTCAGGTTTTTTTATTCACTTGCTTTTCATTTGCTGCACAGCCCACCATAGAAACATATTAGTGATCAGCCTGGTGTTGAGGTTGGTTCATCTCTTGGCTGAAGTTTTCCACATGATGGCCCATTAGAGACAGGTGATATAAGCTTTTGGGAAAAAACTTCTTATCATCCCTGTGCTTATGTATTTATATTAGCCTAAACATAGCTATGTAGCTAGCCACCATGTGGCACATCATTATACGGAAGCTGGCCCAGCTTGACTAACCCTTTAAATGTCACAGCTAATGTATTTTCTGTTTAGTATTTTAGGCATACTTTTGTCAGAACCTGGTATCTCATCTTTAGTTAAAAACCAGTGAGATAGCTTCCTGTTAACGTCCAACTCGACTGAACCCTTGAATGTAAACTTAACTGTAATATCTGGGAGAACAGCCGCAGTGATCATTTTATTATGGCTGAAAAGATCTTTCTCTCTGAGTGGTGGCTCAGAGTTTGATTGATTTGGAGAACTGAAGCAGCATTGGACTGGGAAATGGCGAATGACATCAGATTTAACAAAGGGATAGATCAATGCCTGCCATAGTTTAAAGTAAAGAATGAATTAAAATAATTTGAAGTTGATCAAAGCAAGCTAAAATCTACTAGATGGATAGATTAATTTGTTTTCTTGGCAAAAATGTGAAAAAAGACAACAACAAAAAGATCTTGGCTGTCAGGGTTTTATTTTGTAAAGAAAAGTTTGAGCTTGAAACTAGTTTTTGGTTCATCACTAGTTAAGACGCAATTTATTTTAATAATTTTTATTTAAAGAAATGCAGTTTTCTTAAGATTGTGAAAACCCTGCTTTTCACTTTGGTAAATATAACCAAAGTAAAGCTGCCAGCTGGCCATTCAGAAATAGAACAACAGTGTGGAAATTAGAATAGGGATGAACACCACCCCTGTCCTCAAGTTACTAGTATTCTTGGATTTACATGTTGAACTATTCACTGCAATCAGGTGGTAAACAACAGCCTGAGAATGAAATGACAGGTTCTTGAAGTGGAATGCTGCTCAACAGAAGTGAGGAATGGATTATGTCACAGTGGTTCCCAAACTTTTACACGCTTACATACACACATGCAGCTACCGTCCCTCCATTTAGAAAGGCAGAGGCGTCACGGTGTAATCATTTTACGTGTAGTTGTTTGTTTCCTGTGTAATAATATTCAACATTGCTATCAATACAATTTTCAAAAAATGCCTCTCTGTGCAAAATGGGTTTAAAAACCTAAACAACTGTGGGATAGTGTTTGTCCGTGATTTAGACAGGAGGAACAAATCGTGGATATTATTTGTATCCCACTGTAACTTTACTGTATAAAGAGCTAGCATATCCAAAATGTCAGGAGTAGTTAGTCATTACAACAAGTGTTTGTAAACTAAAAATCAAGAATGTGGGATACTGTTTGTCTGTGATTTGGAAAGCCCAGTGCGTGCTACCGACGCAGGAAAAACCAGTTATGCAGGGGAGACCTACCTTGGCATTTGTGCGGGTGAAACCAAAGGGAAGATAGCTGTGCCAGGAGTGGCCAAGCGTTTTGTTTTTTTTTCCCCTTTTCATAGCACCCCCCCGCAATGGCTCTCTCTCTCATACTTTGGGAAGCTCTGGATTATGACAAGGATGAATGCTTTCATGTTTTTTTGTTTGTTTTTTATGGTGATCTCAGCAGATGATCCTGAGCATCATTGCTGTAAGAGCCAAACCACAGTGGCAGAAAAACCAGTTCTGTGCAGTTTATAGAAAGAGAGAAAACAATAGAGAATGGCAAATTTTAATTAAAACGCAGTTTTAAAAAGCTGCTGGGGAGATGCTTAAGTTAGGATTGGCTTTTCATAGCCATTAGTTTGGCTATGATACCAGAAATGCAAATGATGGACTATATTGTGCTGGATACTTTACTGATGGTATTTTCAAACTTGATGCCAAAAGGAGGGCTTTATAGATGAAGGTCCATGATTGAGGAGATCACATTGAGATTATGTGTCTGCATTTTAAATGGTGACTTCATTAGAAAATAAATTTAAAAAGGAGAAAAAAAGTATTAAAAGCTGAGGTGACTCAGTTGTTATGAAGAACATCCATAACTAGTGAGTTTGCCTGACAGCTAAAACACAGTGAGCGTTGCAAAGCTGCATTCCTTGTTTGTTGAGCACGTGTGGTTTTTGACTCCACCTCAGATATAACATAAGGTAGTCACTGTCAACCTGGCTATATTTAGTTATGTTTCCATGGAGTGCAATGCTCTAAGCTGTTCTACAGAACTTAGGTTAAATAGACCAAAATGAGCCTGGATTGGATGTTGAATAGACAATAGACATTAATAGACCGTTCTCCATGGAAATTGAAAACATGAGTCAGTTGTGGGAATCGCTGTAAAGAGAAGTCATAGCTGCCGGACACGTTATTTCCTCAACAACATATTTTTTATGATTTCAATTTTTTTTCTAACAGCTGTTACTTCAGCAATAAGGTAAGAGCTGTGAAAAAACATCAATGTAATTTGCATATCTACCTGACGTTTGATTCGTCTAATTTAGTTCAGTCAAAAAGAACTGCAGTTAAAATAGTACGGACTTTATGGAGTTAAAGCTTAAGCGATGAGGCAATTCAGTTACAGGACAGGAAATGGAAGTAATTTGAGGATTAATTATTTTGAGTGTCTTTTCAAGTAAAAGTGCCATTCAGGTACAATTGAGCATTACTGAAACTAAGGAAGACAAAAGTATTTCAACATTTTTGCCACTTCAATTTTCAAATGTTTTAGAATAAGTTACTCAGTTGCAGTTACCCTCAGTTTAATGTGTATACAGTAGCCCTCCTTTGTACAGTCGCAGTCATCACCCTATGGTATTAAACAGAACAAAAAATGTGAGAATGATAACTCTTGGTCACAGTTGTGAGGAAGTTAACAGGAAAAGACTTCTGGTAGAAACAGGTTAAGTGAGGGGTTTTAATAACCTGCTTCGACTGGTTGGGGAAGGAGGGGAAAGACAAGGAAGGAAGGAGAATATATAGAATAACGCGCAAATATTTCTTTCAAAATAAGACACACAACTACAACACGGGAAAAGACCCAGGGAAACTGAGTTAATGATAAAGACCCTGAAAACCGTAAATTTCACAGCTTTATGATGTATAAATAGTGATGTGAAAAAAGTTTTCACTGGACTCTGCAGCCCTGTGAAAACTAAGTACACCTCATGATTCAGTAGCTTTTAGAAGCACCTTTACCAGCAATAACTTGAAGTTGTCATTTTCGGTACAACCCGTTCTTCTTTACAATTTAGGTTCAGTTCACTTATGTTTACAGGCACTCTAAATGCACAGGTGACCTAAGCTCTTGCCATATCATTTGTGGACTTTGTCTGGGTCATTGCAACTCGGCCATTCTGTTATAGGCTTGCTGGTATGCTTGGGACCACTGTCTTGTTGCATGAACCAGTTTCAGTCAAGCTGTAGCTGATCTACTTTCGTCTACAGACAAGTTCGTGTTCGATTCATTGACTGCAAGGTGCCCAGTTCCCGTGCCTTCAAAATAAGCTATATCACCATATCAGCCCTCTGCATTTTGCCCAGACATCTCTAGTTTGGTCTTCTCTGTCCAAAGAACATTGTTTCACAAGACAAGTTTTTCCATACAAGTTATATCTCATTCAACCACAACACCCAGGATTTGTTTGTCGATGTTGTTTAGCCTTTGATGGCTCTTTTTAGAGAGCCTGAGCTTTCGTTACTCCAATGAAGGCAGTATGGCGTAACACTAGTTTAGCATTAAAATAAATCATAAATGTAGTGGTTGCTTCAGTGCTGGTGTTATTAGAGGAAACAGGAATGTCAAATGAACCACATAATCAGTCGGACCTGTTCCAGTGAAGCAGAATTTAACCTCTAACTTCAGTGAGCAGCCGCTCTGTGAGCCGTTTTCCTCAAGAAAATGTGTCACTATCACAAAGTGCATTTTTTTTTTATCATATGAAGGTCATATCTTCATTGACATCGGCAAAGCTTGTTTTGCATGCGTCTCACAACATGTTTAGTCAAAAGCAGTCTAGGCTGCTTATGCAGGCATAGAAAAAAAGAAAGCAAACCGTGGTGATTGGTGTGTGAACATTTGGAGTTTCTTCCTGCTGATTTTAAGGCTGAGAGAAAAGGCACTACAATGTATGCTTAGTATGTTACCAAAGTGCCACTCCCCCAGGCGTCATTCTGACTATTGACCGCTGCTGAAACGCTGGGGCTTTAATTAGCACTAGTGTAACTAATTGGCTTATATAGAAGGGACATTGATGGGAGGCAAGAAAATGAATTAATGAGGAAAGGCATTGGCAGATTAAATTGCACTGCTAAAAATTAAAAATGGATGCCTGGATCTCCTGGTGAAATTGGCATTTAGATCCAAAACAACGTCAGAAATCCATTGAGGGTTGTAAGCGCGTGGGTGGGGTAGATGTCAGATTTCCCGTGCGTACCCGTGCGTACATGCTTATTTTTATGTGTATGCGCCTCTGTGTGTGGACTCTTCATCAGAGCTCATGGAACTACATGCTCATTTAGCTGACAGCAGAAATCTCTCAAGCGCTGGATGTGCTTCGATGTAAAGTACGTTAACCTTTAAAACAAAGCCGGCCCTGGCCTCTCTCATTCTCCTGTAATTGCTTGCACTGGGTAAGCACACTCGCCTGAAAAGGTTATCGTGTTCCTTGTCAGTTGTCATGATAAATGAGCAAACATAGCAGGAAACTGAAAATTGCAAGTTTAGATTTAGAAAAAAAAACACTCTCTCTTAGCAAGCTGGCATGTAGCATTTGCAAAAATTATTGCTCCATTGTTTCGTATCTCAAATTATTAAAAAGCAAGCAAACAAGCAAGAAAGGCGATGCAGGCAGGCAGTAAATTAACACACACAGGAAGCAAAAGTGGATTCTAGACTGCTACACTGCTGCTACATTAATATTCACCAGAGTCTAGTACAACCTCCAAGTTTCTGCTGGCATATTCTGTTTTCTCTAGTGATGTGTCTACTGCCAGCATGAGTGTGTGTGTGTGTGTGTGTGTGTTAGTTAACGTGGACAGCAATGATGATGTTTGCGTCAAGTGTGAATATAATTATGTGTGATGTGCACATGCATCTTTTGTCTGTGTGTGTACACAGATCTGATTATGTGTGTAGCGTATTTGCTGTGTGTATCATCAAATCTTGTCGGCATTATATTCTGGGTTTGTCTGTCAGTGATCCCAACAAAAATGATTGCATGTGTGCTGTTTGCTATCCATATGATTGACTATATTGCATAGTAAATGCTGTTTTTGTGCAAGCTGACTGTTTGCCTCGGTGACTCGCTGTATACCAAAATCGTTTTAGGTAAATCCTGCTTCAGAACAGTGCGTTTTCCGAAGCCAGGCTCATTTTAGATCATGAACCACATACAGCGTACTTTGATCTTAAGTGTCAGACAGTGTAAAGCCGTTTAATTACACATTTAATCTGTGAAAAATCTTAATATAGGGGAAAAAGATGGGCATTTTCAACTTTATGTCTTTATTTTTTGTATATGACAAACAAAGGCCGCTGTAGTAAATGAACAATATGTCAGTATTGGAAATAAATGTGTAAAAATAAGAGAAGTAGTTCTGGGTTGTCCTTGCCTAGACTTTCCTGTAATTACAAATACTTTAAACTTTTTGTTAATTCACAGGATTAACAAAAGAGTCAGATTTGAGGCCTTCCCAGGCCGATTCTGGCCAGCGGACCTTGAATTTGTCACCCCTGGCATAGAGTTTTCTAAGTGGCTCGTCTGTCAGTTGCATTCTGTGCATTCACCATTATGTCTCTCTTGGTGCACAACGTCCTGTTAGACAGCACACATAATCACGTGGACTTTTGTCCACACTGTTTGCCTGTTTCCTTATCTGTCCTCTCCTTATACTGTACGTCTCCATGTTACAACCTCAAGCAGCCTGGGTGATCACAGCTAGACAGTAGGCAGCATTGATAAGCTGGAGGTAGAAGGTGAATGGCTGGTGATGGCTGTTATCGCCAGAGGCTGGCTCAGGCTTAGGCACCGCTGCCTGCTGGACCCTGAAAACTCATTTTGACAGATGCATCTCCTCCCTAGCTGTTGACGCGCTGCGGGGGGCTGATGACACTTGCTTGCCCATGCGGCTCAGGGTAGCGTTTGCTGGCACCACGTTGGGCCAAACCTGCAATTTATAGTTTGCCCCAGGCATTAAACTGAGTAATGAAAGAAGAAAAAAGAAACCACCATCTCACCATGCCTACCACCAATCTGCCAGCCCAAAATGTAGCTTCCACCAGTCTTGACTATTTTAACTGGGTTTAACCGTGAGATGAATTCCTGATTCTCTTTATTTTCTGTCACTGTGGAAAGTTATGGCCGTCAGTTGTGTAAACCATGAGATAGAATTATTCGGGATGTGTTCTGTATCTCAGCAACTAGACACACACCTGGGAGTGTTTGTTTTTCAACCATACAGATGCAGTGTATGCATAATTTTCAGAGCAGCATCCAGGCCCTGCCGTGTTGTTCGTCCCTGTCCAATCAAAGATACAACAGTGCTCACGGTGAATCAGCTACTTCCTTTTGAACTGTTAAGTCAGCTTACCGAGAGAGCCATTTGCCATATTGGACCCTCCATCCACAGAAAGCTCTAACTGAGGGTTTTTTAGTCAAAATCACTCAAGCGTGTCAAAACAAGCCATGAGAAAAACAAAGCACAATTAATAATTAGGTGCAGTTCTTTCCCACAAGTAGAATAAAAACCACACCTGAAATTCAGACAACTAACATGTGGCTCTGTGCCAGTGAATAGGAGGTGCTTTTGGGCTGCTTCCAAAGCTGTTTTCTCAGTCTCCTTTTTTTCTCTTTTCAGATTTTAACCCTGCTCTAAGCTGCATCGGAGGGGGTTCAGACATTCCCCTGACTCCACCAGGAGGCTAACTCCAACCTGTCTGTCAGCTCAGATAACCCTCTGATTGTTGACAACCACATGTTTGCGGTGACTGTATGTGACCGCCGCCGCCGCCCATTCTCGAGCAGCAGCAACAGCCTCCTGCGACCCCGACCTGCATCATGCAGTGGAGACGGCGGCACTGCTGTCCCATCAAGATGACCTGGACCGTCAAGCGCTCCCTCTTTCGGACCCACGTGGCCGGGCTCGTCTCACTGGCCCTGCTCTTCGCCGTTTTCTTATTTTTCAGCCACCAAGACTGGCTGCCAGGGCACAGTGGGCCTCGCGAAAACCCGCTTGCCTACACTGTCAGGGGCCTCCGAAGTCCCAAGGGAGAGGCGAACCAGAGCAACTCCCTGAGGGGCCTTTGGAGGGAAACAGGGAATGTTGCACCAAAACATCTCCTCAACCTCAGCTCTCAGCAGGGTGAGGGAGCAGCAGGAGAGGCAGCAGGCGTGGGGGGAGGAGGAGGTGGAGGAGCCAGAATGGGTGTAATGGGGCTCGGGGACTCGATGAGTACTAACAACACGCTAGAGAAGGAGATGGGTGTTGGCGGGAGGCTTAGCGCCCAGCCCTATCGATACATCGTGAACGAGCCCTTCAAGTGCAGAGACAGCACACCCTTTCTCATCCTGCTCATAGCTGCAGAGCCAGGACAGGCCGATGCCCGCAATGCAATCCGCCAGACATGGGGAAACGAGAGCGTGGCCATGGGCCTGGGGTTTGTCCGTCTTTTCCTGCTCGGCACAGGAAAGAGTTCGGACACCCTCCTTCAGAGCAGAATCGAGGAAGAGAGCCGCGTTTACCACGATATCATTCAACAGGACTATCAGGACACTTACTACAACCTGACCATCAAAACTCTGATGGGCATGAACTGGGTCGCTACCTATTGCCCACATGCTTCCTACGTGATGAAGACAGATAGTGACATGTTTGTCAATACAGAATATCTCATCCAGAAGCTGCTGAAACCTGAGATGCCTGCGAGGCAGAGGTATTTCACTGGCTACCTGATGAGGGGCTATGCACCAAACCGAAACAAAGACAGCAAGTGGTATATGCCACCAGAGGTGTATCCAAGCGAGCGCTACCCGATATTCTGCTCAGGCACGGGGTACGTGTTCTCAGGGGACATGGCCGAGCTGATCTACCAGGCCTCGCTCAGCATACGCAGGCTGCACCTGGAGGATGTTTACGTGGGAATCTGCCTGGCGAAGCTGCGCATCGAACCAGCACCTCCTCCCAACGAGTTCCTTTTCAACCACTGGCGTGTGTCTTACTCCAGTTGTAAGTACAGCCACCTCATCACATCCCATCAGTTCCAACCCAATGAACTCATCAAGTACTGGAACCACTTGCAAAGCAACAAGCACAACGCCTGTATCAACATGGCCAAGGAAAAGAGCGGCAGGCACAGACACCGGAAGTTCCACGGAGAGAGGCCTCCGTGATGGATCCTGCGATTACACCCCATCTCAAAAAAAAAGAAGAAGAAAGGTGGGAAGGATAGAAAAGCTCAGTGTAACTACAGATGGTGAAGGGCATGTTGAACTCTCAGCACTATACCTTATGGGGATAAGCACATTGTTTTTGTTATTGTGTACAGTTGATTCAAACTATTTTTTTAATCAAAAAATGAAAAAAAAATATGTATTGTAAATCTATTGAGCTATTTCCAAAAGGGAGAATCGGGGACATTTCTGTGTGAAATGGAGCGTGCTAAAAAAAAAAAAAAAAAAGCTGCAGCTCAAGAGCGGTGTTTATGATAATTCAGGTGCCAACAGAAAGGTGGTAATTTATGCTCTTCTCTAAAGGGTAGTACTGTATGTCACATTCTACGAATACACAAAAAAAAGAAAAGAAAAAAAAAGAAAAACATTAAGACACAAGTGTGTTTACAAAGACAAAGGGAAATGTACATGTACTATGTCAAAAAGTTATACTACCTAAATATGAATGAATGATATGAACCTTTGACGTTGACCAGTTATGCTGCCCTGTTTCTCAGTGTTTACTTTCCAGATCTATCGATGAATACCACCCTAAAGAGAAGGTTTATCTGTCATATACTGTATTTTATTTAAAACGATCGACATGAACGCACCCAGAATCACATCAGAGATGACTGAGATTGTATTTTTTAAAGCTTTACATTGACTATGACTCTGCACTTCAGCAAATGTGCAATGAATCTGTTAACGATTAAACGTTCCAAAATCACTTTGTGTGCAGCAGTGTGTGTCTGTTTCGTCGGGGGTTCTTCCTAAGCTGTCGAACATAAAGTGGTGTGGACCACCGGACGTTAGCAGAGGAGCTACAGTGAGCCTTGGCATCAAAAAGAGTACCGAATGGATGGAACACATTTCTGCTAATAGAAATAACTAAATTTCCCTCATATGTATCCAATCGGGCTGACATCTATTCACTGCAATGTCCTGTGCTTCACACTTTTTCCACACAAACCATGCAATAAGCCCTGTACCTTATGTACAGTGGCGGTGAAAGTTCAAATGCACAGCAACTCAAAACACCACATGAAAAATAGTTAAAAGCAAATATAGAAAAATACACACAAGCGAAATTAATGAAATGCCACAAAAGCTTACGAGAAAAAAAAAACTCACCAAACCCAAGGAACGTGTTTCTGGGGAGACAATAACGTGATGAAACTATTTTGGAAATCACAAGCGACAGTAAATGGCTAATAGCAAACATGTATGTGTGAATCTTGAGATTAAAACGTACATTAGGTTGCATCTTTTTCTTCCTCACAGCAATGAATCCTTTGCTTTTTTGAAGAGTCTCAGTGCACTGTTACTACCGCAGCCGTTCCATCACAGTCAGTAGCGGTCCCAGCCTGTTTGGCGCCCTGGGCGAACACCCCCTCTGGCGCCCCCCCCCCTCCCCCTCCTCACACACGAAGAGAGAGACGAAGTATGCATTGTATGCAAACATTGTATGCAAACGTTGTATGCAAACGGCTACTAAACAGACATCATAATTCGTCATACAATGAGAACAGGACAAATCAACAATTGACACTGACTAATTAATATTATATTATTGTATATATTGTTTGAAGTTTAGTCTGTTACTGTTACTATTTTTACCATTTCTTCTTGGAGGAACTGTAACCCAAATAATTTCCTTAGGGATTAAGAAAGTATCCTGATTCTTAATGTTTTAGGATACATGACCTGCCATTATCCAATGACACATCTGCTTACCTGTATCTTTTGCTCGTTTCTCCTTGTAGGAGTCATAATTAAATGTATTGAATTTTAATGATCACTCGGTTTTCATTTGTTTGGTTGCTATGGTGATGTGTAACGGGAGTCACGTGGGTGCTAGCGGCGACATTAAGAGGGCGTTGTCAGTCTGTCTTTCACTGGTTTGATTTTGACAGAGAGGAGGGCTGGGTAGCCGTAGTTTTTGTTGACCGCAGCACAACGAGTTTCCCCTTGTTGCATTAGAGCCTGTGATGTTTTAAGAGTTTGAATCGCGAGCCGATCACATTGCTCTGTAAACTTTTCAAGCACTTTAATAAACAAGCAAGCAATTCCACCTCTGGCATTATTGCATAAAGTTGACAGGCAAATAGGCAGGCTCAGTCCCCGGCCTCTAGCGACTGTGGAAGTCGCTACGCTCCTCCTCTTCTTTTCTCATTTAAAAAATGAGAAAAGAAGTTTAAAAACGGGTTGTGTGTGAGACTTTAGATCAACAAAATATAAAATATACATTTTAAATTGTTATTGATCCCTTTACCCCTGGTCCTAAAGTGTATATTTATTTTCTTACTCTTCTTATATATATTGTTTGTTTACTTGCACTGTTGTAACTGGAGCCTCGTCGTCTCGTCTCTCTATATACTGGACTGTATGTAGCGGAGATGACAATAAAGTTTACTTTGACTTTAGCAGCGAGCAGGCGCACCGAGGGCTCTCGCGCTCACTTTTCGAGTATAGAATTTTGAAAAAACATCGGTGCAAATGATAAGTCTGTATCATAATGTCTGGTGTTTTCGTGTTTGTTGGTTTGTTTGTAATTTGTTTTATTTTGCGAGTTGGTAATTTTTGCTGCTCCAGCCAGCCAGAGCATCCCCCGCCGCCCCGCCCTTTCCTCCCTGTGCCGCAAGCAGCAGGCGCACCTCGCAAACGGAGGGCGCCCTTACTCCCAGCAAATGGGCGATAGAAAACCAATGCCATTCCCAATATGCGCTGGCATGATGTCGGGGCAGCATGAGAACGAGCCGCGATGCCGCCCCCACCACGATGCCGCCCCGGGCAACCGCCCGTGTCACCCGTATCTAAAACCGCTACTGATCACAGTAATGTCTCCCCAAAAATGCTTTCTTAAGCTGCAGTGCATTTGATCTTTCACAGCCACCACACTTGTGGATGGGGGGGTATTTTCAAATTTCATCAGAATAGAAATATTGCATCATATGTCAAAGGGAACAATGATTCAGGTTGTCACCAGCTGCATGCCTGCTCTTAGAAGCAAATGATATGTAGAGAAATCATTTAGCATTACAGTTTACTGCTATTCAGCTCATCTGAATTTTCATTTAGAAAATATTAAGTATTAAAAGTGGACTGATTGCATTTCAGTGTTAAATCAGTCACAAGGATCAATATACGATGTAATGCATACATTAATAAGTGTTTTTCTGATATGACTGATATCATTTTGAAACCAGGAGCTAGCTACAACAGCTAGCTAGCAGCCAAAGAGTATACTTATTAACACTAATATGGAAGTGTTAAAACATAGGCATTGTCACCGATTTGTCACTGCAACAAACAAATTGCTATAGAAAACAGCTAACTAATTAGCTGAAAACAACAGGAGATGATGATGATCTTGCTAATAGAGTGCTGCAGGAAACAAGGGATAAAATGAAGAAGTTCACAGTAGTTTCATGTTTTGTGCAGCAAGATAATCTTCACAAATGTACACAATTCACAAAATCTTCTGAAGGTAAATGCAACTGCTCGAACTTCTTTCGGCTGCTCCCATTAGAAGTCACCACAGTGGATTATCTGCATCCATCTTTAGCTGCCAGCTCCATCGTCAACAGCTTTTTTCCGATATAACCTCTGCCCCTCCTCCCTGTGTCCAAACCTAATCTTGTCGATCCTGGTCACTTCTAATGAAAATCTTCACTGTGATTTCTAGAACTAAAACACTATTAATATTAACTTTTTGATGACCGTGTGATGATGTTAACTTGAGTCTCACTTTTTAGAAAATGCTTCCTTTAAGACATGTTCAAAATATATGAGTGAATTTATGGGTGCAGTATTCACTTAAACATTGTACGTGAAAATGTACAAAGAAATGGTAAATGGCCTGTATTTGTATAGCGCTTTACTAGTCCCTAAGGACCCCAAAGTGCTTTACACATCCAGTCATCCACCCATTCACGCACACATTCACATTCAAAGATGGTGTTAACCCTCTGAGGCATAGGCTGTAGGTGCTAGCCCTGTTAGATTTTTGGAGAAAAGTAAAACTAACTAACTTTGGGTTAAAGTTGGGTTAGTACTTCCACGTGGGTGCACAAACGGAGAGACAATTTTCCCTATACTGCACCGATCAAAAGAATTAAGGGAGCACTCGGTCATCACAGTATAACACAATTCCAGTTAAAGTTCAGGGACAATTTGCTCAGTTAGGAAGCAAAAAGTATTGTGAATCCATTTCACCTGCTTTGATGCCAATGACAACAGCTGCACAGGAGATGAAACAGAATAGCAACCCACAAAAAGGAAGTGGGGTTTTTTTTTTGTAGGTGTTGGCCATAGATGGTAGCTCTTCCTTTTCCCCTCACGGTTGGTTTCTCTCTAGTTTTGCTTTTTGCTCATTACTGCTAGTGGCATGATACCATTTCAGAGCAGTGTGTTTTCTATTCCGGTTAAGGACAAATGCATAGTTTGTGTCCTTGTAATCCAGCAGCTAGCTTTCTATTTACATAAATTTGCATCACTCGTACCTGAGCAGACTCTTACATACATCATAAAAGTATCAAACTGCCATCTTCTGAAACAAGCTTGCAGGTAGAATAAATGAAAGCTCCTCTTATATAGACATTTGCATGAACTTTAATATTTAACTGTTGTGTCATTAACATGACTGCTAAGTAGTGCTTGCTGTCACTTGTGTTGTCACAGATCTTTTGCATGTCTATTACTTTAGGAGCTCCGGCTCTTTGATGTCCTCCATCTATGGCCACCAGTGTTAGCACAGTTACGTAAAAATCCCACATCCACAAACCTAATCCTAAGCCACACAAAAAGAGTGCTTTTTTTTCTCATTTCCTTTCTTCCTTTCTTCTTCTTTTTAACTCACAAAATCAATGATCATTAAAGGTAATACTGTATTTGGTGGACCTTGGAGAAATGCATTAACTCCCAAATAGAAAAGTAAAACATTCACAGAAGTTCGGCAAAGGTAGAAACATCATCCAATATCGAGGCTGAGTGACGAGGAGAAATGAATTAAGCCCTGAAATACCCAGTGTCTCCGGGGAGCATAAAATATTCTGCAGCGAAACACCTAAGTGTAGATTTTAATTAAAAATGAATGCATATGATAGTGGAAGGCTGTCAGAGCTACTCCATATGTAACTGAAGTTTTCGACTTGCACAAATGAGTGTGTTTATGGGTGTGTGTGCGTGTTGGGCTGGAGGGAGGCAATAAATAAATACACACTTCAGTGCTCAGGGCCACCAACAAAAAGAGCATATATAATTGGGTGATGACTTGAAATAGCCTATATCAGATTAAGGTAATTTAATTAAACTAATGGAGAGCTGGAGCTCCGTCTCTCTTTCCACAGACTGCTCTGCACGCCCGTCAGTCTCGTTTTAATCACCTGCACATTTGAGTGACTCTGTTTAGAGTGCTGTAAAAGAAAAAAAAAAGGAGGAAAGATCACACAATGGTATATTTTTAAGCCGCTAATCACCGAGCTGAAGTGTCTTTAGGGAGGAGGAAACTGAAATGGGTGAAGACGGCGGAGGGAGAGAATATCAAGATGTTCATCTCAGATAAACTGCACAGCAGTGAGGAATTATTTGATGCTGGAGCCGCAGGCAAAGACACAACAGCTCTATTTGTTGCTCTGTACACATTCGTGTAAAGGGTTATGCCATCGTATCAACTTTGGTTTAACAGTTATCACAGCAGTTGCACAGAGTGAGTCTGTTAAAGGCTGCATTTCTCATAGTTACCACAAAAGTCTGCTCCACAATGCAAATATGACATCGGAGATATATTTAAATATCAGCAAAATGCAAATCATGCAAACAGCAGTTGTTTTTTCTCCGTCAGCTTTACCTCTCAGAGTAAGTTAAGCGAGTAATCTACATTTGTTTTTATTCATAAAGATTTTTTTAAAGTAAAGAAATCTTGGATTTCTTTCCTAAAACTGAAACTGCCAGGAATGCCGAGATTAAGACCTAAGAGGAGGTTCATGGATGTAGTGAAAGACATGCAGAGGGTCTACGAGACAGAGGAGCGTGGTAGAGATTGGGTGACTGTGCCGATCTCTAAAGGGAGTAACTTAAAGAAAATGACCGTAGCAACTATTAGATAATTTCGCATGTAAAATCTGAGGTACAAATATGCACGCTCTCGGTGAGGGCTAGCTGTCTAAAGCAGTTTTTATGTGCTCCACGTCACTTGTTTCGTGGGTTTCTGCGCTGCAAGACACAATCTTTGTGGCATCCTGCCATTTTAATGATAATCCTGTACAGAAGCACACAGACACACTGACGTACACACACAACTGTTTGAAAACTTAAGGAAAGAACTTAAACCCTGGATCACCTCGTCCATACCTGCAACAGCCAGACAGGTGAAAACTTTGTTACAGTTGTAGGTCAGTTGCTCTAGGGGGGGTCACAGACTCAGATCCTATACCTTCTCAATCATTCATAGTGGGGCTGATAGCCCCTGCACATGCATTCAGACTTATACCTAGCTGATCACTAATACCTACTTTGGTTATATAGTGTTCTCCCCATGTGTGTGGATTCACTACAAGTACTCCAGCTTCCACATTTCAAAACATGAGTAGGTTTAATTAGTGATTCTAAATTGACTGCATGTGAGTGTGGATGGTTGTCCATTGTTGTGTTAGCTCTGTTCAGAGAATACCCCACATCCTGACCTATAACAGCTGGGATAGACTTCAGCTTGTAAGTGGGCCTTCGGAGTTCTTAATCTATCCCAAAACGTGCCCCCTCAGTTGAATTCCATTGACATACCATTACAATTATATGTAAAATTATGTCATACAGCTCAGTAATGAAAGAATTAAACACCCACAATGGCAGTGGCTAATGATTCCGCTCACAGAAGCTAAGTGCAGTGTTAGAGGTAATTAGCATAACTGAGGAGGACACTGACCCCATTGGGGCTGAGCAGCTGATGGAGATTGACATCTACTCTAATGATTTTGGAGTGGATGGGCAAGTCAGGGCTCAGGAAGTATTGCTCATGTATCTTTGGAACTAAAAATAGGAAACACATCGCCATGTGCAGCTTGTTTAAAAGCATGATCTTACTTGAAAGAGTAAAACACAAATGGGAATGTGTTGAAGGGATTCTGCACTCAAAGCCAGCCGCTCAAACTGCCCCAGTGTGTGGTGCGGTAAGTTACTTACAGTTGTTCAGACACTTTTTTTTAAAAATATTCTGCCCTTTTGTTCTGAAATCTCTTAGCACCAAACCTAATTTTCCAAAGTAAATTCACTAAACTTTCCCTGTTCTTGTGAAACCTCAAAAATTAGACAGACACACACACACACACAACCAGTCGAAATAGCAACAGTGATCAACATTTATTTCACAATGATCGAAATATTGAAAGCACATTGCTCAGGACACAGACCTCAGCCTTCTGCTTCTCTTTTGTTAGTCTCTTTTGTGAGCCTGAAGCAAAGATGTGGTTAAAATCAGGCTGTTTAAAAGTACTGATATAGTCTAGATATAATAATTATAGGGCTGCCTCTTGTAGTACTGGGTTAAATGTAAATCTAACAAGTTTCCTGCTCTGCATATAAGTTTAAGACCTCTGTTTTGTGGAAATGTGCGAGTGTAAGGACATCAGTGTACAGAAGTGATAGTATGACCGTTCACCTCTCTGTCATAGTTTATTTCTTTCATGAAACAGCAAAGTCAGGTGAGCCACATATCCCCTTGTCAAAGTTGGTTTCCGTCTAATCCTTATCCAGCAGACTTGTGCTTTTAATATTTCATTGAATTACATTCAAAATAATTCACAGTCCAATTGGATAAAAAGGGAACCTCTGTCAGATGCTGGCTGTAGCTGACTGTAAGATTTGGTCAAAGTCTCACCCATCTATCCACTTTCTACCGCTTATCTGAGTTTGGGTCACTGGAGAAGCAGTCTGAGCAGAAAAGACTAGATTTCCCTCACCTCGAGTGACACCAAGTTGTTCCCAGGCCAGCTGAGAGATGTATTCTCTCTGGCAAGTGCTGGGTCTGTCCCAGGGCCTTCTCACGATAGGATATACCCAGAATACCTCATTCAGAAGGTGTCCAGGAGCCTTCTCAATCAGATACAAAGAACCACCTCAACTGGCTCCTTTGGATGTGGAGGAGCAGTGGCTCTACTCCAACTCTCCTCTCAAAGGACCGACCTGCTCGTGCTATCTCAGCAGCGACCCTTAGAAGGAAACGAATTTCTGTAACTAGTATCGTCATTCTTTTGGTCTCTACCCAGAGCTCATGACCATAGGTGAGAGTAGGAACATTTTCTTCTTTTATGCTCTGTTCTCACTTTACCACAACAGATTGGTACCCAATCCGATGTGGTCCCTCTGAGGCGCTGTTCCTAGTTACATGCCACAGTATTTTTTGTAGGGCAGTGCTTTCCTTAACACCATTTTAATGATAATGGTTTTTTTTCTTTCTTTCTTTTTGTACAGCACATGTACAAATTTGCTGGACTCCCACTTCTAACAGAGATTAACTCTCTGAGGTCCAAGACATCATAGGGGCTGACCTTTTTGTTTTAATATGATTTTCTTGCATCTGTAAACATTTTAATCTCAACGTGGAATGATTAGTACCCAGGTCCTTTTCATTCACGCTTCGTTCAAATGAGATGCTTCACTCCAAGTAATCTTTGTACTTTTTCAGTGACCAGACTTTGTATGCTTTTTATATTTATAAGTAGGGTGACTACAACCCACACTTCCAATTTTTTCTTCTACTTAACTAGAGCACTTCTTTCTAGCTGCTTTTGGAGAAGTCGTAAACACAACTGTTTGCTTACTTTTGCCAGCCCGCACTAATACATTTTAGAAAAGGACAGAGGTCTACTATGTACCAGATTCAGAATATTCAAATAGGCAGCTCTTTCACAGCAAACCTCCTGTCTCAGTTCCACATCCTCAACATGATGCCCTACTTTATGAGCAGTAACAAAGGTTTATACCACACTATAACAGAGCTGTAAAAAGATGTTTTATTACTTGTAAAGGAAAGCAGCCATGTGCCAGAAACAGTACGACAACCAGCATTTAGATTGCGCATTAAACACAGTGCTGTGGTCATCAACAACAAAAACAAGGAGCAGGAGAAGTCCTCTTGGAAGCCCTTGTTATTCCATCATAGAGCAAATCATGAAATACTCAGCTGGTCTCAGGTATTCATCACCCTCCATTAGGAATGATTAAACTCATGACTCAAAGCAAGAGGATATTGGGAGTAAGGTTGGGTATCATTCATGCATGCCCTATGCAATCACAGCACCAGATTACCAGCATCCGGCGGCACTCAGCCCTTCTACAAATGATGAAAATGGTGGAAGGCGGGGGAAGAAAGGGGAGTGGGGAAAAAGAAAAAGAAGAAGGTTAAAGGAGGTAATAGAAAATCTGAGGCAGAGATAGATAGACTTCTCTGCTTTTGGAGAGAGGAAGAGGCATTGCAAGATGAAGTAGGAAAACATGGAGTGAAGCCAGGTGACAGTACAGGTGAAAGAGAAAAGAATGAAGAGGAAAAAGAAAAATAGCAGGAAGTAGGTAGTGATGAATGAAGGCGAAAGGAGCAGTGACTGATCAGTATTGAAAACCTGTGCTGCTGTAAACGCGGTAAAAAAGACTAACAGTGGGAACAGATTGAGATGTCTGCCATGATGGAGTGGAGGCTGGAGCCTGGCTTTAACATCACCGCTCACTGTTCCTCTGAAACCATAGAAGAGAAAATACACTCGAGGAAGAGACAAATCTCCTGACCTTTCCATGACAGCCGGGCCCAGAACCTGACTAATGCTTCTTTGTGGGCATGACTGATAACTACTAATGGAGGTTTTGGGTGAACAATATGTAAATCTGACAAAGGAAATAATAAATGTCAGTGTCTTTTGATGACTACTGGCTTGCAAAACAAAAATGCAAAAATAAGACAAAAAATAATTTTCTGCTCATTTTAATCACAAAACTTTCATCCACTAGATTTTGTTTTGACTCCCAAAACCTAAAAATGGACATCAATTGAAATTTCTCAAAGGGCAATCACTCTCCTTTCTTCTCAAACAGAGTTCTGTTATAAACCTTTTTACATATTTACATCCATCCTTTTTTTTTTACTCTTATCTTATAATCACAGTTTGGGTATTGTCTCCGGAAGCAGGATTAGGTCTGCTTGTCTCAGAGTCATTGGAATCCGTATGGGGTCAGGGATTTGATGTTTGTGTCTGCATAACATTAACAGCAGCAGCAGGGCAAGCTTTGAGGCCAGCCCCTGTGTCTGGTTGATTGTGCAGAATAGTATAGAATAGAATATTCTATATTGTCATTGTACATGTACAACAAAATTATGGGTGCTCCGCACCAACTGTGCTGAAGATATAAATAATAAAGACATCAGAAATAAAAAACTAACGAAAGAGATATATACAGTTTAAATAGAATATGTGCAAACTAGAGAAATATGTACAAAACGATAGAAAGGCAATAGAAAGTGTGGTCACTGGTTCAGCTCAGTGAGATTAGCAGGTAGCCTGGGTTCAAACCTGACCTTTGGCTCTTCTGTCAGCTTTATTTGACAGGGACAGTAGAGACTGTCTTTTTGTTTTAAAGATATTCTGCATCAGGTTGTTTTCTGAGCACCAGCAGAACAAGTTGTCTACCTCTGTCTCATCTCCATCGTAGATGAGCCCAACCACAATGGTGTCATCGACATACTTGGAAATGACGTTGATTGGGTGGGTTGGTGTACAGTCATATGTGTACAGGGTGTAAAGTAGGGGGCTGAGAAAGCAGCTCCATCGAGATCTGGTGCTGAGTGACAGTGGGGCCTGATTATGACTGATTGAAGCTGGTTTATGATCAAGTCTTTCATCCAGGAACAGGTGGCAGGGGGGTCTGAAGGTGGTCCAGTTTGGTGGTGAGGCTGTCTGGTATTGTGCTGTTGAACGCTGAGCTGTCTGTGTCACCTGGTCTTAAATCCTTGGTGATGTAAGACTAGTGTGCCAGACAAACTGCCAGTGGCTCTGCTTTCACCCCCATGTGATCAGCAACCAACATGTGTGATACAGAGAAATTGGAGTAGTGTGAAAAATATTTTTAAAATCTCCTTTAGCTCTTTAGCAAGCAAAACCTCGAGAGGTTAACTTCTGCTATGTCTGGTTTAATAAAACAGGCAAGGTGAGCAGGTGCAGGCTCCACCAGCATGTTCTAGTTAGCGCAAAATCAATTCATTATCATCTTTGCCTTTCAGCAAAAGTCACTACACACCCCTGCTATTTTAAAACTGTATAACAATGTATTGTGTTTTAATAGTAACTCTATTAAAGAAAAAATAAATAATATTTTATAACACATAACTTGAGGCTTGATTATCTTAGCTTGACTAATAATACAATTAACTTTATGTAGTCCACATGGTTTACACAAGCGTCATCAGTGTAGCACCCCCACAACTCTTCTTCTGATTTCAAAAGCCAGCTAGTTTCATTAATCTCAACACAATTCACTTGTATTATTTCTCCCTAATAGTTTTAGACAGATGGCAGATTCCAGCCAGAACTCAAGGAGGATGGGGTGGTGCCAGCATTGAGCCAAAATCTATTTATAAATGTAATTTGACAGTGACACACCACAAAGCAGGAGAACTGCTGGACATCCAACCTGCCAGGGCCTAGATAAACAAATCCAGTCCTGTTAGCACTTTGAAGAGCCCTCTGTAGACGTGAGCTTTTGTTGTATGGCCTTTGTATACACCTTGTTATATAATGGACACTGGATGAAAGGATCACTAGCAGCAGAACAGCTAATGCAATGTAATAGGGTAAGGTATAATTTTTCCAGTCATAAGTGGTCATACACATATTACAATAAACTTTAAAATCTAAAAAAGCCTTTTCAAAGCTGTTATGGACTTTATTTTCAGTATATATATCCTAAGACACTTTTCCTTTACTTTGAATCTTGTGCCTCTGCACGTTGCTTGCTCTATGTTGTTAAAGTGCTGACGCCCAAATTTACAGATTTCTGACCTTTTTTTAGGACAATGCAGCAGAGCAGCATGAAAATGCTGAAGAGGGAATAGAGGTTTTTTTCCCCAGAGTTTAAACAATAGACGTGTCCTGATTTGCCAGATTACTTCCCTTATTTTAATGCATAAGATCATGTATTTTTTAGGTATCTAAATATCTAAAATCATGCAAACAAAACATTGCCAGAGAAAGAACAAAATGGTGTCATATTCTTTTGCAGCAGGACATGACACCATAGTAAATAGAAACTTAATTACCAGTACCAGCTGTAGCATTTTTTTACTATAATGTATAACAAATTTGTTTCTGAAACTTAGATGTTACTGGTGAAATTTGGGGCATTTGTCTTTCTTGGTTTGGTTTGTTAAGTTTTCTTTTCCAGTTCTAGTTCTTTATAAAAAAGGTCCTTATAGAGCATTTGAAAAATAAGTCTTGGGCTGGGAACTGCTCCATGGATCATTTCAATCTGACCCCTGACTTCCTAGCAGGTAAACTAAACAACTCTAGAAATCAATAAAAGCTGTAGCTTCGGCAGAAGGTGCAAGCAGTAAATCCATGGCATCCTTGTCTTGGCCAGTGCTATACCCAAGCAGCAGTCTGTGTAGGAAATATAGCATGTATGCAAAAATGTGTCTTTAACTAGGGCTAATTAGCTTTTCTTCCTATGGTCTGTACTCTCATAGAGAGTTTTGCGACTCTAATAGTGCTGTTTCTTCATAATACCATGACAAATCTTCACCAGCTGATCATGGTGACAGTTCTACTGCCAGAATCGAGGTCTGTAATCCCGAATGAGCTACAAAGGGAACAATGGAATTTTAGCGCTGGTGCTGTTCAATCAGTCATCACTGGGAATGTGAGGTGTTTGGACAATAGTATGGATAAACCCAGAGAGCTTATTAAGACTCAGAGGGAACGCAGTGAGTGTACTTTGACCCACTTTATGCAGCACTGCAGCAAGAAGTCTCACATTTGCACTTCCTGGGCCACAGTGCGACCATACCTGGCTCCAAGAATTTTATGGGTTAACAGGAAATGAGCGGAAAGGAGTTGACTTACTTCTGACTGAAAAGTCATGTATTCCACGGCAAAGAGGTGTTTCTGTGAACTGAATATCGAACTGCTAGCTGGTGGAATGTGTCCATAATCCTTGTCGATAGAATTCATCATGCAGTTGACATTTGAGTTCAACACACTGTTTGGATTCCTCCATCAGCTGACACAGAGGCCATCCGAATGACTGTGCTGTGACCTCTGTAGACAATGAATGGATCCTGACCACTGTCCTCACCACATAACAGGCATGCAGCTAAACACTTTCACTAACAGCTATAGATGTTACATTACGTATACATTTCTACCAAATTTCTACCATAATACCTATATTTGTTGTAAGGTCCTTATTGTGTAATATTTAGATTTTAATTCACTGAATTCTTTTTTTTTTTCACTTTTTTGGTTACTGTAACATGACAACTTCCCAACTTTGAGAAGCAAAAATATTTTTTTCATCTTCTTCTTCGAAGATGCAGGCATTTATTTTAATATATAATAACATTAAGCATTTATGTAGATTTTAAGCTAGTTTTACTGAGAAAAATATAAAAACATTTTAGCACCATGAGTGTCATTTCTCTGTGGCATGTTCCAAGTGTTAAATATGCACAAAATATGCACATGTACATTCAGAACCCAATCTAGTATTGCACACATTTGAAGTGCATGGATAGTGTGTCAAGACAAATTTTGTGTTATCCAAAAAGACCATTATAGGAAAAATTACAGTTTGCCAGCAAACATATAGCCAAAGATGAGGCCGTTTGGAAAAACGTGCTATGGGCAGACGAATAGACAGTCATTTGGCCGCAGTAACAGTAGACATGTCTGGCACAGAGCAAAGACAGATTTTTGGGAGAAGAACCTCATGCCAACTGTACAGCATGGTGATAAAAATGTAATGCAAGGTTTCTTTTATTCATGCATAGAAAATTGCTGGTATTTACTATGAGGGCCATAAACAACAGGAAAATTAATGCATTCCAAATAAAGTAACACACAATCATACAATACGCAGACAAGATCAGCTGTGATTAAGTGTATCGTTTAGAGGTTGTTTAATGTGTCTTTTCTTAAACATTTTAGCATAGGGTCCACTGCATACAGGCTCCTGTAGAAAATGCCATCCTATCTCTCTTTCACAAATCTGAAAGTCTGGCAGTCCATATTATGTTCAAAGGTCATACAAAGTTACCATCGATACAAAGGAAAGTGGACTTGGACAAACTGGCCCCTCACTACATACAGGTGATGCTCAGCTATCTTCACTCCTGACATTTGGGCCAGCCCACGCAGTGCTTGGTCTTAAGTTGCTGTTGCTCGTCACATTGGTCAACTAAACACTGAACTGTCAGACAACACAAAGAGGAATGGTGTCTTCCAAATGAGAGAAAGAGCTGCCTGTAAAATCCCCACCAGTCCCCTGGCATTCTTCACCACGCCTTCCCATATTATTTCATGAGGGCCAGTGATTCACACCTTTAGCCCTTTCAGTCCCACCTCCTGCACAGCTTTATGGCCAAATCACTGGGTGGGTGGTCATAGACAGTGGTCTATACCAACCCACAAAGGTGTAAAAAAGAAATAATGCCAACATAGATGTGCCAAAAAGTGCAGCTGCTCTAGTATCCTGTTAGGTTTTGTAATGTTGATTGTCATTTATGCTTAGAAATATCTACTTATATATGCTTAGAGTTTTATAATTAGTTTTAGATTGGTAGAGGTGTTTAATTAATTGTGTAGTGATAGGATGTGTGATCTTTAGCAGGCTGCAAAGGCTTGGTGTGGATTCAGAGTGTTCTGGAATCCACACCTACATCCTGGGAGCATGGGAAGAGGTCGTACCTTGTTTTATTGTTTTATGGTAGGATTAACGTGGCTATATCTGTTTTAGTCTAAGTGCCTTTTGTTTAGATAGACTGCTGGACTTTCCAGACCAGTAGGTTTAGGGAAGTCATTTATGGGGTCATACTCTGACCCCACACACACACACCACACACACACACACACACACAGTATTCTTTGTTCACATGTATACCTATGTAAGATGTTATATGTTAATGACCCTATGCATATTCATGTAACCACAATAAAAGGAGTGCTATGGGGAACCTGGCTGAGAGTCTGACGGGGGTCAAGTGGTGGAACGACACTTGGCTCCAGGCAGGTCTCCCTCATGCATGAGTAACATGAAGAACTTTGCCTACTTCGTGTCTTGCTTTGCTGTGTAATTATATTGTCTTCAACGTTCCAGCGAATAGGTTCAAGCTACAAACCTATCATTAATTGGTCCTTCGATGCCGGATCCCTGGAGTCGACATTCACCGAGGGGAGAAGAGACACGCTGAAAGACTGACGTCAGCCAGGAAGTTCCTGTGGATGAACTGTCTGTCTTTCCTCCTCGATGAATGACGATCGGCGGGATCCGAGGCTGATATTACACGCTAAGCAACACCGAGTAAGTTTAGAGTCCAACTCTATAACTGTACGTCTTCGCCGCTCAGTGGGGCGTTGTTCGTGGCCGCTTAGTGGGGCTAAAATTCGCATAACTGTACGTCTTCGCCGCTCAGTGGGGCGTTGTCCGTGGCCGCTCAGTGGGGCTAAAATTCGCCGTCTTAGTGGGGCGATGTACAAAGCCACTCAGTGGGGGTTTTTTGTACAGAAGCATTAAGTCGCAGAGTTGCGCAGTTCGAACTTTTTTGGTTCGCCGTCTTAGTGGGGCGAAATGTAGACCGCTGTGTGGGGTCCGCCGCTTTGTGGGGCATTGAGAAGTTCCGCGGGGTCCAGATTGTGCTGGACAATAGGCCTATTCTTTGTTGTTGTTCGTGGTGTTTGTGTTTGTGTGAGTGAGTGTGGAGTAGAACACGTGGTCTGAGACGCCAGCTGTTGTTGTTATCATGGGTTCCTAAGCAACCAAGAGTGCGTCAGAGGGTGACAGATGTTTATGCTGGACTTTGGCAGCGCAAAGTATTTAAATAAAAGAGAGCGACGGCTCCTTAGCTGCGCGGGTTCACGCGAGCACGGTCGCGCGGGTTTCACGCGGACCTGAGCCGTGCGGTTAATCGCAGGCTTATAAATGGAAGAGATTCAAATGTTAGAAGTTTTCAGAAAACACACCAGCCTTGAAGAGCGTGTGGAGAAGGCCAGCCCACATCAGCAGCACTTAAGATATGCTCTGGTGAATGGCTTTCCCCCACCCCTTGCTGACACAAAATGTTTATTCTTTAGCTTGCCCTGATCGACAACAGCCTGTGCTCCAGACCATAGATTTAATTGAGGTGGATAATTGTTAATGTGCATTAAGCTTAGGGTTGCTCAAATTCAGTACAATGACATATGAGATGAAGTAAAATAGGCAAATATTTAAACTGATGATGTGCATAGAGGCACTTGACCTGTTTGAAAGACTGTTGTCTTATTATGAGCCATTGTTGAGCTATAGAGCACACCTATGAAAACAACTAATATGCTGAACCCTGTATGAAGCAGCTGAAAACTACATGATGGAGAAGCTGAATTGAATATGAAAGTGCAAGTCTTTGCCACTGTGGGGCAAAGCACACAACCACTGTGTGAGGTTGCGTTGTGGTCTCTTCTGAGCTGATGATCAAGCTACACATTATCAGATCAGGAGCTGGCTGAGAACTCTTCAAAGAGAGGGAAACAGAACTATGATAACTGTGATAACTGGAGTGTGCAGCGTTTCCATGAGCAGTTTTCCTGCATCTTGACTCATGTGTGTAGAGAGTTCATAGCATCAGCATCATGTTTTTGTTTATTTGTTTTGTTGGGTTGAAAATAATTAAATAAACTTGTGATCATACTTATGGATCACCATGGCACATGCCATTGGCCAAATGATTTATTTACGCAGATGAAAAAAGTGAGTGTGAATGTGTCTGACGTCACAGTGTTTTTGTGCGCTGTGTAAAAGTAATTGCCTCTGATTGTGAGAGCGGTGATTCTGCAGGTCACCAGCTATTGAAAAAATAAAGAGTACAATAGAGACAAAATTTACATTGTAGATGAAAAATAATCATAGGAAAAAGGTTTTGTGTTTATCAGCCAAGAACAACTACAATCTCATTTTCTGCTTTTAAGAAAGGAGAGTTCACAAAAACAGAGAGAGAGATGTGTGTTGATTAAGCAGTGATAATAATAATGAAAATGTCTTAGTTTGTCACTTTCAGATGAAAAGCAGACCTGAATCAATTTTCCACATGCAGCGGTCGGAAGAAAGTTATAGTTTAACATCATTGGAAACGTTCAGTCAACGTTAAGTTTTTGGCTAACTTATTTACAGCTCCATGTGTCCCTCAATCTCACAAGCGAGCTCTCACTCCTCCCTGAAGACAAGGAATGCAGCTCCAAAGAACAATAACATGGCAGATAAAGAGACAGCAGCAAAGTCCTGGGCAAAGAGTCCCAGCAAGCAGCAGCAGTGTGGACAAACAGCATCAGAGAAGAAGAGCAAACCCATCATCCTGAATGATTGGATGAATGGCACTGTGTTTCCAACAAGCTGCAACTTCACTGTGCATGTGAAAAGAACGTTTGAGGAGAACTGAGGAGACTGTTGGAGTTTGACATTTGCCACCTTTGGAGTAAAATGGCAAGAAGAGACAGTGAAACACAGGACAAAGCTGAAGGACAACTGCCGGCTATTGGACTGTTGAAGTGGGAGAGGACAACAGAGTGAGAGCAGTGGTGAGAACACATAGGAATTTTGTTGTTTAATATGGGAAATCAAACTTGGGGTTAGCAAACCTGGGGAAAAGAAAACTGACTGCTTAAGTTGGAAAGTTGTGAAGGAGTCTAAAACACTGCAAAAATGAAACATACAGAATCACACACACAAGCAGAACATGCATTAACCCTACTAACACAAACACAAGAGAGCTCATGAAGATTAGACAACATCTTAAGCATGTGAGTCTGTTTACCATCTTGTCCAAGTCACTTAGTGTGATGCAAAGATCAATGGACTCATAGCACATTAGTTAAGAAATGATCAAATAATAGCAGAAAAATGTGTAGGACAGGCAGCTTTAAGAACATGCCCTGCTGGAGATGCAGCTCCACAGACATTGATTAAACCTGCCTAATAACACAAACACACATGCAATGAAGATCAGCTTGTTGTCTCTCATCAGTGTTAAAATAGTGTGAATTTAACAGACACTTGTTATCAAATGCTGAATTTATCCAATGCTGAGAACTAACTCTCTAGGTTGCAGGACAACAGTTTAACTTTTGTGGAAAAAAAAAGATTCTGGCTTGACCACCCAGTGATCAGACAATAAATTTAGTTGTTAATATAGTAAATTGGGAGATGCTTCCTGCTTGATTGATGCAGCACAAATAATTTACTGTATGAGGGGAATTCTATTTTTGTGATAACATTTTGAATATGCATTTCTGTTGTCCTGTCAACTTAGTGGGTTAATAGCTGATATGCAAATTAGTTGATCGTTCTTAGATTAAGGAAAGGTGACTGAATTCTAGCACGAGTGAATGAGATGTGTTGGAGTCTGTTGTGTGTTGAGTGGAGACTCTAAAACACTGAGTTTCCTGTTTTGATGTGCGAGTGAATCCTGTACCTAGATACACAATTCTGAATACGTCAGAACAAACTTCTTTTGTGAAGTGCATGACAACATGTCACATGTTTTATGATGAAGGGAAAAAGGAAAACTGAATAAAATGGGTGTGTGGCCTAAATGAGTGAAGAGCACAGACCTGTGGATTAAACTCATAGCTAATAAGACATTAGGCTTATGTTGTGTGTTGTGCAGCTGATGGTTGGTTTGGAGTGAATCTAGCTGATGATTTTTCTTTTGTTGTGAAGTTGAGCCTGCCAATTAGTATGATGGTATGATAAACCATGCTGATGGTATGATTTACCCTCCTGAGATGAGGAGCTTGTGTCATGACGTAACAAGGCCTTTTTATTTTGTTACTTTCACTGTGCACTGAAAGTTTTGTTCGATAATCTCTGTTTGAGCAGATCTGCACGATTAGAACAGAAAGCGCTGTACGACACGTCGTCGAGAAAACTGTTACAAGTGAGCTTCTCCACATTAAAATGGGCTCAGGAGAAAGTCACTTATCTGGGACAATTAGAGAGTAAGTTCCTGCCCAAAAAGGATTCAGCGAGGTAATCCGAGCTAAAGTTCTTCTTTTTCTTTTTGAAATGACGTCATTTTGCTGAGGGTGGAAACTAAATGCGACGATCGATTCCACTATTAGCAAAGAAAGAAAGAATGAATGTATGAATGAATGAGTGAAAGAGAAAAAAAACTGATTGGTAAAAGCTGACAAAAGCTGACAAGGCTTGACCACTACTCAAGGTTAACCTCCACCTAGACAGGACAAAGGGGTGGATGAATCTATGCGTGTTTCCTTTTACAGGAGCAGAAAGATGCCAGCAACATTCGAGGTTGCGTGATGATTTAACCTTTTAGGTGCCACTTTCTGTGTTTGTGCATCTACCAGGGGTGTTATTCACTACTTTGTGTTGCTCACAGAGGAAACTGTGAGAAAGAGTGTATACACCTGCGCAGCGCTAACATTTGCATTTTCTTTTCTACAGCATTACAGTTCTTCATGTGATTTGATCATGTGATTTATACCAGGACAGCTGGTTAATGTTTTTTCCTACTATAGGATTTCTGGGTTTATGTGTGAAGAAAACTGTGTTTACAGGTTATGAGTGGTGATGCTGTTACACTGTGTTTTTGGAAAAATGTGAAGGTTACTTTGACAATGTGAATAACATGTGAGAAATTTCCTGTGTTGAAAACTAGGGTCACTTCTTTCCACAGCTATGGATGGTTAACTTTATGGTCCTTTTATAGCACCTCTGGAACCTGTCGACCTGCGTCTGACCATCGGGATGGTCAATGTGTATTGCTAATGTTTGTTTTTCTAAGAGTACATGTAGAGGATTCGGCAGAAGCGGACAAGTGACATGAGAAAAACAAATAAGTTTTTTGAGCTCCTAGTGATACATGAGTGGAGTGACTTTGCTTAAGGGAAGTCACCGATTACATTAATGTTAACTGAGCACATGGGATGATCCATGTCTGAGGCGAATTATGGAAATACTTGTAGTTTACTGATTTGAGAAAACCTGCACATGACACTTGTCTTGCTGATGTTGAATGCTTTATTACTCTTATGATACAATTGTTTATAGGTGTGAAGTTTGATTTCACTTCCAGATCTTGTTTTCCAGGCCATGATGGTGTGTATGCAGGCAGAGCCAGGTGTTAAGCAAACTTAATATGCAAAACACACTAACATCTTTTATTGCAGGGTTACGGAGCTACTCCGGAGGAGACACCCTGATGTTGCCTGGGACATGATCTAGCTAACCTTGTTTCTTTAAGACAGGAATCTAGGTTTGATGAGTTGACTCATGGGAGTGTCCATGCGTCAAGAGGAGGGGTCCAGGATTAACATGAAACAATGTTTTTTATGATTGTTGCAGTGATTTGTGTGATTAACAGTTCATTCAACAGGTATTAAACCTATGCAAGTGTTGCATTCAGGTTCAGATGAGGCTTTGATGGCCTATAAGTGAAGTTCACTGAACTAAAGAATGTGGTTTGATGATTGTTGACATGCTCTCCAAATAGAAGTTTTTCCTCCTAGCAAGGAAATATAGGTGCAGCAGTCAGAGTATTGCTGGAAGGGATCTCCTGAGAAATCTCCAGAGGCCCAGTGAGAAACAAGAACCATTCCAGGCATAGCTGACAGTCCAGGCAGTGGTTGAGGTCAAAGGTCGAGCTGTTTGGGCCCATCATGAGATCAGACTTTGGAGCCACAGGAAGGAACTGAAGCTGCGTTGGAATGAGAGCTGTGCCAAGGGGGCTTTCCAGAGGCCAACAGAGGAGATTGTGGACAACAGACGGGCACCTGAAGGATGAGGGGAGCGTGCCAAGCTCCATCGACAGCGCAGAGGGAGTCTAAGGATGGCATCATGATTCTGTGAAAAGCACATGAACCAGAAGCTATGGTGGTGATGGCAGCAGTTTCCTATGAACATCACCTAATGCTGTGCCACTGTACTGTGCATATGATGACACTCTGAAGACTGCTGGGATCTTAACAGCAGTAAGATAACTGGACCCAGCACCCTTTCCACAGAGGGGTTTTTCTGCAGAGCATGGACAATGGAGGAGTCATAAGTATCCCCCTCGCAGGACGAAGGCCTGAAGTGAGGTGATGGGGGTTGATAGAGGCCATAAAACTAGAGTGCTGAAGAGGTCTGCAGCTTTGGAGATAGCTGAGACCCATGTTGACAAACAACAAAGTCAACTGGTATGTTTGAATGTCTATTCTACATACATTTGGACTCTGGTCCTATGGACAATGATGGAAACAACTGGAAGAGACATTTATGACGCCCTGCAGAACTTAAACCAATCTGTAGAGAGACATGTGATTTGCACGCCCAGAGGAGCACCACCAAGCTGAGATGTTTTTGAAAATGTTACTTTCTTATTTTAACTATTAACTTAACAATTCATTTGTTTGCTCGTAGGATGCAGTTTGCCATTGGATGAGATCAATGAGGAATGGGATAACTGCTAATACATTTGTTAAACTGTGTGCTTTTACAGTAATTTAGGGTGATTGACATATGCTGAGTATAAAAATGTTTGCATTGACACTGTCAGACATGAGGTATTCATAACTGGGAACTTTTCTAGCATAAAGGTCAAAAAGGGGGGAATGTTAGGTTTTGTAATGTTGATTGTCATTTATGCTTAGAAATATCTACTTATATATGCTTAGAGTTTTATAATTAGTTTTAGATTGGTAGAGGTGTTTAATTAATTGTGTAGTGATAGGATGTGTGATCTTTAGCAGGCTGCAAAGGCTTGGTCTGCATTCAGAGTGTTCTGGAATCCACACCTACATCCTGGGAGCATGGGAAGAGGTCGTACCTTGTTTTATTGTTTTATGGTAGGATTAACGTGGCTATATCTGTTTTAGTCTAAGTGCCTTTTGTTTAGATAGACTGCTGGACTTTCCAGACCAGTAGGTTTAGGGAAGTCATTTATGGGGTCATACTCTGACCCCACACACACACACACACACAGTATTCTTTGTTCACATGTATACCTATGTAAGATGTTATATGTTAATGACCCTATGCATATTCATGTAACCACAATAAAAGGAGTGCTATGGGGAACCTGGCTGAGAGTCTGACGGGGGTCAAGTGGTGGAACGACACTTGGCTCCAGGCAGGTCTCCCTCATGCATGAGTAACATGAAGAACTTTGCCTACTTCGTGTCTTGCTTTGCTGTGTAATTATATTGTCTTCAACGTTCCAGCGAATAGGTTCAAGCTACAAACCTATCAATCCACTTGAGAGCTGACTAAACATTCTTAGATATTGTAAAGTTAAAACGCCCAACTTCATTGCATTTACAATACACACACACACACACAAATGTGTTTACATAGTAAATGTGTTTCTTTTCTTTTCTTTTTTAATCTCAGGCATTTGGATGGTACTAAGGCTCGGTGTTAAAGGTTTGACTGCTTTGACATGTATGTCCACGTGGCCTCGAAATAATTCACTTAAGTGAACCGGAGCTACTATGTATGTGCTGTTGAGCTCCTTTGATTCCTTTAATGGAATTATCTGAAAAACGATACGGACTGTTTCATGGCACAGACCATTCAGACGGCTACGATTTTAACATTTTGTTCCACTAGTAGCACTAATTCTCAAACATCTGTCCGTGCATTACAGCCCTCTGTATGCTAACCAGTCTTCTTAGAAATGGCTGATAGTGCTTCACTCCTGGTCTAAATATGGCCAGTTTTGTCTCCAAAACAATCAAACATGGCAGTAGTCAAAATGCTAACGCTGATGCATTTGTATGCAGTTTGGTCAAATGGTATACAAGACTATACAGTTTAGTATACTCAAAGTAAAGCCATAGCTGTCTTGGCGAAATAAAGCGTTTTTGTACAACTTCATAAAGAAGTTTTTTTGATAGACGGTCTTAAAGGGTGCACCCTTAAGACCGATTGTCTGTATGATCAACTTTGTCACCTATAACATCTCCAAGTTTCTGGCTTTGATCCTCAACCCGATGGTAGGCAGCTCTGAACACCACATCCAGAACACCTTGGATTTTGTTGAGAAGGTGAGAGATGTCACTATGGAGGCAGGCTCTTACGACGTTCCATCTCTCTTCACTTGCATCCATTCCAGTCACGGAAGCGTTGGAAGTAGTCCGTAAGAGATTACAGGATGACCCCAACCTCAGCAACAGGACCACTCTCAGCACTGACCAAGTGTGTTTTGCTTTTGGAACTGTGTCTTCATTCCACCTACTTCACATACAAGGGTCAGTTCTACAGGCAGAAACATGGGTGTGCCATGGGCTCCCCAGTTTCACCCAACGTGGCCAATTTGTACATGGAAGAAGTGGAAAAGAGGGCTTTGCTATCCTACCCTGGAACACCACCAAGCCATTGATCCAGGTATGTGGATGACACCTGTGTGAAAGTCAAATCTCAGGACGTACCACAATTCACGGATCACATTAACTCGGTGGACCAACACATCAAATTCACCAAGGAGGATATGAAAAGTGGCAGGTTAGCCTTCTTGGACTGTGAGATTTCCATCAGTAATGGGGGACATATAAAAGCTGACGTGTACCATAAACCTACGCATACGGATCAGTATTTAAGGTTTGACTCTCATCATCCACTGGAGCACAAACTGGGTGTCATCAGGACGCTACAACACAGAGCGAACACCATCCCCACTGACACAGCGGTCAGGGAGGCAGAAAAACAGCACATCAAGAAGGCCCTGAGTAAATGTGGTTATCCCAGCTGGACATTTGTCAAAGCTGGGAAGGCACCTAAAGAAAGCTCCAGCCAATCCAGGAGAGAAGGACAACCGCTGACTAAGCAAAAACCTGTAGTGATCCCGTATGTATCAGGAGTATCAGAGCAGTTGAGACACATTTTTTCTAAACACCAGGTCTCTGTGGCTTTTAAACCCCAAAACACGCTGTGCCAAAAACTGGTCCACCCCAAGGATCAGGTCCCCCGACACAAACAGAGTAACATAGTGTACGCTGTTAAGTGCAGGAGGATTGCCAGGATTTATACATCGGGGAAACCAAACAACCTCTGGCGAAGCAGATGGTACAACACAGAAGAGCTACCTCGTCAGGCCAGGACTCTGCAGTCTATTTACACCTACAGGCCAGTGGACACTCTTTCCATGATGAGGATGTACACATCCTGGACAGGGAGGAATGCTGGTTTGAGCCTCAAGCAGGCCATTTACGTGAAAAGGGAAAGACCATCTCTGAATCGAGGAGGGGGCCTAAGGGTACATCTTTTGCCATCTTACAATGCTGTGATTGCAGCCATTTCCCAACTCTCTGTGAATGGTACTCATGGCCATTGATCAGTGGTTGTTGATCAGTGGGTTTTGGTCAGTGGTTGTTGATCAATGGTCATGAGAATTTGCATAATTAAGATTAAGGAACTGACCTCCCAGCCCATTGTTCCTTCAGTGGGCTAGTTTCAGTCATTATGCAAATGTACCATTTAGAAGATTGGGGAAACCTGCAGTCAGCTGAGAGTGAAGAAGTCACTTGGATGAGTGACGAAATGTTTCTCCCACAAAATGCTACATCCAGATGAACAGAATCAACTTTTGGAGATAACCCAATACATAACCACAGAAAATTAACTTCTTTAACATCTGGTGTGAATGCAGCTACTGCTAAATGTATTACTCCTTGAATGCTAGAATTTTGTGATTCATCCCCACTGGAAAGCAGTAATGGGTCTTTGGCTAATTATTCTATCAAACTGAAGCACAACTTCAGCATTAAAAGAGCAACACTACAAATAAGTATTTAGTCAGCAGGGGAAACTTCGAGGAAGGAGATGCCTCAGTAGCATCCACTCTGATTGACAGGTGATCTCCGACTGCCAGGAGCAGTGCAGAAGCACCGCAGCAATAAATGATTCACACCACAGATGGTGACAACAGAAGGAAAAAAAAAAATCAGCTCATGTACAGTATTATGGTGGCAAGAAAACAAAGACTCCTCTATTGACACATTTAAGTTTAAAAAAGCATCTGGAACATTTGCATCGCTGCTCTAAATGCTGTTTGTTGGCTGCTTTTAAAGTATTCTCTTAACAACTTGATACCACTTTTGAAGAACTTAAAACAGCAAGCCAGCTAGAAGAATACAATCACAACTTTTTAAAAGGTCCATTAATCTACTCGCATCAATGAGGGAGATACCAATTATCTCCCCTAAGGCCTGTCCGCCCTCTCCCTGGTGCGAGGTTGTGGAGGGCAGCGGCAGACGCAGCTCCTCCACCTCTGCCAGGCTCATGTTTCAGTGCGGTGTTTACTCTTGCACTTTCTGGGATGACAAACGAGAACAAATCACAGGCCGAGGGTGCATTAGTAGGGTTATTGGGTTATGTGCCGGTAAAATATAAGCCTGACAAAACGCTTTTTTCCTGGGGAATCTCAGAGGTGTCATCCTCCAAAGTGGAAAGCAGAGCTCCTGCTATATAACAGTTCGTAGTGCTTCAGGCAAATATCTGGTGATACACATATGGGAACAGTGGTGCAGTGCTTATTTTAATTAGGAAGATCTCACTGTGTGGCTCCCGAAACCTTTTTTGTTTTTTAAATTGTGGAACCCGAAGAAAACAAATTGCAACAATTACACTGTACTCACCATTAGTTAGAGCTTAGGACAGTTACCTACTTGCTTTATCTGCATGTGACAAACAGCAACTACTTAATTATGCACATTACAAAGTGTCTACTTTTTTGGGTAGAACTGGGACACTGCCATGGTGTCATGCGAGTCCCAAAAGTCACAAAAAACAGAAGTATTAGGGCTTTAGTGAGTCAATTCATCATTTGCAGTGACCTAGCACTCAGATTAGCAACCTATTGTTGGAATTCTTCTGGTGTACTGTACTCACATCGACTTATACACCTAAGACTCTCCCAGAGGATCGAATCTGGGCAGCCAGCCAATTTTGCTCTTAAAACGTAAAGGGTTTTATCCATATACAATGAACTAATAACAATTTCTCTCTGTTGTGCTCTTCCCAAATCTGTTGGAATATACGGCTGTCTGTTTACTTGCTAGATGCTGCATTATAGATCCACAAGATAGCGACTCACCGTCCAGGCGTACAATAAATTTATATTAGGTTGCTATCTTGGAAACTTGTGAAGAGACTGAACAGAAAAAACTGAAGATTTAGGCCATGAAACTATAAGGAATTTAAAGTCACTAAAATATTAAAAGGAGAAGGGAAGTGCAGAGTCTGATGACAGTTCTCTGAAGGGGGTGGTCACTGTGAGAGACTCCGGTTACGTTGCTCATAGTCATTTAATTGTTAAACAGTATTGATTGTATGGCTACCTTTGTGTGGGCATTCACCGACATAATGCATTCTCAGCCATTTACTTCTAATTTAACCATCAGAACGAGCCCTGATTTAAACCTGGTGTAGCCTTAATCATAAAAACCAAGTCTTATTCCTTAAACAACAACTTGAAAGGGTTGGCCAAAACTTTCCTACAATACGTACATCTGCAACTCACTCAGTAGCTGCACAAGTATGTCAGCATGGTAGCACATTCATAAAAAGTATATGCACAGGATGCCCTGGAGAACCTCTATCTTAAATTGTGTGAATATAGAAAGTACACTTATTACAGGACTGACAACATTCTTAAATATATCTGTGAAAAATAAGGCTCACAGTTGCTACTGAGAGTTAAAATACACTTGTGCATATGCATTATTCTTTCATTGATTTCTTTGAGTTGTTCTTTTTCCCGGGATAAAATTATTATACAGCATACAACTACTGGAGTGCAAATCTAATGAACTTGCTCAAAAGTTTTTAATTTATTAGGAGTTTTCCAAAATAAAAACAGAGTCAAAATTAAACAGGCGACACAAATCTTTGTTTCAGAGGTTTTCGGGCACAAACAACCTTCTAGCATAATTCAGGTTCACATCTGGCCACTCCTCTAGTAAGGACTGATATAGGGCAATTAAATTGAGTGTTTGGATATAGTTACATATTTTAATAGGTTTGAAGTCATACTTTTTGAAAGGCTACACAAAAAGTAGTGGGTTCCATCCAATTCGCCCAATTTGTGCCTTATGAGCCTATATTTGTGTTTTTAAAAGTTGTGTTTTTAAAAACATAACTTTTAAAAACACCAGTATAGGCTCATAAGGCCCTGATGGTAAAAAATGACATTTACGCAAAATGACGTCACTTCCGGTTTTGGGCAGGTCATGGCGGACATGCGATAGTTCGCGCTGATGGACGTAGGAAGTGTTACAAACAGCTGATCGGATCGGCAAAGCGTGTTTCTGGAATATTATGTTTTGTTGCTGCAAGTGCTTTTTATGCAGTTTTTGCAAAGGAAACTGTGACTTAGGACAAGCTGATGGCATAAGATGTAAGTACATTAGGGGTGGGTTTTAATAATCGATTCATCGATTAAAATCGATTCTGGCTTGGATAACGTGATATCATTCATTAAAATCCTGAATCGATTTTTTATATAAATGTATTTTGCCCAAAATTCCAGAATCGCAGGTCACAAAATTTTGACAACCACCAAAACAGTAAATGAGAGCAGGTACACGGCTTCTGCACAAAGACGTAAACACAAAGCGCAGACCCGCCAACGAATCAGAAGCAGTGAGATGTTGCCTTTCTTACCCGACGGCACGGGCACGGGTAAGAATTGTGTTCACGCCCTTTTTGCGCTGATTCTAAAGCTGTTAGTTTTATCTCTCTCCAAACAATATTGACCGAACCAGCAGCGAAAGAAGATCCAAACTAAGCTTCACATAAACATTGTCATGGACTCCCTCTTACTTTTGCTGTTTTGCTTCCACCACAATAAAATCACACTTCATGCACAGCTCTCTCTCTCTCTCTCTCTCTCTTTCTCAGTGTACTTCAAGAACAATTTCCCGTCTATCCCCGAAATCTGTTTTCTGCATTATCCGCTTGCTTGTTACGCACAAGACTACCGTTATTTACAGCGCTGTCAGCCGATGTTTTTTTTCCTTTTACTTACTTCCAAAAAGAAAACCTAATTTCTGCCGTTCAATAGGCCTCTGAACAAATTTAAACTTTTTAAAATTATACAAAATGCAAAACGTTTAGCCGTGTCTCTAATAACACCGCTGTAACTTCAGAGGTGAGGTAATGTTCATAAGTTGATCAATGGTTTTCTTTTGTTTTTGATCTACTGCAGAATATTTTTATAAAATCCCAGGCCAGGAAAATCACCTTCATGTTTTTCTGTGTTTTATCTTCAGCTGCTTTGACACAAAGGCATCTGCTGTGATGCCTACACCTTTGATAAAGTCTTGCCAGTGTCAGCTTCATTTTTATAGATACAAAAATATGTAAATGTACTGATTTGAATTATAATATTTCTGACTGTCTGAGGCAAACTTTCCCAGATTCAAATCGAATTGAATCGAATCGTGGATCGAATCGATTCAGGACCTTGTGAATCGGAATCGAATCGATTCTAGAAATCAGTGATGATACCCAGCCCTAAAGTACAACTACTCCTAAAAAATTATTGCGCTAGCTTATGTGGTTGCAGTGCTACCGGGATTTAAAAATAGTTATGCAAAACAGAGCGTGCCCGCTCCGACCGGCTTTAAAGGGTTAATATCACCAACCATTCCCATTTTATTATGGTGTATCCATATAAATGGCCCACCCTGTATATGATGCAGTTCAAGGGTGCCTGGTTGGTTCCTGGGAAATCTCCAAAAAGACAAACCAACTTCATCTCAGATCACGCCTTGGTTATGACCAGTACACTGTGCAGTTGTCTGAACAGTTCTTGGAATGTGCGATCCTTTAGAAATGTTCAAAGAGACATTCATGACATGTGTAAATCTTTGATCGTCTTTCTCAAATCTTCACTGAGATCTTTAGACCTTCCCATTTTTCCTGAGTCATGGTCAGTCCAATGAAAGCCATGAAGCAAACCATTTTAATATTGGCAGATTTTATTACCTTTGGACAGAGCTAACAGTTCCCCCTGCTTCTGCCCTTTATGAGATTTTAAGCTTTAATGGACTGTATAAATCTTCTCAACTAATTTTGCATGGCAAAGCAAATATGTGCAGTGTTTCAATATTTAAATAGGACCACTAAATGAATTACACCTTATGTCAAATGATGCAGTGGTCAAAAGGGTTGGCAGCCCACCCTGCCAAAAGCTGCTAGATTAAGTCCTATCACTGACATCAGCTTGGCAGCATTTCCGTCTATCTTTCCGAGCACACACACACACAAACACCCACGCCTCAATCTTCCTACTCTCCTGATTATTTCATCCACAAACTCTGTTGTAGATTTGCGACCTTGTTGGTGGATACTAGCAGCCATTTCCAGATGTAGGGCTAAGAAAAGAGATGGTGACAAGGCTCTTTGCAGATGGCAGACAAGTGTGACAGCATCACATTGTGTTCATCCCGCCTGTCTGCTCAGCAGCATTGGTTAACAGGAGCAAAATAGAAGGGAGAAAGAAGAGATGCATGAGGAGCTGAAAGAAAAATATTATCAAAATTGTAGTCTATTATAGTATAGCCTCCATGCAGACAAATTTCACTGCCCCTGCATTAACAGAAGGGTTTTCATGATAAGCAAACATAAATGTAAATGATCTAGATATAGGATACAAACATTAAAACTTTTTTTTGGCTCACTTTATTTCTCACAGATCTCTGTGCAACCTCTCTCTGCACACACACACACACACACGTAAACGTACACACACTGAGACTATGACTAAAGCTCCCTCTTGCCTAATTGAGGTGATTGATGCTGTGCACTAACTTGTAACATCCAGGCTTTCATTAAAACCAAATGCAAAAATCAAGATAACAGCGCAGGGAGGCTAAATAAAAGTGGCAGTCTTGGAATTAGAGCAGATATAAGTCCCCCCAGTTCTCACTTAATTCCCAAAACAGATGATTTGAGACAATGTATTCGTAGCCTCTCTCATTTTCAATTCTAATTAGTCCGTATAAATGCTGACAGAGTACAGGTCACGGTCACAGCCCTGGGAGACAGACATGAATAAGTGATCATTTGCTGTAGGGATCACAACAAATTCTTTCACCTTGCCGCCACTGTACTGCTATATAGACCACTGGTTCCCGGTAATCATAGTGATCAATACGAAGACCAAAAATGATTCTGCTATGTTTTTGATGATCTTTTTCGGCAGTTTAAATGAGACCCAATTATTTGATAAGGTGTTGAGGTTTTATGTCTCCTAGCCACCAAAGTCTGATTTACAAACCCCTACTAACAGAAAAGCTTCAAAGAGAGCAACATCTAACATCTAAACAAAGCACTAATTCTACTGCCACGTGCATGGGGTAGTAAAGATTGGACGTATGTTAAAACACTGGCACAAACACATCCACCTTAGTGAAGAAAGCCCAGCAGTGCCTCAATTTCTTGAGGATTCTGAGATGGAACAGGCTACAGACTCACCTACTAGTGTCCTTCTACCGAGCCACAATCGAGAGTGAGCTGGTGCATGCCATCTCCGTGTTGTACAACTGCCGATAAGAAGAGACTCCAGAGGGTCATCAGAACTGCAGAGAAGGAGATTGACTGTCCACTGCCCCTCCCTGGACTCCATTGCCAGCTCTAGATGTCTCTGCAGAGCCAGGGCAATTATAAAAGACCACTTCCATCCTAACCACCACCTCTTCAACATCCCTAGCCCTTTCACCCTTATTTATTATATTATATATTATATTATGATCCCCTTGTATACATCCCCACAATGTTTCCTGTAGCTGATACATTGTGTATTTTTACAGGAATCTCTGTGCAGAGTCACTGGTGTCTGACGTGATCAGTGTCTCGCATGAACAAGTTGTTCTTGCACAATCTTCTTCCACTGCTGGGAAGATTTTGGTTTTGTGTCAACACACACCTGAATGCTCAACACAAACAAACGCCCAAAACTTCATAGAGGTGTTTTCATATTAGGAATTTTTCATGCCATATGTCATGAAGAGACATCGATATAAACTGCGACTTGACCAACTTTTCACTGTTGTTTTGAATATCTTTTTTTTGTTTGAACAAGCAATAAAACCACTTATCTTTATTCCTTCTGTTTCTTTTGTTCATTCACAACCATTCATTGTGCATCTGTATTAAAAAATTAATAAGGTCAGCATAAACCAGCAGCCAAACTTGAGCTCACAAAAGGGGCATAATTGCTTCACGGTTAACTTAGCGACTGTGTGCTTAAGTGCACCCTGAGAAACAACTAGCTCGGGCTCAGGGAGGTTAGTGTTGCACTCCGGCAGGAAGTGTTCTTTGTTAATTAAGACATCCAAAATCCTTTTCTTCCACAACCAGCAAAAATGGGAGCTGTTAATTAAGTGCTTGGTTATTGGTGAAGCTCTTCATCAGATGCTCGCTGACTGGGTAAGCTTGGACTCAGAGTTTTTCACTTTGTTAAGTTATGGATTTTAACAGGGGGATCAATGTAGATGTGTGAGTACTTTATGCAGCCTTTGGAATCACACTTATAGTCTAACGCTCGAGAGTAATGTAAATTACTCTATAGGCAAGTCATTTTCAAAGCAAAGTGGGGTAAGATTTACATAGGTTACTGAAGGATAGTTGAGCATAAGGAGACAAGTATTACACTTAGCACTCTGAGAGAAATGCTTAAATGCTTTAATTTATGTTAATGATTTTAATAAAAGTACTCCATTTTTATTTGTTTATTTGACATGGATAGTGTATGTTAATTGGCATCAGTCTAAAAATATAGGGCAAAATTGTGTCTGCTCTCCTTATGGAAGTCAAATAATAATATACAATAAAAAGTGACACGATACATGTATACATACACAACAACATGTCATCAAGTGAGTTTCCTTGCAGGATTGAATGAGGATCTTGCACTTGTTAGGCAAATGTGTAAACATTTACACTATGGAGCCACTATAAAGAATAAAAAAAGTACAAATCCTTCAATAATCTATTATTTTCAAGTGTTGGTTAACACAATGCCACAATTTTCCCAGGAGTAGATGTCCCAGCAAATACAAAGAAACTGCAAAAAACCCAACAGCTAGATCTGACACATAGGTTCTTGGACTCCATTGCCATTCTTAGGTTAGCATGTTAAGTGTTAAAACTGATGACAGTAGAAAGGCTAAACAAGTATACTTGTTCATAAGGGTTTTGTCAGGCTAAAGTGTCTTGTCTCTGGAAAAGAGAACAAAAAAAGAAGCAAAAGAAACATACCAACTGTCCAGCACAGTGGTGTAGGTGTGATGGTTTGAGCTTGTTTTTGCAACCACTGGAACGAGGAGCTAGGAGCTAAAAGTCCAGTAGCTGAACATTAACATAGGGACACATTCCACCAGATTAAATTACCCTGAGGATGCAAATACCTGTCCAGTGTCCAGGTTTATTATTGGTTTATAAATTAACCCTCCTGTTATGGTCGTTTCTCAGGAACACCAATGATGTTCCTGGGTCAATTTGACCCAAGTCATGTTTACTTATCCAAAAGTGTCAGAAACCAAAAAATCCCAAAAAACATTGTTTATATCTCATTATTAACTCCATCCACTCATCCACTACGATGACCTGGATGACTGAGAACCTTCACAGACATTAACTCCATTATTAACCATTTCAATAATGGAGTTGTGGGTGGAGTTTGCCCACAGGAACAGAAAAGGTTCCCATCAAAAGTCATAACAACACATGCATTCTTGCACTTGCAGATGAGGTCACTTCTGACCCCTTTAACCGCCCCTTTGACTGCCGGGTCAAATTGACTTGAACAGTTTCTGTGTAATATAAACATTTTGATTACCCTTACTGAGCCAAGAACGAGAAGCTTCATACTGAAAAAAAACTTTAAACTATTTATTTTAGATTTTAGATTTTTAAAGTTTAAAATGGGTCAATTTGACCGGCAACATAACAGGAGGGTTAAATATATGTTCTGTAGATAACATAAATAAAAATAGCAAATAAAAGACAGACATGGTCATACTTTAGTAGGACTTCACTGACCAATGTAAACTATGGACTATTGGTTAGTGAAGTTTGAAGCACTTTTTTTTTGCTCTTTAAAGCAGGGCTTTCCAAGGGGTGGATCTAGCTCTGAAACTGCAGACTGCATGTTTACTGACAAACGACAATTCAATTCAAATTTTCCCTCAAGGTGCTTTATATTGTAACAAAAAGAAAACCCCAACAATCACAGTCCTGAATGAGCAAGACCTTGGCAACAGTGAGAAGGAAAAACTCCCATTTAAACAGGAAGACCTCTCTGGCAGAACCAGGCTGAGGGAGGGGCAACAAGATGACAAAGAGTACAGCATGCAAAATCTTACTCTAATGGACTTTAATGGAGACCATAATTTACACAATGTACTTCAATTTTTATTCAATTCAATTTAATTAACTTAATGAACTGAAACTAAAGTAATCAAGAAAGTGTTTGCTGAGCTTGCAGATTATGGAAGCTGAGGGCTACAATAGAATTTACCCCTGTTGGCCATTATAAAGAGTTCAGCTAGTTTAAGACCTGGAAGTTACATACATGATTTATACAGTCTGTCCTGTATGTCTCCATGCATCTGCAGTCCGTACTGGTCAGCATGATAAGCTGCCAACCAGTGAGCACAATAAAATAATATTTCTGTAGTAAAACCATTCAAGTGTTTGTCACTGAGGTCTCACATGAAGTCCTAATAATATGGTCCAGTAGCAGCGGGAGCAGGTGCTTCTGCTGATTAACCTCTCTCACTGAATGTGGTCTAATTAGTGAACTCCAGTACTGAAGTACTATTTGGTCTGAAAGAAATGCTCCACATACATCACAACATCATGAGAATTTCCAACACTTTCTGCAAGCATTACTTTTATAAAGTCAGTGTACAGTGATGTGCAATGTTTGGCTAAAAACAGTTGCAGGGAAATATTTTAGGTGGTGCAACCAAATGGCACGAATGCTAAGAAGAGTTTTTGCATTTATTACTGTTGGACTAACCCTACAACTGATTTGGATGTGGCAAACACAAAGACTTGATGCACTAGATATTAAATGTTCCGTTTCTGTTACTACCTACTGCATGTAGGCTGTACTGTAATTATTGTCTTAAAATATACCAGAAGCAGGACTGTAAACGATCAAGAATCTCTTTATTATCCTGGAAGGGAATATGTTGTACATATGTCTGTGAAGTCATCCAGGTCATCGTAGTCAAAGGAGCTTGCAAAGAAAAGCGTCTGGACTTCAAGAAGCAGATATAACTAAAAAAAATACATATAAAACATTCTAAGCTTCAGAAGTCCATAGTAAAATAGAGCTATTAAAAGTATATTACCTTATTTAAAAGAAAAGTGACCAATAAGTTGTTGAGTCTTTTTGTCCTGCATGCTAGCGAACTGTATCCACAGCCACCTTGAACAGCACCTTTAGACAAGGAGAGTTTAGAATCAGCCAGAACTGACTGGGCCCTCTTTAAAGTCCTAACCTTTTAAATATCAGGAAGGTCATTCATTTAACAAGACCTTGCAGTCTATTTTTATTTTCATTTCAAAGTTTCAGTGACCCACCATGCCAGCTGATAAGTGGGACCTTAAGAGAAGATTCAATAAGACAGAAATAAAATATTCTCATAAAGGTGCTGCTGACATAAAAACCATGAAGCTCAGGATAAATGTACATGCGCTGGTAGCAAGCTCTTCAACAAATGGCATCCACCTGAAGATCAAAGGTGAGCTCGTCATCAATTAAGTGCAAAGGTGTTTATACTGCTGCACAAACACAAAAGGCTCATGGGATTTTTTACTAAAATCCATGACCATGTCTTTAGTATTTGGCACATCCAATACATGCTGGCGAGTTATTATAATGCAATTGGATTTTCATTTCTGTTTCCTTACATTTAATGAATGAAGAAGAATGTAAGATGTGTGTGTGTATCAGTAGGTGCTTGTTTATCAGTCTTAGTTATTGCAGCACAGAGTAATAATTTAAAAAGGAAAAACAAAACCATAAAACTGGAGAACTGTAACAAACAAAACAAAACTCAAGTGCGTCATTAGTTCTTCTACCTGCTGAAGGTTTCCAGCAATATAAAAAGTAGGGGCTGGCTGTTTTATTTACAGCTAGTAAGACTGGAATATTGTCTAGTTGTTAAAGTATCATCACAAATCAAAACAAATTCCGAGCTATTTTGATTTCCATCTGCCATTCCCAGTCGTTGGATGAGTGGAAACCAGCTGCTTGCCATGGTATTTAGGCTACAGTCTGTGCAGTCACAAGTTACACACTTGGACCCTATTGCATTAAGTATTAAAGGGGACATGAAACACTACACACATGATAAGGCTAATTTAATTTGAACCCTGCTCTCAGAAACTGACATATATGTAACTCTGTCGTTGAAGCTGAATTTTAGAAATAAGTTCTAAAAGTTAGTTTTAAAAACATGTTTAGCGCCATCTTCTGGGGTCAAGTGGCCAGTTGTTTGGTTGCAGCTAACAGCTAACGCTAACATAAACTAAGTCCAACTAATGACAGAATCGATAACTCAGAGGGAAGAAAATGACGGTAAAACTACAAATCAGTTTAAGGGGATCACTTTTGTGCTGCCCCTGGGCGCAACAATGAGTTTTATGTTAGGAAACCAAGGATATACTGTTCACTTTCACTCTCTGTGGCTATTTGCTGTTTGGCTAGCTGCACTCAAACAGGAAAATCCAGCTGTTAGCCGTAATGTTCGGGTTTGTAAAGCACTTTAATAATGAGGACTGTGTGGAGGAGAGACTGTTTGAACCAGATGACCAGTGTTGGTCAAGTTACTTGAAAAAAGTAATCAGTAACTAATTACTGATTACTTCCCCAAAAAAGTAGTCCCGTTACTTTACTGATTACTTATTTTCAAAAGTAATTAATTACTTAGTTACTTAGTTACTTTTTAAAAACACGATTTACAACCTGAATAGGTGATAAAGTGATAGATCTTTCAGCCAAATTCTACTTTTTCTACATAATCATCATACAAAATGTAATCAAATGGAAAAGTCTCTTTTTAAAACTTGTTTTATTAGTTTTAATCTTTTAACTTTATGCATCAAGCAAAAATTTAATTATATGCAACATTCTCTGACTGGAAGAAATTAGTTTAACATTTAAACCTATTTTCTGCACATTCCAGCACATAATTTTATTTTTTTTTGTGTGTTTACACTCAGTCTTTCAAATAGATGCAAGTAAAACACAGCAGAAAATAAATAAAGTCAAAGACTAGCGGTCCTGTTGCTCTATTTTCACCTGTAAAGCAGGAGTGGGGTAGGCGGAGGGTTACCCTGGTGCAGGTGTGCAGCGGTCAGTGGAAGAATCCGCGAGTTTCTCTGTGAGTTTCCCATTACGTCGTAGCTACTCGGTGCTTGCTTGGAAGTTTAGGGGTTTTTTCACTGTAAAAAGAAGTTTTCTTCCCACGCACAACGGACACTAATGTTTTTGTCACTTTTTATGGAATCAAACTCAAAGTAAGGTCAGTACTTCCACGCTTTAAACGCTGCACGCTCATACTCTCTCTGCACTCCATATATGATCCATTGTTGATCTGCACACAGCTGTTGTCACGAACGTCGCACTCGCTTACGTCACTGTCATGAGACATTCTCGCAAAAAATCACGTTTTAGTAACGCAGTAACGCAGGGTTCCTACGGGAAAGTAACGGTAATCTAATTACCGTTTTTGCAATAGTAATCCCTTACTTTACTCGTTACTTGAAAAAAGTAATCGGATTACAGTAACGCGTTACAAGTAACGCGTTACAGCCCATCTCTGCAGATGACAGATGGTTGACCGGACCGAGAGAAACATATTTTTCCTTCTTTGACTCAGTGTACTGAGCGGCGCAATCAGATAATGCAAACAGCGCTATTAAATGAAATAAAATAATCTCGCTCTTCCCAAACTAATCCAGGCAGTTTTACAACATAACAGCCCGCACATCAGAAATTTTTCCTTGCAGACATGCGTATGTTGGGATTTCCAATCGTATTCGATGTGATACGCATGTAGTAATCTAAGATTTTGTAAACTATTTGGTTATGTTTGGGAAAAGAGTTTTAGTGTCGTTATTTTCCTCTGAGTTGTCGATTCTGTGACTGGTTAGCTAACATAAACTAATGTAAGTCTGTTAGCTGCAACCAACCAACCAATTTTAATTTTAAGCTTTTAAAACTTTAAATTTAAGCACTTATTTCTTAAATCCATCTTCACAGACAATGTTACATCTCTGTCAGCTTTTGAGAGCAGGGCTCAATGCTGTTTATTACCCTTTATGTGTGTAGCATTTTATGTCACTTTTAAGGTAATGTAGGTATGTTTATGTGTATTCAATATACAGAACACATATCTTCATTATTTGACTGACTGAACTTCAAAACTCTACACTCACCAGCTACTGTGGTAGGTACACCTTGCTAGTATCAGGTTGGGCCAGCTTTGCAGTCAGCACTGCTTTAATTTTTAATAGTGTAGAATTAACAAGGTAGTGTAAAAATTCCTCCAAGATTTTGGTCCAGATTTACATGATAACTGCTGCAGATTTGTCAGCTACACATACATGATGTGAGTCTCCTGGTCCACCACATCCCCATGATTTATCCAGCTGGGTGAAGCCATCAGAAGATGAGTACACTATGGGCATATAGGGATGGGAAAAAAACTGATTAGAAGACAATCAGCTGAAAGTGTCAGTGTTATTTTTCTGATATGCAGCTCTGTTTGGTTTCAGTCAGCAGTGAGTAAAAATTCCATTAGTCTTATTATGACTTTGAATCAGATATTCTGCAATTCTGTTTTGCATCTGCCACGGATGGAAAAAGGGGAAAGTCAACATTTTCATTATTCATGGCACCAGCACTGAGGCTGGGATTTCTGTCCACAACATTTTTCAAATGTATTAAAATTCAGCATGAAGAACTAGGCTTGTATTTAACGTATTGCCTGGGGCCAAACTGTATTTGCAGTGAAGTTGCCCAGTCCCCTGTGTTGCTAGCTTTCCCAAATGTTGAGTCAGGCTTTACACCACAGTTAACAGTTTATGAAGGCCTTTGTCACCCTCTTTCTACAGAAGATATTTTGATACACTTTTTGTCCCCAAATAAACCCTGGAACTTGCTGTACCAACAACCACAAAAGACTGTGTTCACTGCTTAAATAGGAGCCACAAGTTAACACTGTCTCAGTTGTAAATCCACAATCAGCATCTCATTTGTCGCTATATTTTTCTGCATTACAATGGAAAAAATGAGCAAAATTATTACTGACACAACACTGTGAGCGAAGAATCATCAGGTTTAAAAACTAAATGCACAACAAATTGAAAACAGGAGCATAAAGAAAAATAAATACAAAATGTCTCAAATATAAGTTCCAGACTTTACTAGACTGTTCCAGGGGAAAGCTTTCTTCTCTGTATACTATACTCAGATTTGCTGGCCACATCGCCAGATGGGGGAACAGGGGAGGAAAAAAAGCAGGCTCTGTGTTAAGAGGATTAACTGTCACATAGCTGAATGAATTTGCAATAACAGGTGCCCAACTGTCCTGTTTTGTGTACAGTACAAGGCATTTTTTTGATGAAACATAATCAGCCCATTAAAGTTGAGTGTATAGATTTTTATAAAATTTTTATAAAAAATGACAATGTCCAAGTAATGTGACAGCGTGAAAAGGATCTCTGGTAGTGGACAGAAAATCTCATGACGCTGTTTTTGGATGCAGCAGGAGGCTGTTTTCAGTTTCAAAGCTCTTAAAATCCACTGGATGTATCCACTTCCCAATGAACAGAAGACCTGCAGAGGTAGAGATGAGTTGGTGAACTCAGTGAGGCACAGCCAGATAAACCTCTGGAGGTAGTGATAGAAATTGTGGCTAAAACAAATTGAATATTGGAGTTACTTTCTTCAGATGGACAAAAACATGACTTGTTTTTGAACAGACTTCTGCATATGTGCCAGACAAAGCTGTGGTCTGAGTTATTCTGTTTCTGTAGCTTGACGACAAAGTTGCAGAGTTACAATACAGTATGGGGGGTCCGAGTCATTTGGGTAAATGACTTGAAAAAGTCAAGGGCTCCCAAATTGTATTTAGTGGAGAGAAACAGTGAGACAACACAGTAATACTCCAAAAAATCCATTAGTAATTGAAGACCAAGGATTCTTTCTGTGTTGCTCAAGATAATCGTTATATTAATGATTTCCTGCACACTGGAGATTCTGTCCATGTATAATAATCATTTATCTAATATCAGCAGTTATAGCACAAGTACATTTATTGTCATGTTAAGAGGTTACTTATTACTTTATTGACTTCAAAGTGCACATGCTTTGGAGACATTTATGACTCCGATTTTTGAGAATCACCACAGCTGGATGATCTAAACACGGAACAAAAGAGGGCACCTCCAAAGTAAAAAATCCAAATCTTTAACCTCCTAGGACCTGGCGTCCACATATGTGGACATCAGATTTTGGGATTTCTAGACCAAAATACAAAATTTTACTCCACAAGGGACTGATATCCACTTACGAGAACATTATAGTGACACTGTTCTATCGAAATTTAAAACAAATGTCCTCATATGTGGATCTTATGTGGATCCTTGTCAGAGACAAAAATTAGGTAAAAAAAATCTTTTGGAAATTCTTTGTTTTTACATTCATCAGGTCCCAAACAGCCCAAATAGCAAAGAGAATTTAAAAATGCATGCCATATAAGAGTTTGGGTCTTAGGAGGTTAATGTGAAAACGTGAGTGGAGTAAACACATCCAACAAGGCACAGGCAAAATGCAAGAATAGACCATCGGGTCATGCAAAGGGTAATCAACAGTTCCACAATGGAAACAACATGGGATTATAGACACACTAGAAATTACTATGTTTGACTACAGGAAATGCAATCTGACAAGGAAGTAAGTAAACAACTGGAGGTACTGAGGAGTGCGCTAGGCTAAGGACAACACAGGTCTAACTAAAGCAACTGTAACTGAATATCATATCACGATGAATTATTTAATAAACTGAAAGGTTAGGAGAGACAAGTACATCTTACACTCCTGTAAGTATTTTTGTATCTGGTTAGTTTCTTTGTTAAGTTCTTCAGACAGTCAGAAAATCAAGTATGCAAAGTTAAATCATATCAATTCTCCCCCCCTAAAATAATGCAGTTGAACGGTGCCTTTATTTAGTGTGAGCTTTCTTTGGAGAGTGTTAATCCTAGATTATACTCTGTTACGGGCACAAACAGCTGGAGGTCAAATGGCCAAATTGTAACTCTTGTTATACTTCTTTAAAGTCCATTTGAAGTCTGTAAATTATGCAAAGTCTTTGCAGTCAGCCCAATCGATGACAACATTTACGAGACTTGGACCCAAGCAAACATAAAGTATAATGCAGTCTTAAGCGCACAAGGGTGGAGGTAAGAAGCAAGAAGCCCTGTTTTACTGGAAATGTGACTGGAAGCCATATCTATATCGTACCATCATGTTAGTATAGCTCCTGACACTGTTCTTTATCGTCATTCTTTCTTAAAAAAAATATCAAATATAATAGGATGACCAGATCAATTAGCATTCATCAAGTATGCTAGCGTTCAAGCTAGTGGGGCTCCTTTGGCAAAGCATACAGTTTGTTTTGGGGGTTTTAAGCACAGAAATTCTTTCTGGAATATCTACAGAAATGCCAAGGACATAAGCTTCTGCGATACAGGAAGGAAATAAAAGCTTAGCTAAAGCTGCTGCATAGAAAAAGTGGATAGCTTAACATTGGGATTTAAACAGTGGGCTAAATAATAAAATGAATATCTAAAAATAGTAAAGGGCTCCTCATGAAAATGTTCAGTAAAGATACAGGCCTACCATGTGGTTTAATGTACTAATTTACTCACCACAGCTTGTACTGCTGTCATTCCAAACAATGTATGTCATTACAGTTAATATGCATGTACAGACTCACCAATCACTGCATTAGTTAATTCTTTATGACATACATTCAAGAAGGCGCTGGGTACATTCTTCACAGGTTTTGGTCCAAATCAACATGACAGCATTGCACAGATGACCCAGATTTGTCAGTTGGACATGCATAATGTGAATCTCTTGTTCCACCACGTTCCAAAGGTGCTCTGTTGGATTGAGATTTGCTGACCGCAGAGACCGTTTGAGCTCATGTTCAAGAAACCAGATTGAGATGATCTGATGTTTGTAAAATGTTGTCGTGTTGGAACCAGCCACAATATGATGGGTATAATGTGATACGGGCATGGTCAACAACAATACTCAGGCTGGCACAAATGGTATGGCCTAAAGTATGCCAAGAAAATACGAACCATAGATACATGGCAGAATGGGTCCATAATTTCATGTTGTTTTTTGTTTTTTACACCAAAATGAGACCTTATTTTTCTGAATACCATAGCGGAAATGCAGACTTTTTAAATTAGGCAACATTTTTTTTTAATCTTATACTGTCCAACTTTGATAGGTCCATGTGAACTGTAGCCTCAACTTCCTGTTTTTAGCTAACAAGAGTGACACCTGGTGTGGTCTTCTGCTCCTGTAACCCACCTGCTTCAAGGTTTAATGTTCTGTGCATTTGGAGATGGTCCGAATGTGGAATGGTTGTTGATGGCAGGCTGGCTGGTCTGAGCATTTCGCAGTCACTTAAATGCCCTTTCCCTGCCATCCTGATACTCGGTTTAACCGATATGCTTAAGTGCATTAGGTCAGCCAGGAACTGACTGATTAAATAATTACATTAATGAGCAGCTGAATAGGTGTAGCTAATGAAGTGGCCAGCAAGTATATACTTTAATTGTTATATGAATCTATATAATATCTAAAATAAATATAAAAGTAGTCTAAATCGTTGTAATTCAATAGTAATTGAGTATATGGGCATTACATAAAAATGCATGGGCATTACATAAAAATGCATGTGCATGTACTTTGAATTTGTACCCAGGTCCTGCAGGACTGAAAACCTGATGTGCAGTCAAAGTGAATTTCCCTAGTTTTTCCAGTACTGTATAATTTCCCTGTGGCTGCTCATATCAAATTCAAACCCCAGTGCTAATGGCAGTGTAACCTTGTATTGTCCAGGTTTCACTTGCACACCAATCCTCTTTTCTCTGCTATAACTGGCAGCTCTGCCTCCTCTATGGTGGTCTGGACTTCACTCAGCCCGGGCTTCAAATCTATTCTACTTGGCTCTCCAATGGTGTGGTGACCTTCCCGATCCAGGACTGCAAAGTCACTTACTGTCTCCCACAATACCAACAAAATGAGGCTTTTTTTGTGAAAATCACTCAATCTTGCTTGCTGTCAGGATTATTGGCTGCCAGTTATCAGATTGACAGAATGTAATAAGACAGTGACAACAAACAGTAGTGCCAAAAGATAGTGGGGCCTACCTTATTGCGTTATTCTTTATCATCAAATATTACAGAATAGCTGTGTTGGTAATGAGTTGTGTGCTGTGTGCAGTGTATTGACATCACCTCACATTATTTCAGGGTATGAAGATGAAAATTTGCCAACAGCCTCCTCTTGATAACATGTTGCAATGCAAATTGTGTGGTGTGACTGAGCTGTGAGCATGCACAAAATACTCCCAACAGCTCTATCTGATGTATGTAAAGCAGTTAAAGTCAGTTTTTAATGTTACGTTTCTGTGTGACGCAGAGTGTAGTTTTGGATAATATTGCTGAATACATCTCATGCTGTATATATTCCAGTATTACATCACTATTAAGATAATAACCTTGTGTTTAGGCAGATAGAGAGAATTCCCTAACATGCTAAATACACGCTGAATGTAACCTTTGAAACAAGCTAGTCTGTCTTATTTAATTTGGGGTTAAAATAATTCATTTTTTCATGTCTCCAACTCGGGGCCTAGAAGACCTGGGTCCATGTTTTATTCACATTGCAAAACAGAAAACAGATCAAATACATGTATTTCAAATGAAAAATTTTATGTTGTCATGAAAAATATTACCTCATTTTGATTTTGATATAAGTGAAGTGTCTCAAAAGGTTGTTCGTAATAAAAACAGAAACAGCTGGCAGAACGCTTCACAGTTAATTAACTGATAGCAGGTCAGTAACACTAGTATAAAAACAACATCCTAGAGAGGCAGTTTCCCAGATGTGAAGATGAAAAAATTTAAATAATCTGGAGAAATCTCTGTGCGTGAATGTCTTTGATCTTCAGGCCTTAAGAGATTGTGTCATCGTTGTGATTGAGCATTTCATTTTAAGTCTCCTTTCCTTTGCTTTCCTTGTTTGAGTCTGGCAACTTCAACCTTATTACTGGTGGAGGCCCCCTTTTGAGACAGGTTGCAGGCATCTTTGGCATGTGTGCTGCCACTAAAGGAGACAGTTTATGTGCAAAAGGCAGAGAGTCACTGTTATGCAGAGAGGTGTGGCGTGGAAACAGCAGACATCACTCATAATCCTTCCACAGAGGGAAAAGAAGAACAAAGATTAGTTTTTACAAATAATATCAATCACATGTCATATATACACATACTCAATTTTGCACTGCACTGATTTCTAAAGTGTATTTAGGTCTGGCTTTGTCACCACAATCAGGAATAAAAGGCGCACCACTTTGCTTTCATTGGCTGAGAGTTTTTAGAGACTTTGATGTGCAGCCGAACAGTCTGTTCAACCTCTAAAGAGTCTTTATTCAGTACATCCTTCACTGGCTATCCATCCACTGTAACATTTTATGAAGTGCAACTGCAGCTGTCGCAGCTACACTAAAGGCACAACTTTCAGAAGTAATGCAGGAATTCAAGGTTGGCTGCTTCCTGGTCTGGGCGATATTACCCTCTGGAGAGAGGGGGCATCAATCACGCTCGTCTGGTGGAACAACAGCACGTATGTGTGTCTGCAGCCTGGGAGTTTGTTTTTTTCTTAAATTTTATTTTTTTCTTCTTTTTATTTATTTATATTTGCCTTCTTTTGTTTCCCTCCCCTAAACATCCTCCACTGACTTTCATTAAGAGCTCTGTAGGGTTCTTGAAAGTAATATATCACACAAGAGTGAAACAAACAAAGTATTTTCAGACATAATGCATAATAAATTCCAAACATTCCCTTGAAGACTTTATGCGTGCATTTTTTAAAATATATTTGTACTTTTATTTAGTAATTTTTCGTCAGGAGACTGCAGGAAGTTGACTCATTTTCTCTGGAATCCCTGTTGAATAGAAAATGTGGGGAGCCAAAAAGAAAAAGGCAAGATGATGAATAAGTGATCGCTGAACCGCAGGCATCAAGAAGAGTATTAATGTGATTTTAACCTCTGCTCTGATGCTTCACTCCCTTCTCTTTCCAAGAAACAAACATTTAGAAATACTATGTTGTCAATTTTGACAGTTTATTCCCAATTTGGCTATTTCCTTTAACCGCTCGATGACCTCCTTTGCCGTGTACCACCAGTACTTGCGAACATAATTAATCTTCATTTCAGTTAAACTGTATTTATATCGAGCCATTTCACAACAGTGGTTTCCTCAAGATGCTTTATACTTTAAGAGCCTACAATAATACAAAGAATATCCCAACAATCAGACGACTCCCTATGATCAAGCACTTGGCGACAGACGAGAGGAAAAACTCCCTTTTAACAGGAAGAAATGAGTGAAAAAATTCAGGATTACCTGATCCAGTGCTTTATCAAAAAGGAAAATTTAAGCCCAATAAAAGTAGAAAGTGTGTCTGTCAGCTGAATCCAAACTGGGAGCTGATTCGACAGATGAGGGGCCTGAAAGCTTTTTAATATCCTATGAACCACAAGTAAGCCAACCCTGTGAAAGCAAAGTGCTCGATTAGGGTGATATGGTACTTTGAGGTCTTTAAGATAAGATAGAGCCTGATTATTCAAGACCTTGTAAATGAAGAGAAGGATTTTAAATTCAATTCTGAATTTAGCTAGTAAAGAGAAACCAGTATAGGAGAAATATGCTCTCGCTTTCTAGTCCTAGTCTGTACTCTCGCAGCAGCATTCTGGATAAACTGAAAGCTTTTCAGGGAGTTTTTAGGATAGGGTTAGGGTTTGTACCTTTGAAACATGGCGGTGAGCGTCCCAAAGCCTCCTAAATATGATGCAGTTTGTCTCTGCCAGCCTCATCATCCTGTCTTCATTGTGCGCTGCTTCTCATTACCGTTGCCCAGATATCTCTCCAGCACAAGGTCAGCCCCGGTGCATATGATGTACAACAACAGTTCACCGTTCCCTGCTGGAAAGATAATAAAGTTTGGAGAAAGGGAGCTCCATCCCTCTTGGTTTATTATTCAAATTACCTGGTCTTACTATAAATATACCCAGAATCAGTCATCGCTGGAAGTTGAAAGGAGAAAAAGCAGGAGAACTCAAGAACAGAGGAAAGGTGGAGGTTGGGGTACGTGTGGGAAGCCGGGTTGATGGGTTTTAAGGAGGGAAAAGTGACAAAGGAAGTGGGGGTGGGGTGAACATGTGTGTGGGTAGAGATAAAAAAAAAAGGTGTGAAATGTGTTGGGAAAGAAGAAGAAGTTAAAAGAGAATGAAAGGATGACGAAAAAAGAAAAAAAGATCCAGTCTCCCCCCAAACTAGATCAGTTCTGCTCAAATAGATTATCCTCTGATCATTTTCTCTGGCCACACAGGAGCTGTGCACGATTAGTGACGAACCTTTGGGGAGAAACCGCCAAACAAAGCTCGGCGGTAAACAAAGGCAAAAAATGTTGTTATTCCTCCTGATGACGGGCTCCTCTGCTGCGGTGCCGCCAGAATTTTAGAAAAACTTCAATAAACGGCCGTCACGCAAAGCGGTGCCTTTAACTAGACAGAAACAAAACAAGCCTGACAGCGCTGCGTGTGTGTGGTTTTTATTTCTTTCCTTTCCTTTCCTTTGAATTTGGTCATTATTCTGCACAGAGCTGAAAGGAAGCCAAGTGTGGCAGGTGAGAGCATCTTGACTAGACAGCTGTCAAAGCCACTCGGAACGGGAGGGCATCGCGGAGAGCCGCATCACCGGTGGAGGCCTCGTCGCCCTGACTGCTGAGAGGCAGGTACAGTCGGTGTGTGCAGCACACTGTACGCAGGAGTTGTTACGACATGCACGCACACACGCAAGCACACTCAGACACACACACACACCTGCATGGGTGGTTTTATTGCCATGGCAACCAGTGATTGATCCCCTGAGTTATGCTGTGAGAGAGGGAATATTAATGACGGGGAGCAAGCAGCGCAGAGGGATGGAGAGAGATGGCGCGGTGGGTGAGAAAGCTGCTAATATACACACACAGAGTCTCAGACTAATATACAGAAGGATCAGAGAAAACAGCAGAATCATTTTTGTTTGGCCGACTCACACTGCAGCCCTTCATCCCCCATGCCTGCTTTTACTTCTCATTGCGCTGATGACTGTAAGCTGCTGATTCTGGCTCATGCTAAAGGGTTGCCTTTGTCACAAGGCTTCATTTTGCCATTGATGTTTAATTGTTAAAGGGGAACTTTTTTATAGTAAAGCTTTAGCTCGCTCATGGAGAGCAATACCCTAGCCCAGGGATGTCAAACTCATTTTACATCGTAGGCCACATACTGCTCACTTTGATCTTAAGGGGGCCGGACCAGTAAAAATTCCCCTTTTCTGTCAGTGAGCCGAAGTGTAACTACACGCTTAAACATCTTAATGTAAGGGGAAAAAGGTGTCTCAGTTTTTCCATATGATACAGAAATGCTGCTGCAGTATATGAAAGAAATCTGTCAGCATGACTGTTCTGGGTTTAAATTGTAAGAAAAGTTGCCAGAAACAGAAAAGTTTCTGTTAATTCATATAAAATGACATTTTATTAGTTAATAAATTGTTGATCTATTATTTAATTACTTTGGTGTAAAAAAAAAAAAAACAGCTCTCAATAAAATGAAAGACAAATATTAATTTATTTTTTAAAGTGCATTATGAAGAATACCTTACTCTAGGAAAGGTTATTGGCAATGGCACACAGCAGCCGGTCTTGTTTTGTTTCTTTGCACATATTTCTGAAAATTGAATGGCACATGAATAAACCGTGTTCCTGTCTACCATCTGCCTTCACGTTTGCTTCTCACTTCTATGTGTTAATAGACCTCTCTGTATTGAATCATATCTGTTATTAATCTCTGTCTCTCTTCCACAGCATGTCTTTTATCCTGTCTTCCTTCTCTCACCCCAACCGGTCGCAGCAGATGGCCGCCCCTCCCTGAGCCTGGTTCTGCCGGAGGTTTCTTCCTGTTAAAAGGGAGTTTTTCCTTCCCACTGTCGCCAAAGTGCTTGCTCATAGGGGGTCATATGATTGTTGGGCTTTTCTCTGTATCTATGAAGCGCCTTGAGGCGACATTTGTTGTGATTTGGCGCTATATAAATAAAATTGAATTGAATTGAATTGAATTCTTTAAACCAGCATCAGCCAAAGCTCACTTCACTGACTCCAGCAGATTCAAAATGCTGCCGTCTGGATTCTAAGTGGCACCAAGGAGTATGAACATGTCACTCCAGCGCTGGTAAGTTTATACTGCCTGCCTGTCGCATTTCGTATAGATTTCAGAACCGTGAGAATTGTTTTAAACCATTGAAAGGCTTAGCTCTGAAGTACATTAAGGACATTAACCCCTTATGTGCCTGGGCCTTTACTCAGACTGGTGAATGGGGTCTCTGCTGGTTATTCTGAGGTCTTAGCTAGAAAACAAAGTTGGTTATGTGTTGGCCTTCAGAGCTCTTACTCTAAATTGTAGTAGGAACAGTCTGCCCACTTAGATCAGAACTGGAGCTTCTTCAGTATCTTCTAAATCTCTTCTAAAAATATTAGTTTTTGTCAATGAATATTGGATGAAACAAATGGTTACAAATGGTTACATAATTTCCTCTAGGATTAATAGACTATTCTGATTCTGAAATCTTCTCATGTCTTTTATTTTATGCCTTGTTTTTTTAAATAATATTTTTAGATGTCTCTTTTCAGTATATATTGTAACGTCCCCTGGCTAGTCTAGGGGGTTTGAATGGACGAACATAAAGGTAAATAGTAAAGGAGGAGCCCAGATGGTAATTTTAAAAGATGTATTTAATGCTAGTGTTGAAATTCTGGTTCAGACTGAGGGTTAACTTCAGGGAGAGCCAAGGCCAACAATAACAAACAAAACATCCCTGATGTGATACCCAGCTTTACACAACTAGTGGGATCCTTAAGCGTGGAATATTATTAGAGTTTTACAGTGCAGAATAATGGCATGTATTGGAGGAATTATGTGCTCATGTAAAGTTTAGTGTGGAGCTCATTGTTGAGGTAGGGATTAAAGAATTGCTTCAGATTCTTCTATGGGAGGCAGAGAATTCAGCATTTCTGGTACTTGATCCATAGCTTCTAAAGACAGAATAGCATCTGCAACTATTTTTGCAACTCTGTCGTAGCACAGAATAAAATTTATGGAGTTCCCCTCATGCATAAAAATGCAATCAAACAGATGGATCACAGACTCAAAGGAACAGTATCAAAGGTGTAGCCCTCTGGCCCTAGACAGTCATTACTGTAATGATGGTTATTGCACCAACATGAAGCTGTGGCTGGCTGGGTGAAACTCATTACTACTTTTCTTACTATTTTATTTAGCTGTACTTCATTGTAATATTGATCAGTATGCCTTAAACTCTAATTGGATGGTGAAGTTCCATTGACTGTGTGCATACTTTAGATATCAGAACAATTTTTCCTGAAGAATTAATCTTTTCCAGCCTGTTTCCAGCACATTGTGCAACACAATATGTGATTTGGGGTTTTAACAGTAATGAGGTGTCTGCAGCTGACTATTATTTTCCCCCTACCATTGATTACCGAATTCAGCAGCCATCTACTTGCTTTAACACTAATGAGAACTACATGAGTTATCAGTTCCTAAGCTCACTTATTAATGTGACATACAGTGAATCTGAAACAGAGAAATTTTAAAGAACAAAATGGCGACCAGAATAAAATCATCCATTATTTACAGTGCACCCCTTTTACTCAGCCTCTGTGGGGGCTGCTCCCCAAGCAAACAGACACACAAATACAAGACATTTTTAGTCATCAATTAACCTTTATTTGAACTGTGGGAGGAACTGCAGGGGGAACCAAATCTGGTTCCCCCTGCAGTTCATTTGTAAAAGTCATGTTTCAAAAATGATTAAAAAGTTCAGTCAGGGCCACTGACATTTCCATCTCAAATAATTTATATTTGCACCCATTCCATGTCCACACATACGAAGCTGGGTATGGAAAGAGCAGCAGCAATATACCAGTAGATAACAGAGAATGGCCTGCATTTGTATAGCGCTTTTTCTAGTCCCTAAGGACCCCAAAGCGCTTCACACTACATACAGTCATTCACCCATTGGCAATGGCAAGCTACATTGTAGCCACAGCTGCCCTGGGGCGCACTGACAGAGGCGAGGCTGCCGGACACAGGCGCCACCGGGCCCTCTGACCACCACCAGTAGGCAAACATGGGGTTAGTATCTTGCCCAAGGATATTTGGCATGCAGCCAGGAAGCAGCCTGGGATCGAACCACCGACCTTCTGATTAGTGCTACCTGAGCTACAGCCACCCAGAGAAGGCAGTAGCGACAACAGACACAACATTAAGTTCACATACAACATAAATGGAGTTGGTGGGTTGCAAAGAGGCTTGCAGATGTACAACAGCACTTTAACACATAATAGAGAAAGTATCTCTGACGTCACATAGTACACAAAGTACGCATAGTACACAGAAGCATGCAGTTTCGATATGGTAATAGGTACCACCTGAAAATCAATCAATCAGAGAGATGGCAAAAACTTTAAGAGTGGCCAAATAACTAATCTGGGGCATTCATAAAAAGAAGGAATGCACGGGGCTGCTCAGCAACACCAAAAGTAAAGATCAAAGACGACAACAAAACTGGAAAAACTGAAAAACCACATCCCAACAACTAGTCAAGTCAAGAACTTTCTCCAGGAGTTAGGAGTCTTATTGACAAAGTCTATGAATAAAAGACACCTTCATGAATGTAAATACAGAGTGATTGTGCACTACTAATTACACACAAGAATAAAAAAGAATAAAAAGGACTGCATAGTTCTGGGGGAAAAAACAGAGGACACCAAGATGAACTCGTACCAGAATCATGGCAAGAGAAAAGTATGGAGAAGGAAAGGCTAATGAAACAGCTAATGGGCTGAAGCAAACAATAATACTGTCTGTCAAATATAGTGGAAGCAGTGTTAATGCGTGGGCCTGTAATGCTGCCATGTGGAACCAGGTTACTATTTGGGATCAACTCCAGATCTTTTATCTTTTATCTATTTTCTTTCTTCATGAAATGATGCGGAAACCAGCCTCTATTGATCTATCGATTAGTTCATTTAAAATCCACTGTGGTGATGGTGTAGAAAGGCACATGTGTGAAAGACATGGTATTCCAAAAACCCTAAGGACCTGACTGTAGCACTAAGCTTTATTGGTTAACTACTTGGCACTTAGATTTGATGATTTTTGAATGAAAACGCGAGCAGCTCTGGTGCCGTCTAAAAACAGTCATATCAGGTAGACAAACAAGCAAAGGATGATTTTTTGTTTTCTTTTTTGAAAAAGTTTCTCTTGATGGTCCAATCGAATGGTTGACTGATTATTTCAACAGAAAAATGCGTGCCCTCACAGCCCTGCAACAACAGATATGTCCCCCCTGAGAAGTTAAAAAAAAAAAAAAAAATCACACACACACTTTAATGCAGTGTGGGTACTGTGACTGAAATAGCAGGAGAGAACAACAAAAAACATAGCCTGCAGATAAGAGACGTATCAGCCACAGAGAAGAAAGCGATAGTGGATTTGTTTTTCCTGTAGGGACCAGGAGAGAGGACAGAACATCTCAATATCAAGGAATGCAAAGTCTGTCACACATCAGTTTATCCAATCACTCTGATGATGTAGACAGTCAGCTTCATATGAAAAATAACACTGAGGCAACATCAAAGGATTTCCCTGTCAAGTCACGCTTTTTCTTTTGAGAAGGAATAAATAATGTGTAGAATCAGAACTGAACCCTTTATTATCTACTACCTGAATTCTCGCACTTTAATTATTAATGTTTTCTCCCCCTTTCTAACCAGTTAAGCTGGCTGCTGCAGTCAGTACGTTTTCAGCTTTCTCATGTCGAGGACAATGAGTCTCAGCATGTAAGAAGCCTTGCTGTCTCCGACTTCAAGCCAGCCTTTGGGTTTTGGCTCTGTGAGCAACCCCCTCCCACGGAGAGCCAAAACCCAAAGACTGGCTGTAGCCCCGCAACCCGCTTATTTTTCTTCTGCCGATGCGCCTTCCCACGAAGAAGATTATTGCGTTTCTGATAAAGTGTTTTAGTTGCCGCAAGGTCAACGCTATTCCTGCTCCAGATAAAGCAACATATAGAAACCTGGAGCTCCGCTTGGGGGCTCTGAAACCAGCTGATAAAACTGCACTGGGTGTGGAAGGGGAGGGTGTGTGTGTTTGTGTGGGTGTGTGTGGTGGTGGGGGGTCCTGAAAAAAAGATAAGAGTGAAAGAAGAAAGAAGGGAAAAAAAGAAGAGGAAGAAGAAGATGGGAAAGGTTGGTGGGAGATGGATCGCCAGCTTTCATAGGCAACAGGACGTCATCTGTGAATGCTGCAGGCCACCCACACAGGAACAGCAGCAGCGACAGGCCGTTTACTTATCTACCTTGGCCTACTGAGCCTCGGGGGTCGGGGATTATTAGAGATAAATGCTGCATTTTCCCCTCTGATGTGCGGTAATCCTGCACACTCTGATGCTTTATTAGTAATCATCCCTTTTATGCTTGCTTGCTTCGTACAAAGTCTGCTCTTAAACAGGTGATATTAAACCAAAGGAGACTGTTCTTGGCCGAGCACGCTGCACCAGCAGCAGGCAAATTCAATAACAGCGCGAGAGGTGGTTGGCTGTCTCTTCTGCAAATAAAGTTTTTCACCTCTCTTGATTAGACTGTTGGAAAGGTAAATATTCAGCTCGAGTTTCGGTGCCTGTCAGACAACAAAGCAACTCTGCCCTCCGCAGGATGACATCGAAACTGCGCGAAACACACCTCGTCTGGCACTGATGAGGCAAAATGGTCACACCTTGTGAAATGAAATGTCAGCTCTATCCTGTTTTCCCCCCTGAAGTGAACTTAAAAGAACAAATTAATCTGTCAAGCATTCATCAAGAGTATTTGCATTTTTATTATTCATTTATATCTTTTAATAATCTGCATCATCAGTCAAGAGATTTTAAAAAAAGAAAAATATATATACATTTTAATGGTTTGACTCACTTTAAATTTATTATATATGGCTTTGAAATAAAGACCATTAGTGCAGTGCAATAGTGCAAATTTTGGTATACATAGAGAGAAAACCCCAACAATCATATGACTCCCTTTGAGCAAGCACTTTGGCCACAGTGGGAAGGAAAAACTCCCTTTTAATAGGAAGAAACCTCCAGCAGAACCAGGCTCAGTGTGATTCAATGCAGAGAGGTCTATTAACACATGTTGAGTGAGAAAGGTGACTGAAAAGGAAATACTTAGTCTCATGGGAATCCCCAGCAGCCACGCCTATTGCAGCATAACTAAGGGAGGATTCAGGGTCACCTGGTCCAGTCCTAACTGTATGCTTTAGCGAAAAGGAACCTAATCTTAAAAGTAGAGATAGTGTCTGTCTCCCAAATCCAAACTGGAAGCTGGTTCCACAGAAGAGGGACCTGAAAACGGAAGGCTCTGCCTCCCATTCTACTTTTAAATACTCTAGGAACAACAAGTAAGCCTGCAGTGCAAGAGCAAAGTGCTCTAATGTGCTGATATGGTACTACAAAGTCATTAAGATAAAATGGGGCCTGATTATTTAAGACCTTGTATGTGAGGAGCAGGATTTTGAATTAAATTCTGGATTTAACAGGAAGCCAATGAAGGGAAGTCAATATAGGAAAAAATGCTCTCTCTTTCAGTATCAATCAGATCCTACTGCGCTTGTGTAAATCCGATACCAGTGTTGGTGTTGAAATTATCGATATTTGGATCCATCTGTACAGCTCATGAGAGTTCCACTTTCGACATTCCGCTCTGCCCTGGATTTAAACTCAATCAAACATAAAGGTAACAAAATGACGAAGAGCATCAACATCTCGTGCTCTTAACTGTTGCGTGAAGGCGCTGCTGTATCACTGTGGAGCTGCCGTGACTGTCCGGTAAAAGTGTTTAATCAATTCAGAGAAAATAACACACTACAGCAAGGTGCTGCTGACCTTATTTGTGGGGGACAAGAGCACTTCACAGTGTGGTGCGATACAGATCAGGGGAAGCAGGGTTCAGTAAGTGTTTCAGCATCTTCCAAGGGGGTCGTTTTATTTGCCATCTTGTATCAAGAGCTCCAGGATTACTGTGCTCAAGGAGCTGTGAAATCTCTTCCGACACCTCAAGCCACTGAAACAACTGGTGTCCGCCTCCCCTATCACAGAAACACACACTGGTCGGCATCTAACCTGAATAACAAGGAACAAAAAATATAAATAAATAACCCACACACACACACACACACACACACACACACACACCAACAGTCAAAAGAATTGGGACCTGTCCTTTTTAGACTTTTAAACACTAACCTGACATGCCACCAATCCAATTTGTGTCAACTGCGGTCCCTCCACCCAGCCCCCCTCGACAACAACAACAAAGACAGCAATTGGTGCTGACAGCAGTCAGGAGAATACTTACTTGACACATTGTCGTAACCTTCCCTAAAACAAATGTCACCGTCGATGGTGGGGCTCATCTCGGCTGACACAAGCCATGTCCGGTCTTTCAGCAGAGGCATTTAAAAAGCAAAGATGACACACAAGCAGGAAGCAGGGCAGCAGAATTCATTTAAAGCCTGCAAATAGAATTGTGAAATTGTGTTTCTGATTTCCTTCAGCTTGATCTTTCATACCGTGATATCCTTTTTTTTTTTTTTATGGGGGGGGGAGGGTTATATATTTAGGAGAGACTTTTGATAATGTATAATTGAGAAAATGATATATTTCGACAAACCTTTGAAAATGTTTCTCATAAATAAAGGAAAACATTCTGCTATTAAGTGCAGCATCACTGAGAGGCCAAAAATAAAATAAATATATTTTCAACTGTATGCGATGGACATGGATGTGCTTTAACCGGAAAATAATATAGTACAGTCTGACATACAATGTTGCACAAAACTCCTGAGCCATGCTTCATTTCTTTAAAATTATCTTTAAAAATTTACTAGAGAGTCTGGATTCTTAGAAGAAAAACAAAAAGTGGTCTTGAGCAATAGTTCTCCAGGTTTTTCTGAACATCTTTCAAAGTGTTCTCTCATTTTCAGTCCAGTCCTTGAACCTGAGTATTTTCAGATCAGTGTTTTTTGGATGTCATGTCATTTAACACTGACCTATAAATCATTCAAGCATAAAAAAGACATAATTCGAGGGATGAACCAGTATTGTCCATCCATCCATCATTCTCCAGCATGTCCTGGGTCTGCCCGGGGCCTCCTCCCGGTGGGACATGCCCGGAAAACCTCACCCAGGAGGCGCCCAGGAGGCATCCTTGTCAGATGCCCAAACCACCTCAACCGGCTCCTTTCGATGTGGAGGAGCAGCGGCTCTACTCTGAGCCTGTCCCGAATGGGCAAACTTCTCCAAGGGAAAGGCCAGCCACCCTTCAGAGGAAGCCCATTTCCGCCGCTTGTATTCACAATCTCGTTCTTTTGGTCACTACCCTCAGCTTGTGACCATAGGTGAGGGTAGGGACGTAGATCGACCAATAAATTGAGAGCTTTACTTTTACACTCAGCTCTCTTTCACCGCCACAGACTGGTCAGTGCAGCCGCAGCACCAATCCGTCTGTTGATCTCCTGCTCTCATATCACTCATGAACAAGACCATGAAATCTTCCACTGGGGGCAGGAACTCGTCCCTGGCCCGGAGTGGGCACTCCACCCTTTTCCGGCTGAGAACCATGGCCTCAGATTTGGAGGCACTGATTCTAGCTTTTGTTTTTGGCTCAGTCCAGTGTTTGAAAGGTTTATGGTCACAGCTTTCAAAAAAGGGCTTTCTCAGAAGCAGCATTAGATTTCTTGCACATGCCAAACCGAAACAGACATAATAGAAGAGGGACAGATGAGAACAGGTGTAGTTGACATGTAAATGAAATCAAACCACAAAAATATAGATGCATAATTGTACACATATCTTTAACTATATGTAGTGGCAATACCTGGACCCTACAGAGGTTGCACAGTTCAACTCCTCCACATTAATAATGTAGAGGAGCTAAACAGGGCTGTAGAAGATCCTTAACCCATCATATGCTCCTGTGTGCAAGGAGAAACAGGATGAACACTGCCAGAGATACCTCAAGCAGGTCACTGATGTGAGTGTATCTGACCAAACAGACCTCATGAGGGTGACCTGAAGGCCCGACATTCTCTAGTAGACCCAGTGCTCACAGCCCAGCACAATGGAGTCCAACAGGTATTTCCCATAGAATACCAGAATTGGCAGGTGACCCACTGGTGCCCTTGCTTTTCATAGATGGGAGCAGGTTCACCCTGAGCACATGTGACAGATGTGAAAGGGTCTGGAAAAGCTGCGGAAAATGTTATGCTGACTGTAAGTTTGTTCAGCGTTACCAGTTTGGTGGTGGGTCAGTGATGGTCTGGAGAGGCATTTCCATGGAGGGACATGCAGATGTCTACAGGCTAGGCCACTGCACCCTGACTGCCATTAGGAATCAGGATGAAGTCCTAGGACCCGCTGTCAGACCCAACGCTGGTGCAGTAGATCCTGGGTTCCTTTTTGTGTATGATAATGCCCAGCCTCATGTGGCAAGAGTATGCACACAGTTCTTAGAGAAGGGAGGAAATGATACCATTGACTGGTCCCCACTCAACCCTGATCTAAATTCATTAGAACACCTCTGTTCCATATGATGCATCTACACATATACATATCTACAAACATATAGATGAATATCTGCATATGGATCAAGGTAATTTTGGACCCTCCTCTGCATTTTAGTGCTGCATCTTGAAACAGTATAAAGTACAGTAATTTAGGAGAAGATATGTAGGCCAAATTACATAAAGAGATGACAGTATTGCTGGTTGGAGGTTCTAATCCTCATTGTAAAGGAAACTATTTGGTTAAAAACAAAGACTCTACAAAGTTCACAAAAAGCCAAAGATGTGCATAAAATTCTAACCGATGCAGCAGCTGCCCAGATGTTTTTGTCTGAACCACATAGACTATCCTGCTGGTAGCACTAGAGGCAAGACCGGAGATTCATGAAAGTTATTGGCTGGAAACAGTGAAAGAGTCTTTTCCAGTATTTTATCTACATCTCTCAGTGAGTATAGCAATGGTTACACCAACAAAAGTTCTATGTTAAAAAGAAAAAAGAATGATGTGGAAACGCTTAAATTAATCTGAAAAATATTAGCAAGTATTATATTCGGCCTTTGGAGTCTTTACTGCCAGCAGGATCTCACAATTTGTTTGGCTTCCACCAACTGAACACAAAAGCGCTTCATTATTCCATTATTCAGTGTCAAACCCCCGCCTAGCCTTCCTTCCATTTAATACATTTTTTTCTTGTGAGGTAATTTGCATTTCAAAACAGTCTCACTAAATTTCCAGAGACAAAGCTGCGCCAAAGAAAACCAAAAAAAGAAAGAAGGCAAGAAAGAAAGAAAAGACGACGCTGTGCGTGATTGCACCCTGACAGCCAATCGGCAACCTGACTCATGAGTGTAATCAGGAAGGGCGGCTGGATCTGCTGCGTCCTGCTGGCGAGCCAGTGATTGTCCACTGTAGGCGAGGTGGGAGGAAGTTTGGGATGGTGGGGGTGACTTTCATGTCAGCCTCCTGCAGAACCTTGTGGACTGATTACACGTCCAGGAAAATGCATGCGGCAAATGGATATTAAATCAGCACAGCTTATTGCCATGCCAGTATAGGACTGACCCTGAGCATGGGCAAAATGCATCTGCAGCCAGCCCCCATAAACAGGCAGTGGGAAGAATTACATTACTACGGGGGCTCCAGATGAGTTAGACGATCTTTCTTTCAAAGGCAATGATTAATAGTGATGGTACCATAAATTGCTTCGTATGAGAATCGGTTGTTTTGCACTTGGAAGCCATTCTGTTCTGTTTGAGGTCAGCAGTTTGATAAGCCTTCCACAGTAATAGCACAGATCCAGTGAAATCCACTCATCCTTCAGGAGAGCTGGTGCCTGATCCATCGAAACTTATTGCCACATGCCGTGCACTGATTTTTAAGCCCTTTGGTATAAAATTAAGCTCCCAGAGACCAAACAATACAAAGAGAAATCTGGCAGAAGTATCTCATTTTATCTCTAACCCAGCATGCTCTTACAGACTGTCTGCTGTCATCTGTACAGAGAAGTCTATTTTTGGACGTGTGCAGGGCTATAGTTGAGTCTGGTCCCCAGACCATTTTCTGACGTCTTTCACTTCTTACAGTGTTTATTTAAGAAGTGCATGTGCCAGTCTGAATTATTAGAGTCATATAAAGCACTCTATTATATTAAGAAATCTATCACAAAAGAAAATTTAATAGCATTAACTGAGAAGAAAGCCAGTCTTCCCTTGAAATCTAGCCAATTTCCTTATTAGGGCCTTTTGTCAAAAGTTGTGTTTTATGTTTAGTATTTCAAAAATTCATGAAGTCATGAAGATGTCTGTTTGTACTCTATTTGTTAACAAATGGCCATCTACTTCAAAGTTGTTGTTTTGTGCTTTTTTAAAGCAACGGATAAATCAGCTGATTTTTTAATTAGGCCTTTTTTACTTAAGGTTTTTTTCTAACTAGAAACATTTTCTGTTATTCAAGTTTTAAAAAAAAGTTTATACATTTCTGCAAATCTGAATGACCATGGCTGTATTGGTGGAGGAAGTCAGTGAGGGAACCGTTCGCTGTGTGATTAGGAACCTTTCTGCATCAGGAAGGTTCCTGGTTTAGACTCCAGCCCATGCCTTTCTGTGGGACTTTACAAGTTCTCCCTGGACCAATGTGCATTTCCTCAGGATATTACTCCAACTTCGAGGCACAGTCTAAAGACATGCAAGTTCCAAAAAAAAAAAAAAATGCAGATGCATCATCACTGAACAAAAATACGAACGCAACACTTCTGTTTTTGCTCCCATTTTTCATGAGCTGAACTTAAAGATCTGAAACATTTTCTACATACACAATGGACCCATTACTATCAAATATTGTTCACAAATCTGTCTAAATCTGTGTTAGTGAGAACTTCTCGTTTGCCGAGATAATCCATCCCACCTCACAGGTGTGGCATGTCAAGGTGCTGTTTAGAAAGCATGAATATTGCACAGGTGTGCCTTAGACTGCCCACAATAAAAGGCCACTCTGAAATATGCAGTTTGATCACACAGCACAATGCTACAGATGTCACAGCTTTTGAGGGAGCGTGCAATTGGCATGCTGACTGCAGGAATGTCTACCAGAACTGTTGCCTGTGAAATGAATGTTCATTTCTCTGCCATAAGCCGTCTTCAAAGGCGTTTCAGAGAATTTGGCAGTACATCCAACCTCACAGCCTCACAATCGCAGACCACATGTAACCACACCAGTCAAGGACCTCCACATCCAGCATGTTCACCTCCAGGATGGTCGACCAGGTGAACACCAGCCACCCAGACAGCTGCAGCAACAATCAACCAAGCCACCAAAGAATTTCTGCAATAATTGTCAGAAACCGTCTCAGGAAAGCTCATCTCCATGATCGTGCGCCTCATTGGGGTCTGGACCTGACTGCAGTTCGTCACTTTAACCAACTTCACATTCGATGGCGTCAGGTCAAGATCCTGAGGACCATTGTTGTGCCATTTATCCATGACCGTTACCTTATGTTGCAGCATATTGCAAGGATCTGTACACAATTCCTTGAAAGGTGAAAACATCCCAGTTCTTGCATGGCCAGCATACTCACCAGACATGTCGCCCATTGAGCATGTTTGGGACGCTTGGCTCGGCGTATATGACAGCGTGTTCCAGTTCCTGCCAATATTCAGCAACTCTGCACAAGTATTGAAGAGGAGTGGCCAACATTCCACAGCACACAATCAACAAGCTGATCAACTCTATGCCCATTGCACACCATTTGCCTCACACAGTGCAACACAGATATGTTGCACTGTGTGAGGCAAATGGTGGCCACACCAGATACTGACTGTTTTGCGACATCTGTAGCATTGTGCTGTGTGATCAAACTGCATATTTCAGAGTAGCCTTTTATTGTGGGCAGTCTAAGGCAAACCTGTGCAATATTCATGCTATCTAATCAGCACATTGACATGCCACACCTGTGAGGTGGGATGGATTATCTCGGCAAACGAGAAGTTCTCACTAACACAGATTTAGGCAGATTTGTGAACAATATTTGATAGTAATGTGTCCTTTGTGTATGTAGAAAATGTTTCAGAACTTTAAGTTCAGCTCATGAAAAATGGGAGCAAAAACAGAAGTGTTACATTTATATTTTTGTTCAGTGTAGTACAGTTCGTTGATTTAGTCATTTTGTGTCTACGTAGATGAGAACAGATACAGAAACTGTTTCCTCCCACAACACCTGTGTTTAGTTTGTTTAGATTTATTTTTAGCTTTTTTTTTTTAGCTTTTCTACCCCTTTACTTTCTACTTATGTTTTTTTAACCTTATTCTGCTAGTTTGTTTTTTCACTGTAACTCTACGCAATTTAAATGTATGTCCTGTCCTTTTGTTTTGACTGCTGTAACTCATTCATTTCATTCCCCAGTTGTGGGAATAAATAAAATATTTATAATCTTAAAACCATTCTAACCTCTTTCAGTTGCATAATGTGCTTTTTTTTGCCACTATGGGGCCGAAAAACATCAAGCTGAAAGGAGAGACCACATATACAGTATATCCACCCATCCATCCTGAAGTTTAAATGACTTGTAAAGTCCATTCGTCTATAGAAGACAGTTGGAACTCAGCTGAAGTCAGGCCAACAGAGAAGTGTTCATTTGTCAGATTTTTCTGGTCTCCATTCATTTCAACCTAAATCTTGCTTTTCAGCTTTTAGATATTCACTTAATGTTGTTTACTCCCAATGCCATCACGTGCTTGGTAAGCATCTGACTGTTAATTGCAAGAAAAAGCCCCGGTTTTCCATGCAGCTGAACAAAATCTCAGATGCTCCACAGATTCATGTAATTTGACCTTTCGAAAAAAATACTGACTGATGTAAAAAGGTTGATAGGATTTTCATATTTGGAAAACCTCATTACTGCAGATTTTGGAACAAGTATTGGCTCATAAAAGTCTCGGAGCTTTTCTGGCTGTAGCTTCGGCTCAGCTTTGAGTCTTTTGGACATGATCTGGCAGACTTGGACTGAACCCAGGCCCTCCGCACTGTAGCCAGTCTTGACTGACAGTTTTATCAACACATAAAAATTGAGAATCTGACTGCAGCCAAGCTCCAATCCTGACTGAAGCCCACATAGAATGAAAAAAACCCACAGTGACACACTCTTTACTTATCTGTATGATAGGTGTTATAGATTTTAGTGTTAGCTCATTGATTAACTGACTGAAAATTAGTTATTATACACTATGGCAATTGTCAGTTAGGCAGAAACTATACAGCACTCAATCAAACTATAGCCAAGAGCCACACTTTGATCAATGAAGACTGCAATTGAGATATTTCTCTACTATTGGGTTATTTGGCCTGAAGCAACTGCTAACTGTAAAGAAAATATAATCGTGTGCAGAATGTGCAGAGAAACTCACAAAGCAAACAAGTAAAAGCTCTCCCCCAAAGCAGCTATTAATTCACAAGTCATTTTTCAAAGCTGGCAAAGATAAAAGTATTTTACAAACATTCAGGAGTGTGATTTCAGCTGGGCTTAATGGTGGTCTGTTTGATTATATAACTCCAGTTCCAAAAATCTGGGACGCTGTGGAAAATATAAATATCTGAATGCTATAATTAGCAATAATTTAATTAATACAACATGGAAAATATTCAAATGTTTATAAAATCAGACATTACATGAAAATATAAGCTCAGTTTGAATTTGATGCTATCAAAACATCTAAGAAAAAGAAAAAGCTGGGCCGAGGCCACCAAAAGGCTGAAAAAGTACGCGATACTAGAAGGAAACTGCTGGAGGAACATTTTGCAGCTAGTTAGGTTAATTAGCAACCTGGAATAAACTGTGTTTATCAGTGTGTGCTCTTCAACATAAAATTGCAAAGGTTTTGAATATCTGATCATCTACGGTTCATAATATCACCAAAAGATTTGGAGAATCTGTAGACAGCCTAGAATCAATATTAGATATCTGTGCTCTTCATTCCCACAGGCAGCACTACATTAAAAGCAGGCATGATTCTGAAATGGAAATCACTGCATGCGCTCAGGAACACTTCCAGAAATCACTGTCTGTGAACATAGTTCACTGTGCCATCAGCAAATGTAGATTGAAGCTCTATGTGAACGTGATTCATAAAAACAGCCATGTTTTCTGGGCCAAAGCTCATTACAAGTCAACTGAGGCAAAGTACAAAAAATGTTGTGTAGACAGACAAATTGAAATTTTTAATTATTTCTGAAAAACGCGGACTCCTCTCTGGTCTATAGGAGAGGAACCATCCAGCTTGTTATCAGAACTCAGGAAAGGTACATACAGACGATGTCTTTTCATTGTCTTCTGTATCAGCATGACAATGCTAAACCACATACTGCAGCTATTATGGCAGCATGGCTTGAAAGTAAAGGAGTCCAGATGCTAAGCTAGCCCATAGCAAAATTGGTATGGATCAGATCTCACCCACAAAATGTGCTTACACATGGCCCACATACCGCAAAGAATGATGGCCCTTTGGTGGCCCAGATCTGGTTTGCCAGATGTGGCCCACACATGGGCCAGCACAAGACCAGTTGCAGACAATCTGGTGGTCCTGTGCCGGCCCAGAACAGTTTCAGCTCTGGCCCCAAATGTCAGCCTAATGTGTACCTTAATCAAGCCATGTAATAACAACATGTGCACAATAGTGCAAAAGTAACACGACAAACCTCTGTTCATACAGTGAATGGACTGATTCTTATGTAGCACTTTTCATTATCCCGGATTACTCAAAGTGCTCTATACAACATGCCACAGGGGAGGCCTCGGGTCTGATTCAAACCCTGGCTGCTACTCTTCAACCCGCTCAGTGGGTGGGCATGTGGTTGTCTGCCCACCCACTGAGCGAAACTGGGACCCTGAAATGCACATTTCTTATAGTTGTGGATATACTTCCTCAGAAGTGTTTGATGCTTTATTGATTTGCTTCCGAACATCTACCAGGAGACACTGTCTGGGAATGGTTAGGATTGTTGTTATCCCCATATTTAAATGACAATGTGTCACCTCTATTTGGATCATGGCTGGTTTTCCATGATCCAAATAGGAAATGCTTGTTGGCATGGTCCTACAACATAAACTAAAAATAAGTATAGTTCAACCTCAAGTCACACAGTTTTTACAGGCTGAGATCATGACTTAAACTGAGATGGCATAGATGTCCTGTTTTAACTATTTTTTCTGCATGGCAAATCACTCCTATTTCATGCTTATGCAGTACTGACTGCCATGTAGTAGTACACCAGAAGGACTCATATGTAATGAGATTTTTATGTAGCCCTCCACTGATTAAAAAGTCTGGAACAATTACATAAGTTGTTCTTTTGTAACTGCTGATAAGATCGTTACGATTTACTTGGCTGGTTCTGGTGTTGCAGTGCTCTCTTGGGAACAAATGCCTTAACAAAATAGTTCCCCTAGAATTGTTATGCTCAACAAAAATATAAGAATATAAGAAAACAAGACATGTTAAATCAAACACAATAATGACAAAGTGTAATGTCTCATGTGTTGTATTTCATCTGAGCTTATATTTGACCTGATTCAGACTAGATTTTTATTATGATCTATAAAACCTTAGAAATGATAATGGGTGTACTTGTTTTATACTATGGCTGTATGTCCTCCTGCTGGATTGTAAATACATGGCGTTTGTCCAACATTGCAAGCAGAATCAGGTGTATTTGCAACAGGTCCACTGAGACGATCACCAGCTGATGTATGTATCCTGGAATAGTCTCCAACCCCACGTGACCCTGACAAGAAACAAATGACACAGATAAATGAAGTCCATTGAAACAGATTTGTATCTCAAATAATGTTAAACAAGAAGAAGCAGAGTTAAAAATGTACCCCATGCTGACTCTAATTCGTCAGAGTGAAGCATCAGCGGACTAATGACAATGAGATGTGTGATATAGATCACACTAATGGCTTCTCATTCTTTTCTAAAAAGACAAATTATCCACAGCGGACAAAGTCTATTCTCTGGCTTCTACTGTCAGATTTTAAAGCTCCTCTTAAAGTGTCCAGAAATAGTCGAAACTATGAAATGTCCATGTAAGGCTTTTCTGCGGTTCATTGTCTTGTGTTGTGTCACCAGCATCCTGCAGTTAAAGTTTACAATGGCAAGGATATTTATGGTGCTTATGTAAACTTGTTTAAATCACACCATGCCAAGGGATTGTTTATATGTGTTGGTGGCCATTCCATCACATATGTCTCATAGATATTTTTGGTCTATAGCATTCAGTGGTGCAAATCCATGTACCGACAATTCGTCATAACATGGCAGCATATCACTGCAGCTTGAAATTGTTGCGGATGCCTCATTTGCCAGCCTGTTTTACATGTGAGGGGGAGAGCACATTTTCCTGTATGTGTCTGAAATGTTAAATGAATTAAGCTTTTTTAAATTCATGTCACTTTTAAGTGTTCAAGCTGATTATCATATCCTCTGGCCAACAGCTTTTTAGACAATTCCACCATGCTTTCTACAGCTGTACTTGGAAAATATTACAAGACTCCTGCATCTAAACCAGTGTGAGATAACATGCTTTTATGATGCTTAAGACATCCGGTAATAAAAATGTGCTTTCTATGTACATGACATTAATGCATTTAAGGTGTATGTGCCTGTTACTGGTAACTATTAGCCAGTGAGAAACTTCTTTTCTTGCATTTTGGCCAACCTTTGGACAATGTACAGTATGGACACCCCAGGTTATGTTGACTGAATGTTTCAAAGATGATCTTTGGGAAGGATGATAATCTATGCATTGGCACACTGCTGACTGAAGATGATAGACAATAGAGGCACCTTCCCAGTAAAGAAATCCTCAAAATGACTGTCATACACCAGTCAGCCACAAAATTAAAACCATGGATGGGTGAAGTGAGTAAGTTCCTCTTGTTTAAAGGCACCTGTCAAAAGGGTGGGGTATATTATGTAGGGAGCAAACAGGAAAGATAGTAGTGTAAGGATGTGAGTAACTTTGACAAGGGCAAACGTGTGACATGATGAATGGCACAGTGTTCCTACAAAAGTAGTTTAAGAAAGGACAGCCAACATAGTGGTAGTACAATCATGGGTGTGCAAGGCACAATGAAACATGGTTTCACTCAAATAGAAGAGTTTTTGTAACACAAATAGATGGAAACCTTACCTTTCAGAGTACCGACATTTGTCAAGTATGAGATATTTGTTGAATGTCTAAGTGCAGAACTCAGAACGAGTCTTTAATGGTGATTGTTTGCTACTCAGGATCAAACAGGGAATGAAACATGGCAATCAAAATACTAGACATTGCCAGAAAATACAGAATCACTGGGAGATACAAGTACACCAAGAAATTTTGTGGTAAGTTATACAGAACTGGGGTGTACACAGTCATGACAGATGAGGGCAACAACGAACAAGGCTATAAGGTAATCGGAGAAATTGATAACATTAGGGAAACTCAGCTGAAACCAGTCATGGAAGATGAGACACAGGAAACAAAACTAAAGACTAACAAAATAAATTCAGAAAGTAAGTGAACACGGGTACATCTAACACCAAAACATTGACTTGCTGCGCAGAATACAGGAGGTCAGGAAAATAAACTCGGGAATCAACTAAAAGGATAACTATTATTGCAAAAGAAAACACAGTCTAACTGAGAATGGGATAACATCATGGAAATAAGGTTAGAATATGAAACTCCAAATGACAGGAACAAGTAAGAAACTAAGCAGATTCCTTGATGGCGGGGGCCTCAAAAAAAGTTTGAGGAACATGATAAGAAGTTCTCATTTGATAAGGCCTCAGTTCCACACATCTGCAGGATGTAAAAACAAGTAATCCATGACAACTTGACCCCACAGTTTCCAGGACTTAAAGGATGTGCTGTTTAAGTGCTGGTGTCTAATACCACAAGAAACTTTCAGAGGTCTTGAGGAATCCATGCCTGAATGGGTCAGGACTATTTTGGCAACTTTGAGGAGGACCAGCACCACATTAAAGTTTGTGGTGGTAATGTTGCGGCTGATCGACTGGTGTGGTTAGACAGCTCTCTCATCTATCAATGCTGTGAGCAAGTGTTTGAACCGTAATGCAATTCTCCACTTTCTTTCATAACCTTTTGGTTCTGTCTCTGGATGTTACCCACTCCAGGGCAAAACTGTTGATGTCTTTGATGCTGTGAATCTGTGATGCATTTCTTCCTCGGCTTTGAAGAATGAAGGCATTTGAAGTGAAGAACTCCTGTGCTGCCTCGTCACGTATCTTTAGATTTGTTTTTTTATTCAGCCAAGCACAGACTAACACAGCAAATGTTTCCCATTTTGCTGTTACAGTTAATCCTGAATTAACTCCTCCTCCCTCTCCTGTGTTTGAAGAGGGAGGGGGAACAGAAATCTTTGAGGATATAAAAGAAGCCATGCATCCACGCCAGGTTTCATGGCTGTGCTCTACAAACAGAGTGTGAGACGGGAAGAATATTATACTGTCTTTCCGCTGATTTCTTTGCAAACATCCCAGGTTGCATCTTTTTTGGCTTCAGATTTATTGGTAATCTCGAGGCATTTGCAGTATTTTAGAGAGAAGGTCAATAATTCATCTACATGCAAGCACCTTGTGACAGTGGGGAGGAAACCCAGTGATGATGGCTCTTTGCTTCAGCAGGTTATGGTAGTGAGGAGTAGAAATGGGTAGAGAGGAGAGCAAAGGGAAAGCTGTGTATTTAAGGTAGCCACACTATTGGATGAGCATCTCTGACAGTGCTGTGTTGCTGTTGTTCAGACATCATAAATGATGTCGTTCTAGAAACAAGGTTATTAGAGTTCACTTAAATTAAATGAAAAACAAATGGAACATTGTTCAAAGCTTCTTCAGACTGACATATACCACCCTGGTCATTCTACCTATAACAAACACATTTTTAGCAAGTAAAAATCAAACGCAATTAAAAAAAGAAGAAAAAGAAGAAGCAAACCCACACTAAATGACACTAAAGTAAAATGAAAACAGCAGTTTTCCAGGAAGAGCACAGCAACTGACCAATCATGTTTTCATGATGTAATCACCTTGAGACTTAGTTTTCCTACATGGCCCTGGAGAAAGATCAGACTGCAGCACACAGTTAATGACTATATTTCCGTCATGGTTGTTATTAACAATATTACATTTTACCACTTCTGTCAGAATATGCTGCTGTTCTTTTAAGCTGAATACAAACGTCTGTGCTTTTGAGCACTATCATCTTCAGTGGGGAGGATGCTTTTCAGTTTGAAAGCGTGCGACCAGCATGGCACTAAAGCTACACTACAATTATCAGGAGACAAGGGAGCAAAAACTAACATAACAAATACAAACCAAAACTTTTTGCTACAAAAATAGTATTTTACGCCTTCCCAACTGATTCAACTAAAGACATTGAAACAAATGGTGTGTTTTTGCAATAGGATGTTAGTAACAAAGTGCCTAAAGATTACATTTAAAATTAGTTCTTTGCTAAGTTGTGTGTTCTGTCAAGAAAACATTGGTTCATCTCTTGATGCTAGAATGAGTCATAGGTCAGTCATAGGTTAAATCAGTGTGTTTTTCTGAAACAACAGAGCATAGTAAAGCATCCCAAAAAATATATGTTGCAAAATGTAATAAATTCCTTCTTCAGAAAGCTAAAGTTATAAATGTAAATGGTATTGTAATAAAAAAAAACAAACATATTTATATTAAGCAGGGCTGTCAAACTCATTTAAAATTGTGGTTCGGGACCAGCCCACTTTCATCTTAAGTGGACCTGACCAGTGAAACTTCATGACAAATGTGTAAAATTACAAAAAAAAATGTCCTAACAGTTCATTATACAGACTGTCCTATAATAAACTTAACGTTTTTGTTTATTTACCATGCACTCACTAGTAATGGAAAAACGGGGGACTTTCCTGTAATTGAATTGTTTGTCTGTTAGTTGCTGTGGCATGAACAGCAGTGGGACAGGCAGTTAAAAATTAAAAATCTATGCACGCCTCCATATTTTTTAAAGCTGTCCATTGGTCCAGATTTGGAGTCTTTGCCTGATCAATCTTGGCCCCCGAGCCTTACATTTGCCCTAAAGCTCAAATGACATATAATGTAATTTAATTTGCCAAATTATGTATTCTTTATGAAAAAATGATACCGCCATTAAAGGATTACACTGCTATTTTAACTGTACTTAAAGACTGCTTTATAGTTTGTTTGTGCTTTTTTAATTCGAGCGTTACATTCACGCTGCGACTTGCGTCAGAAACTACTTCCGGTGTCCACGTAAGGTAGGCATCAGGCGTAAACAGTGTAAGTATCGTGCTATAGTAAGTGTATAGCATCTGGCAGGGCTAGTGTAGCCTCAGAACGGCTCCTACACTAATCTTATGTTTTATCCAGGGCAAAGACGTAGTTGTTTTGTTGCGGTGTGCTCTGTCTTCGCCATGTTTTTTCACGCAGGATGTCTTCGTAGTTTTCTATGGACCGGCTGTCGAAGGTCATTCTCACTTGTTTGACTACAGCAACTAGCTGTCGATCTGAAAAATCACCCCCACACCAAATTTAGAAAGAAATATTCCTCTGCCTGGTAACGTAAGCAAATAATACTACATGGGTGGACAACATTGCCCGCTCCCAGGAGCTCATAATTCTTGTTAATTCACTCCCGCATGCTGCATGCTTTACCGTCTGTCATCATAACATCTCGTGCTTTAACATGAAATTAATTTTAAATGATTTTCTCATTAACAAATACACCTATTCGCGGCCTCTTTATCAAAAGGATCCTTCTGAAAAATTCGGCATACATAATATAAATTAACTTTACATTATTGCTTTAAATATCAGTCTTTATCCCCGGCGTGCCGGCTGTTATCAGCGTTAGCAAACGCTACCTATACAGTCTTAACTCGATTAAGCGGTGGTAGCTAAGCATTAGAAACGATAAAAATGGCACTAAAAGATATGCCGATTATAAAAGAAGGCGGTCACTTTTCATTTAACATACAGAGCCACGTTTTATGGAGCGTTGTTAGTTTGTTATTGCCGTGCCGCCGGCTCAGTGTTGCCAGATCCTGATGGTGTTTGGCGTGTCTTGCCCAGTGCCAATGAGAAGCGAGTGCAGTGCTAATCCTGGATTACCAAGCGCACGAACCTTACTGTAGTTTAAGACCAGCGGCACAAGTGAATATTAAAATTGACCTACAGTAAACATGGTTATAATCAGAGCAGCAGTTATCCTTCAGTTAGATCTTATTTTGATGGCTCTGGCTTCCTTTCACATCTTCAGCTTCTTCTATGGACCTCTGCCTGCTTCTTGTGTGTCAGTTAATTCCACTTGATTCATAAGATCAGCACTGGACCAGTTGCCTCAAACACTGCATTTTATAATCATGTGAGTGTGATTTTTCTTTTCCAGAATGGGAAATTTAACCTCCTCCCATCCAAGGGGTCTGTCCAGCACTGCCTGTTTACAGTACGTTCAGGTAAGACCTGCTACTTACAAGCAGCTTGTTACTTTGCTGGGTATGGTAGCGTGCAGTGGGTCTTTGTGTAACTTGTTTTCAGTTGTGCGGGTCTCACAGGCTTATGTATTTTTTTATGGATACACAACCATGACATATTCTGTCTGTCTGATCCAATACATGTTTTACCTGAAGACTTTTGAATTAAACATATGTCATGCAGCACACCTTGAAGTGACATGTGTGAATACACGTGTTCACAAACAAATACAAATAAATCTGTGACAAGGCCCTGTAATGTTTCAGGGGTATGTCCATCTTCTGTAGACTGCATGAAAATGGGTGTAACGTCTGGGTCTGAAAAGTGAAGCCTTAAATCTGCATTCTTTTTAAGTGCCACCAGGGGGCGGTATGCGTGGCTGCAGAAACTGAAGGTATTGCAGAAATTTATGAGGAAAACTGGCTCTAATTTAGTAAATTATGGTCATTCATCTTGTGCGGCTGCATTTTACATACTTGCCTCTAGTATAGGTGTTATATTGGTCCATTACACAGTAGTCAGTCAACAAATCTTTCCATTAAATGACCTGAGTGTGATTACAAAGTGCACAACTGCATGCATCAAGATGCCTTGAGTTTTTCTTGTGCACATCAGTTTTACACTTCTCCAGATTAGTCACTCTGTGGTATCAGAGCATGTCATCTTGTCAGTGGCATGTTTAACTTTGAAGGCGGTCTGCTTATGAGTGGAGGTGACATCCTAAAATCCATTAAGACATCACCGACTCATCGATAATTAGAAATGTGTTTTAGCCACATGAAGAATGAGCAATCTTTTAGAAACTTCTTAACCTTAAAACAAAGTCTTGTGCATTCAAATTGACTGCATCCTTAAACTTAAAGGCCTTTGCATTCAGGTGTTCCAAACAGGCAAAAATTCGAATAAAACTGGTGGTTTATCAGAATTCTTTCTACATCTGTTGACTATATTCCAGCTAAAGCTATAGATCTGTGGTTACTGACGTTATCTCCTTTACCAGCTTACCCTAAAGTGAGTAGAGCAGACAACACTCTGGTGATGAATCATCAATCTGCTAGAAAGAATGCAAAGAGGAGGAGCCGTCCTCATGCTGGTGTAGAAATGTGCTTGTTGCCCTCAAAAAGGAAGCCGTGAAACTTCCACCATAATTCTGCAATTGGGTCTCTGCCCAAAGTGGAGATAAGATCCTTCTCGCCCTTCACCAACTTGATTCCTGCTATGCTGAAGCTGTTTCTAGACTCCACACTCATAATTATTATTATTATATTCGTATATATCGTATTCTAATTGTGTCTGCCCTTTCAGGATGTGGTGGCACAGAACTGTGTTGTGATATTTTCCAAGACCACCTGCCCATATTGTAAAATGGCCAAAAACGTCTTCAACGAAATTGGCGCAACCTACAAAGTGATCGAACTGGATGAGCACAATGACGGGCGGAGTCTGCAAGAGGCCCTAGCTCAGATGACCGGTGCCAAGACGGTAAGAAGGACCTCACCTTCGTGTGCTTTTTTTTTTTTTTTTTTAAAGTAGAAGAAGAATCAAAACACACATCTCTGACAGCTTGTTTGTTCTGGCAGCTCTGCCTTCAAGTTAAATTTAGGTGGAGTTAACAAGCATCTTTGTTGGGGTTGCAGCCAAGATTGAGGACTTTATAGGCGCTCAGAATAGCTGATTATGAGTCAGGATGAATCCCCATAGCAAGTCCCATCTTTTTACATCATAGCCTTTGCTCTGTTGCTCTTTAGTCACTTTCCAATATGCGAGAGATCTGAAAACATGGAAACGAGGAAGGCTGTCCGCGCATATGAACACTGTGCATTAAAACAATGAAGCTGAAAAACACATACATAGGCCGTCTGCTTTACCTTCAGGTGTATGCCACTGCAGCCTTGCTCATGTTCCCTGGCCTCAGCTTGAAAGCTGTGAAAGTTGATAATGAATTTTATAATTCAAAATAGGAGCATCTCGCAAGGGCCGCGTACTCAAAGACCGCTAAGGCCGGAAGTGCGAGGCTTGTGAAATGGGGTGGTCTAGCCTCCTTCGCACTGCCCAGGTTGCCTAGCAACCATGATACTAACAGCTGGAAACATTTCATACAGCATTGTTTGACAGAGATGAAGGAGAAAATCTTTTGTTCATTTGTTTGTTTGTTTCTACATGAGCTTTGATCATTCTCTGTAAGATTAAGCTCAGCTATTGAACAGCGTATATTTTAAAGTAAAAGCTTTGAAACCAAGTTAGTACAAACGTCACTAATGTCACATAACTTTGCCGACATGTGGCCAACAGTAATGTTTTAATGTTCTTCGTTATTAATCATTTGCACATAAATAAGTGACATAATATTCAGTACTTACTTAAAGTTTACTCTTCAGGTGCCCCTCATCCGCCGTTTTTTTCGGCAAAATTATCCACACCCACTGCCGCGCTATGCATTCTGGGATATGTTGGGCCACGAAGTCTACACCGCCACATCCTTAAAATTCAGGGAAATGAAGAACGCATTTGAGGGCCACATTTTGAGCGGCCTTCGAATTGGGACAGCCTTCTTTGCGTCGCTGTGACGTAATCGGCCTTAAAATGCGGCCTTTAAGGCCCTTGGAGGTGGCCCATTTCCTCTACTTGTATTCTTTAGATCACTAGCTGCTCCTACTTTAAGTTGTAAAAATTCATTAACAGCTCATACAGCTGTCAAGTTTGGGCCAAGAAAGAACACAAACAAAGTCTGCAGTGGCATAAACCTGGAGCTACAAATAGACTGTGTGTGGGTCTTGAATGCAAAGACACATTGGAGATGTGAGATGGCACATGAAACTTGGGGAAAAAACCTAACCGAATCTGAAATTGTTGATCATTAGCAACTCATTCATAGCATGCTAAAGTCTGAATCCCCCTGACACCCTCCCCCCTCTTTTTTTCTCTGTTTAGGTCCCAAGAGTCTTTGTCAATGGCCACTGCATTGGGGGCGGGTCTGATACCAAACAGCTTCATCAGCAAGGAAAGCTGGTGCCTCTGATCGAGCAGTGTGCTTCCTGCTGTGCTGCCACGGGCTCTGAAGGCTCAGGCGCCAGACAGTTTGAGGCGGCCAAATGACTAACCGTTCTTACGGTTTTTATCAATGCACCACTTATCACATGTTTGCTTGAGCTCATGCTACAAGGTGTACATTGCTTGAGCATGACTATAGTATTTATGCATCAAAGTGCAGTGGATACTTGATGTAAAAATACATTTTCATCCAGGGATGTGCATTATTATGATAATGATGATATTGATATTGTTTTTAATATTATTGTTATGGCCTGTGTATTACCTGTACAGCACTTGTACATGTTTGTTTTATTGAACAATATTACACTTCACTGAACTGTGAACATCTTGATGTATTGATTCTACCTTAGCGGTTGGTTTTTATTTCAGGTAACTTTTCATATTTTGCAAGAGTAAAAGAGGTACACTTTGTAAACATATGCAGAGTATTGTGCTGTTATTTGCATAAAATGTGAATAAATTTAGTAATTTGTGTAATTTTTTTTACAGTTGTCCGATTGCTTTCTACCACCCCTAAGCAGTCGTGGGGGATTGCTGCCCGTTCCTGGTTCTGCCAAAGGTTTCTTCCTGTTAAAAGGGTTTTTTTTTCCTTCCTACTGTCCCCAAGTACTTGCTCAAAGAGGGGTAATTGATTTTTGAGGTTTTCGTTGTATTATTGTAGGGTATTTTCCTTATAGTAGAAAGTGCCTTGAGGCAACTGCCCTTATGAGTTTTCCTATATAAATAAAACACAGTTAAACTGAAGTAGACTTATAAGAAATCCAAATATACGCATTTACGGACAATCTTTAGGTCACGCCAACATTAAGAAGTTCCTGAGTCTTTGACTTTAGAGCTAGACATTGAATTCATTAAATTAGTAAATAATAATTACTACAAAAAATAGAGTGAATAATGATTTTCACATATTAAATATGAAGGAAATTCCGTTATAAGGTCGCAATGTGTCCCTTCTACAAAGGGCGCTCCATATGTTAATTCTTCACCTCACATGAGGGCGGGTACTGGTTGTCGTGCCGGGAGAAAGAGATTGTTTTTATTATTTCTATATTTGTTTTTATACATTTATTTTTTTTTAACAATGTAGTCACGGATGTTGTTAATAGGATGTTAGTAATCGAATTATTATTTTTTTTCCTTTGCCAATTAAACCATTCCCGTGCGTTGTACGCTGTGAAACAAAACGCGCGCAACCATCGCGTCCACATTGCGCCGCATCACGGTGAGGTCATTGTCGTGCTGCGGTTAAATTAGCCTGGCTAACGGGAGCAGTGCACTGCTAAGCTATTAGCATTTCGTTTATGTACGCTGTAGGCTGAATAAGTAACAGTGTGAAGGATGTCTGGAAGTGCAGGAGAGTGGTGTCTCATGGAGAGCGACCCCGGGGTTTTCACGGAGCTCATAAAAGGTTTCGGTGAGTGACTCGTAGGGTGACGCTAGCGGCTCATTGAATGTAACGTGGCTGTCTCGACAAGCTAGCTAGGTGGTTAACTGGAAACAATAAAGCTAACAATAGCTTCCAAATTGCTACTTCTTACTTTTGTATTGCAACAGGAAAATTTTTTTACATACTGTGCATCTTTATTACACCTTAATGTTGAATGATTTGCATGTAATAATTGGGTCGCTACTTTAATTAGGCGAGCTAAATAGCTAGCATTACTCAGCGTTCAAAACAACGCGCGTGAAAGCAACCCCTTAGACATGTGTCGCGGATTCTCAGCTGTCAGACTACAAATGCTTTCGCTCTGTTAGTTAATGGTTACTTGAACGGTAATTAGCAATGTAAATAAATGTTCGCTGCTTCACTTGTCATTGTCAGGCTGCAGAGGAGCCCAGGTTGAAGAGATATGGAGTATGGAGCCAGAGAACTTTGAAAACTTGAAGTATGTTCATCTACACCTCTTATCTTGCATGCCTCTGCTAAAGACAGGTCTTTTTAATGTATGTGTTTTGTTACAGACCCGTTCACGGGTTGATTTTCCTGTTTAAGTGGCAGCCTGGTGAAGAGCCAGCAGGATCAATTGTCCAGGATTCAAGACTTGATCACATCTTCTTTGCCAAGCAGGTACTCTTAGCATCACAATTAATGTCCCTGTGTTCATTTAGATGCATTTGACTCACTATCTTCACTGCAGAAGCAATGCATTTTCCAGTTAGTTAGTGTTGGTGGTGCTTACCAGACGAGAAATGAAGTGGCTCTGCAAAAGGCTCTAGTTCATGCACATTGGAAAATGAATGAGATCATAAATTGCAGCACATCTTACTTGGCTGGATAAATCTCACTAAGCCCACACCAAAGGATGCTGCTCCCCAGTGTAAAAAAAAAAATAATATATATATATATATATATATATATATATATATATATATATATATATATATATATATCTTGACCTACCTGATCTGCAGAAAATGTTTGAAGTTATAGTTTTTTTTTGTTAAATGTTTATGTTCATTATGTTTATGATCAACATGCAGATCCCACTTCCAGTCTCGTGTCATAGTTTGTTTTTAATTGGTCTATTTATTTTGTGCCTCTCTGATCTGTGTGTTTTCAGGTCATTAACAACGCTTGTGCCACCCAGGCCATCATCAGCGTTTTGCTCAACTGCTCTCATCCTGACATGTTGCTCGGCGATACGCTGACAGAGTTCAGAGAGTTTTCGCAGAGTTTTGATGCAGCTGTACGTCAATGGTATTTTTTGTCTCAAATCCAAATTTAAAAAAAAAAAATTAAAAGAGGAAGGGGAAAAATCTAACCGAAAAATAGATTTCAAGACATTTTATTATTTTATACATTTTATGAGATGACGCAGCCATCTGTCCTTCAGATTGTCATGAGAACCATACTGACTCAGTTTAGTTCTTTTGTTGTTGTTGTTTTGGGGGGTTTTTTTATCGCGTAAAGAGGAAAAAAGAAAACATTTTCAGCAGCATTGTAGTGTAGCGGTTAGCACTGTTGCCTCACAGCAAGCTAGTCCTAGGTTTGAACAGCCATCGCGTACCCAGGGCTTTTTGGTGTGGAGCTCTTTTTTTCTGTGCAAGTTCTCCCCTGGTGCCCAGGTTTCCTCCCACAGTTCAAAGGCATGTGTGGGTTTGGGTCATGTGTGATTCTAAATTGGCAGTAAGTGTGAATGTGAGCGTAAATGATTGTCAGTCTTGTGACAGTCTGGTGACCTGTCCTGGGCATAGATAGCCTTTTAGCTAGTCTTTCACACTATGAGAGCCGGGATAGGCTAATATTTTTGTTGGGAAGCCTTAGCTACTCGAAGCACTTAAGACTACAAGCCACATTTTACCCATGTATACATCGGTTTGCACTCTAGACTCACACCCATGACCACCTTAGAGTCACTATTTAAAATGAAATGCATGTCTGTGGATTGTGGGGGAAAAATGAATACCCAACCACACTGAGAACATGCAGACTCCACAAAGAGAAATCCCAGCTAATCCACAGACTAGATTAGGGGTTATTCATGGACCACAGCAGTATTCTTGGGCAAGATTCATTTATTGGAGTCTTAGTGTTGGATAGAAAGCACATAGACAAGGAAAAGAAACACTTGTAGAATGAGACATGTTGTATAAAACACTCGAGTTGAGTATAAAAGTGCTACATAAGAACCAGTCCATTTACCATTTTAAAGATGTTAACTTATTAGCCTGTATCATTGTCAAAGTTCATGCATTTGTAACAAAGATCAGTTCAAAATGCAACAAGATCTGAGGATTATGTTTTTAATTGTATACGGACCTCGGCCTCTATAGACAGACATGGGAAGGCTCGGCGGCTCCACAATCATGTTGACACATTGTTCTAATGAACAGTAGCATCAGTCTGTTTATTATATGTACTATACGTTGGTAGCAGTCAGTAATATAATAATTTACTGTAATGACTTGTTAACAAGCTATTTAAACCCATGATGAGAAAATAATTAAGTGGTGTCTTGTGACGACCCGTAAAATCAGCATTTTCTCCTCTCCTCAGATGAAAGGTTTGGCTCTCAGCAACTCAGAAGTGATCCGACAAGTTCACAACAGCTTTGCCAGGTGAGGCTCTGCTCTTGTCATTTCCAGCTGGGGAAGATGAAAAATAAAAGAGATTGGTCGATTTGTTTGCCAGTGGACGAGTGTGCCTTTTTTGTAAGACGGGCAAATGTGAGAGTCACTTCTGTTCTGTCCTGCATCCTCGCTTACTCGATAATTTGTGTATAAGGTTTTTTGTAATTGTGTTTTTTGCATTTGCAGACAGCAAATGTTTGAATTTGATGCAAAGTCTTCGGCGAAGGACGAGGACGCATTCCACTTTGTGAGCTACGTTCCTGTAAATGGCAGGCTATATGAGCTGGACGGGCTTCGAGAGGGGCCGATCGACCTGGGTAAGCAGAAAAATGTCATTTGTTATTTTTTTCATTATGGTTTTAACAGCTTAGTACAAACTGACAGTTTAATGTTTAAAGTCCCTCGGTGTGCAGCCCTGCTGTGCACAGCTGATTTTTGTCTTCTTGGCTGTGCTCCATTCCTCATAAAGCTGCCTGTTTTTTATGATGATGTAGAGTGCGTGCTTGGGGTTAGTGCAGGTGTCAGTGTATGTGCTATTATTTTTTTTTTCCTGTTTTTTTGTCACCAGGTGCATGCAACCAGGATGACTGGATCAGCGCAGTCCGCCCTGTGATTGAGAAAAGAATACAGAAGTAAACATTGTGTGTTGTACATGTATTTCAGGAACGGCTTGTGTTAACCAGATACTTTGTAATTACACGTCATTGTTTCCTTCTTCAGGTACAGTGAGGGTGAGATCCGGTTCAACCTAATGGCCATCGTGTCTGACAGAAAAATGATATATGAGAGGAAAATTGCGGAGCTCCAGGCCCAGCTTACTGAGGTGAGAGGCAGTGAAAGGGGTTGAATCCAGTGAAGACGTGACAGAGAATCATTTTTTATTCTGTTGCTTTCTGCCTCTGAGGCAACCTGTATAATGCGTCAGCAGCTTTCAAAAGTTGGAGATCATAAAGCTCTGCTACACTGGAAGTGAAGAGAAAGAAAGAAATGAGGCAAGAAATCTTTTGTGGACTTCATCTATTCTTTTATTTTTTTTCCCCATAAGTAATACGATGGGTCAGAGAGGTTGTCTGTCATGTTGATGGACAGGGTTGTAAAAATTCTGTCATCTCATTTACCCCATTTAATTTTTTATTTTTTTTGATAACAGGAAATACTTAATAACATTGCAATTTCAAACCCAGCTGAACCAAAATAACATGCAACACAGAGTCCGTTTATGGGGATATGCAACCGAAACAGACTGCACATGTGTCATGTTGTTGTTACAACAGGCAAAAATGGACTGAAGCACGGTGCTTGCTTGAATATAAACAAATATAGCAGGGATGTTGCTGCAGAGGAAATTAGGGGTTGGCGGTATAAACGGTATACGGTAGAAACGATTTAAATTTGGCCAACGGTAGAGATTTTTACTATACCACTCTACCACGATAGCGCATGTTGATGATGCCATCAAGCTGCGCCTGTTTTGGTGGAAAGCATTGCAGCGGCTGCAAACAACATCATCTGCAAATTATGCCGGGCGACAGTCATAGCAAAGACACGAAGCACTTTTGAAATATGAGGAAAGCCAAAAACTGCGCTTCCTCCACTTCCGTACCATTGATTCATTAATGCTGAATTCTCTCGCAGCTGTTCTATTCCCATGTTGTTGCAGTATATTAATGACTAACCTCATATTGTGGATGGATTATCTCATTTGTTCTCCTGACTGAAGTTTGGTCCGTTTATAGCCCCTAACCACCAGAAACCCTCACGTTAACTTTTATCGAGTGGAAAAAAGTTAGCATTCATCCTTCAGCTTCACTGTGCTAATGTTATGCTAACATAGCTGTTTTGCACGTAGGACATCATTATATACCAGCTAGCCCAACTTCAGTAACCCTACAAACGTCACTGCTTAGTTTTCTGTCTTCATTTATGTTGGAAGTGATAGCAGAGCTGTACGTTTTAATTTTTTCAGATATCTCTGTCAGAACATGGCATATCATGTTTAGGTGGAAGCTAGCGAGCTAACTTCCTGCTAACTTCTAACTCCGTTGAGTTGAATAAATTCTGTTTTCATGGATGCCTGGATGTTAAACTTAATTGTTACACCTGGTAAAGCAGCAACGCTGATCATTTTATTAAAGATGAAATAATTTAGACAGTTTTTAACTCTCAATGATGCCGCAGTGTTCGTTTGACTTTGGGACCTGAAGTGGACGGAGTTTTGGACCCAGATTACTCCGCGAGGCTCCTCACTACGGCAGCCATAATGCTCTGACAATCCATCAGGCAGTGCGGCTTTGTAGCTTACCAAAGTCGTACTAAAACATTTTTGAGTGCCGTGTACTACATAAAATCTGTTTGAGGTCAGTAAGCACAACCAGAATTCATACATAAGGCACACTGTCAATTTTTGAGAAAATTCAAAGATTTTAAGTGTGCCTTATAGTGTGTAAACATATGTTATACTGAAGAAAAGAATATATCGCAATATATATCTTTACCGCACATGCTTCAAATTATACCATGATATGGATTTTAGGCCATATCCCCCAGCCCTAGAGGAAATTCATTTGTCCCTCTTGTTTCAAAACAGCCGCCAAATGACCTCGAGAGAGGTTCCGAGCTCCATCTGAACCAACTTTCAAATGTACACTTCAACTACATTCATAGCAGGGTATACTTTATTATTATTATTAGTCCTTTATTTATCCAGGTAAAAAGTGTCATTGAGATTAAAAATCTCATTTTCAAGAGAGACCTGGCTTCATGGCAACGAAAGTCAAAATACACATACCACATAAGTATATAACATTTAAAACAAATACAATATCCCATACCCATTTATATTCTTAATGCGGGAACGTTCTATAGATGTCCAAACGTTTGTAGGGGCTAGCAACTAGCTGTGAAACAAACGTAAATTCTCAGTCTTCTCAAACAGGAAACAGACTTTTGTTGCTCTGCCTCAGTGGAAAAGCTACATGTTTAAAAGCTTTTTAAAAAACTCACTTTTTATATAAACAAATAAATTGAGATAAATGTGTAACTGTACATACTTGTGATTAATTTCAAACTGAATTTCTGTTATTACTGTGGCCGGCCCGCAGTACCATCATGTCCCACCAGGGGGCCCCAACGCACACCTTAAATCAGTGCTGAAATGATGGGACTGAAGTACTGAAAACGTTTTACCTTTTGAATGAATATACAAGCAGAACGGCTGTAGAGGGGGAGAAACAACCCTGTTAGGCTTACTGTGAAACAGAAGCTCTGCGGGCCACTTTGAGGCCCATCTATGTATTAGTACATAACGACAGCCTAACAGCTTTTTAAAATGGTAAAAGGAAAAGAAGCAAGCCGCTCTGAATTAAATTTAGGCTAAAGTCCGGCTGCGGATCTCTCCGTTCACTGCTAAGTTCTCCCTTCTCCTGTGTCACTTTTCCTTTTTTGGATGTGGAGCCCAAAGCTTGGGGAACGGAGCTTTTTGCCATTTATGTGTATACAGCTGTGCTCCCCACCACTGTCGAGGTTCAGGAAAGTTGAGACGATAAAGCATCAGGTGATGCACACATTCACTTTTGTGTCTGTATAAGCTCGACATCAGTCATCATCAATGATGAATAAAAATGAAATGCCCACTGTTCATATTCGTCTATTTTTTTTTTTCTTTGCCCCCCCTTATTAATTAAAAACCACAGTGAGCCACTGAAGGTGAGCAGAGAGCATCATGTGGCTCTGGCTGTGGTTCAAGACTCCTTTTAGCTGTCAGTATTTATGCTCATTGGTTCAGGATCAGAGATTGCATCAAAAAGACAAGCGTGGAAAAGTTTTACATCGGCTGCTGGTTTCAAACGAGTAAAAACTAAAAGTTAACCCAACTTTTTAAACAACACAAGAACTGCATATCATCTTACAGTAATGGATACTCTGCTGAACATAACTGGCCTTTTCTCATTCCTTCTGTTTAATAGTGAGACAGTTTCTTTTTTTTAGTCTCTCTGCACAGAAATTTAGTTTCTTAAAGCTTTTAAAGGCAAACATTTGTAGGAACTTGTTTCAGAAAAGGAGGTTAAGACTGTCTACGGCTGATCTTTACGCTCTGACACTGGTTAAAATGTCAAACCTTATTCCACTGCTTGATAACGTATATTAGATAAAATATTGAGTTTACATGACCTGACATGAGTGAAAGATTTCATATTTATGAAATCAATGGGATTTCATGTTTATGAAAGGGGCTGCACAGATACATGAGCCAAACATGGATAGCAGCTTATCAGCAAATTGCCTGACATTTCTTTATCTGTTCACATTCAGTTAATGATTGGAAGTTTCTCAAAATCTGTGATTTGTAAAGGGTTATGGATTTTAAGTCCCGGCTCCCCCTTTTTAAGAGGGAGAATCTTTGAACTTCCAATTAAAATGAAAGAGTTGGAACAAATACAACTTGGCACCTTTTGCGCTGTTAGAAAGCGGCCTATCTGTTGCTGTTGTGCTGACCTTTATTTAAATACAGTTCAGGCTAGGGCTGTGCGATATGACCAAAATCTCACATCCCGATATAAGACATCTATCGCCCGATAACGATATAAATCACAAAAATTTAACATTTTCTGTAAATTCTGTGAATCTCGGGCAGCGCGACGTGTGTGAAGTGTTTCCAGCTGGGCGTCGTGTAGCTGGAGTCGAGTGTTTTAACCGATGCATGAAACGATACATTTTATAAGTTGTAAAGGCCGCCGTTTTCTTTGAGTATTTATTACACGGCGTGCTGCGGGGAAAAGCCTGTTATTTTTTTTTGCACCCGACGGCTCTTTTTTGTTTCTCATCCGTAAACATTCTGCAAACTCTTTCACGTGATTCAGTTTATTTTGAAAAGTCTCAACAGGATCTTGAGCTTTATTGTGAAAGGTTTATGTGGAAAATAAACAAGCGGACACGCGATGGTTTTACTGTCGTTGTTGCTAACGACAACGCATAAAAACAGGCGCTTGTCTGTCCGTAGTGTGGTTATATTAAATATAAGAGAAAGAGAGAACTTAAAAAAATAATATGGCCACTACAGTGACCATCAAAACAGTGAAAAATTTTTATTGCTGTAAACAGTTTATTTTGCGACACCACGAAACAAACGATAGCGTAAAATGAAACGATAGATGTTTTTATATCGTCATCCTATATATATCGTTATATCGAACAGCCCTAGTTCAGGCTGGTCCTGCTGACTGATCAGAATAGCAGGGCGTAGGTTTGAGCTGTTTTTATTTGGGTTTTCAAAGTGGGGCCTGCCAGAGAAGAGCAGGTGTCTTAACAGAGTGATGAAAGAAAGCTGGCCTCTCTCTGATTGAAAGCTTTAGTCCGTTGCCATGGTCCTGTGCACTGTTATGGGATGTTGCTGTAACTAACCACACCTAACATTCACAAAAGTTTTCTGAATGATGGGTGGAAGAATGTAAAAATGACTAAACATATTGTTCACTGCAGCTTATTATCTAGTGTCTTGCTTTTGTTAAGACTAATAAAATCGTTGCCTGTGTTATTTTTCCATATCTTGGTGATTAAAGCCGTTTGCAGAGGTTTAGCTGCTGCGTGCGTTTCATCTAAGTATCATCACCGTTTGTTCTGAGTGCAAGTATTCAGTGAGTGGACGGAAACCTTCTCCCGCCTTCTGTTTCCAGGATGAACCAATGGACACAGACCAGAGCAGCACGTTCCTCAGCTCCATCCAGTCAGAGATTGCCAAGTACCAGCTCCTTATTGAAGAAGAAAATCAGAAACTAAAAAGATATAAGGTGGGCCTCTTCTTCACTAATAATTTCATAATGTTGCATGTGACGGGTCTTACAGAAAGCCGGTCCATGAAGAAGTAATTCTCCTTCCAGAAAGATTGGTGGATGCGGATTTTTTATTTTTATTTTTTTCTTACAGATTGAAAATATTAGACGAAAGCACAACTACCTTCCTTTCATCATGGAGCTGTTGAAGACGCTGGCAGAGTACCAGCAGTTAATACCTTTGGTGGAGAAGGTAATTCCCCCCCACTTTCTCCAGCTTTCCACGGCCCTGTTTACTTTGAGCAGGCGAGTGTTCTCAGAAGACTCGAGTACTTTGACATTTTAAAACATTGTTCTTTTAACAAGCACGTTATTTTAATTAATAAGCCAAGTGCTGCCAGCAGGTAGCTTTTATGAGCATTGGAGGAGTGATCATGAAATACCTTTTCTTAATGTGAAGGGTCTCTGTGAATTAAGAATTCCCTTTTGAGATTTTGGTGAGGGCATTTCTTTAAGAACACGCTGATTAGTGAAACTGTGTAGAAAGCCAGACTGTAATTGGCTTTTGTGTCCACTAGGGGGCAAACTTGATTTGAAAAGTAGGCGCTGTCTTTCAGTGAAGTCATTTCTGTTTATTAATACAGGACCTTTTCATGGGAAATAACTTTTCATTTCATTAATTGATTCCAACTGGACAACAAAAACAGAAAATAAATGCATTTATTAATCTATTAGTAACTAGAGCATATGAGTTTAATTGTTGTGACTATGATAGTTTAATGGGAAATAACCAGAGGAATTATACAAAGAAATTATATGTGAAATGAGAAGGTCCTCCGTTGCTATTAATAAAAATGTCTCTGGGTTTGTTTCCCCAGGCGAAAGAGAAACAGAGTGCCAAAAAAGCCCAGGAGGCCAAGTGAACAAGAGCACACTATGATTTATACACACACACGTCCATCCTGAACCCTACAGTCATCGCCCCCCCCTCCCCCCCCCCCCCCTCCCACACACACACACACACACACACACTGTACCTGTCACATATGTATTAATGACCGAAGATGGTCTGCAGCACACTCTCACCATGGCAACCCATTAAACCATCCAGAGACTGAGGACTGCCCTTCAGGTGTAGCTGAAAGACTGTCTGGCAAGGAAAAAAATAAAAATCATGTGTCCATCAGCTCTAATGCATGCTCGAAGGAAAACTGTTATCAAATGATGTTCTGTCTTATTTTCATAATAAAAATGTCTAGATGTTTGCTGACTGCTTGCTTTTATGGACCTGTATTATGCGTTCCCCTGATGTTTAGATGTGTCTGCAGATAGTTTACCCATCAGTGCTGTGTAGCTAAATTTCTAGTAGTGGATCTTTGGCTCCATCTGGTGGTGTAGCAGTGAAATAGCAGGGAATGTATTTACTGTACTTCTTGAAGGCCGTGTATCAAGACTATTTTTTTTTTCCAGGCTTTGTCATTTAATTAACGTAGTGGCACACTCGTACTACAGCTGTTTTTCTAAAAGAGCTCCTACTTAAGCAATCGGACATTCAGATCTTTGTTTTAGAGCTGGACCTGATGGGAGGACACAATCAAGCCGCCAGGTCCTTATAAGTGCATCATCAACAATGGACTGGAAATTTAATGACGTCTGTGTGGCTTTTGGATACATTCCCATTGCAGTGTTTTTTAACACTGAAGGCAAAGTATCTCCTCTTAATTTGTCAAGTAAATCAAATTTGGGACGGCGGTGTACAGAAATTGGCTGCGCTCGAACAGTGTGTGCGTCTAAAGGCCTGTGCAGACTGATGTATGTGCAGAGTGCTGACCAAAGTAGGACGTGGCCCGTTTCTAAATTTGGATCCCGCATTTACACACCTTTTGAGTACTCCTGGGATCTGATCCCAGTAGTCTGTTGCCATGATCGTCCATGGCAACAAATGAGAACCCACAGGTTTTGCTACCAGTTTAGAGAGCGAGGCAAAGACAGTTTTATTTTCTTGTATCAAGCCATGTGGATCAGCAAAGGTGTTCACTATGATGACATACCAGTTTTGCGTTTGTGAATACCTTTACCAACACCCTGTGCTTTTTTTTTTTTTTTTTGGACTATCTGCTGCTGTGTACACTAATTGCCATTGTTTTTTCACACCTACTGTATCCATTATTTGGCTGTTGTCACAAAAATGAGTGTGATGATGTGGTAGATGGATGCAGATGTTAGATAAAAGAATTAAGATTCTAAAAATAGCCAGGCATCTGCGTAATGGAATGTGTGCTGGGTAAGTCTACTTTAAAGGTCAAGGCAAGTTTATTGGCACAGCTCATTATCACATACGATTCCTCAAAGGCCTTCAGAGGCCTGAAGCGATGACGGTTCCATAATCAGACATGGAGAAAATGTGCAGCAGAATAACATCAGCACTAGGACACAATTCACTTTTTTGTATTCCCTTACTGTTAAATTTCTCGGTTGCTTTCTTTTTGTTCAGCCAGCATTTCAAAACCCAAAAGAACTCGATTTCACAGCATTGAGAAACAGGAACCATCGAATGTTTGGCATTGTTTGTTGACTAAGATTAGGAAGATTCACAGGTTTTCATGATTAGTCTTTCGGGAAAAAATAGAAACTCTGGAAGAAATACTTCTTCCAGAGTTTTTTTCTCCTTTGACAACTAGATGTGCAAACTGTATAAAAAGTCTAGCAGTGCTTTGGAGATGTATCTATGGGCTAAACACAAAGCATTAGTTTACTTTGTTTTGGGGGGTTTATTTGTTTTCATTGAGCATTAACCTTCAGCTCACTCTTCAAACCAAGTGCAAGAAAGCAGCTTTCATCTGTTGTGGTGAAGAGAGCTAAAAATGAAAGCCAAGCATTGAAATTAAAGCTATTTACTGTAAATTTGTGTTTCTACCCTCACGTATATGGGCAGGAACTGTAGAAAGTCACCAACAGAAAACAGTCACAGATGCTAGAGGCGGAAATGGGCTTCTTCCGGAGGGTGTCGGGACATGCCCTTAGAAATAAGATAAGTCATTTGGGACGGACTTGGGGTAGAGTTGCTGCTCCACGTTGAAAGGAACCAGGGGATTTGAGTAGACACACCTTAGGCAAGGTGTTTCAGACATGTCCAGTCACGACGACATACTGGCTGGTTTCAAAGTACCTCAGGGGGTCTCCAAGGCAATGGAGGTCAAATAAATATGACGTGACTAGAAGAAATTTTCACCTAAATTACTGGTGTATCAAACATCTTTGGAGACTCCATATCCTAAACATCCCTCACCCCATAGATGTCCTGCAGTTTTATGGGAAAATGAATCCAGCACAAAAACAAAGAAAGAGCAGAGTTAAACGCACTGGTATAAAATCACTGGCTGATGGTGCTCACATCACAGAGAACAGCAGAACATATGGTTCTGGAGAGCAGCCGCTTTAAAAGATGATTCCGTCTCGTCACGACAGCAGGGCAGACGTCTGACAGAGAGAGCAGAAGCGAAGGTCTGGGTGTCTGGCCACTGTCAGCCACCACTGTGAGTTCACAGAAGGGGACTCTCCCTGCTGTCAGTCAGGCGGCCCTCTTCTCCTACACTTATAAATTTAAGCATAAGGGGTTACTGTTACAGTGTGTGAACCCAACTGTACAAAAAGGAATGCAATGTTCTAGGAAAGACGAGGAATGTTGTTGTTGGGCAACTGAACATGCTGCACGTTATCTAATAAGTCTGACTGCTCTGTTAAATATTGCAAGGTATTTATCTCAGTAATCATTTGTTATTGCTATTTTAAACAAAGAATTTGGGATTTTAAAGGTCCTCTAAAACTTTGTATTTGTACGTATTTCTTCAGCATTTCAGCATACATTCATTTGTATTTTGAATGTAACACTTTCCTCGAGCTCGCATTACTGTGCACAACCTCGACATGCTGCACGAACTGGGAAACATAACTCGTATGTAGAAAATGTATGGAAAGAAAATATAGAACAACTAAGGACGTATTTCCCTTGAGGCCTGGTGGAGACCAAAATTTGAGTTTAAAGACTAGAAACTAACTTATTGTATCAGTATGTTAGGTAACATGGCAGAAAGTAAAAAACCACCAACAAATGTGATTTCAATACTGCTGGTGTTAGCTAGCTAGCTAGCTAATTTAGCTAGCTAGCTAACACCAGTATTTTTAGGCACAGGTGTTCAAGTATGTGAAAATATCACCTTAGAGTAGAAGAATTTAGTATTATATGTGTTATATGTATATGATAATGTGTTCTGTCATGAACTCTCCAAATGCTGCATAAAAAGAGCTGGCGTGACAAAGGCAGTCATTATTTCCGTCAAGTCTTTCCTGTTTGAAACATTTGACGTTGGGTGTTGGGTCTGAGCCAAAAGTACTCTGTCAACACTTTGCAAAACGAGTACCTATGCTTTAATGTACATAGCGTACTACATTCAGTTGTAAGTATGCAAACTCAGACAAACTATATTTGACTATATTTATGCTGTAGTGTGGTTTAAAGCAACGGTATAATAAACACTTCGCACATATTAGCTTTGTACCTTGAAAAGATGTCGACAATGTTTGAGTTTTTCTTACAGGCCCCAGTTACCCCAAAAAGTTAGCTTGGGCACAAGCTAGCCTCAGCTAGTTTATTTACGTCAGCTAGCTTTTTTTGTTTTAATTCATTATTTTAAAATTTACTGTTGAAGTGAGTTAAGAAAAACTCACTCTAGCAGTAATGTAGATTTTACATTTCCGAGTAGTCTGCTAAAAGAGGATCCAGCTAGAGAGCTACCTTAAATCCCTTTTGCTGACGTACTACTTTTTCAGACAACTGGTGCATTCTTCAGTGCTACATATTTTGTGCATTAAACTGGTAAACAAACACATCCAGAACATTCCAGTGTTGAAGAAAACATTTTAATAACCAAACAGTCCAGCTGCTCAATGCTTAAATTCACATTAAACACATAGTGCAACATCACATATTTACAGTATCTTACAGTATCACAGTAATTTCAGGCCAAACATAGGCATTAGATGAAACTGTGTCATATAAATTACAATTGTAATTTTGTTTTAATGTAAACTGCTGCAACCAGCAGAGAAATGCAAACTAGAGTTACACGTGAGGTGTGTTTGACCGTACAAAGCCTTCAAATGGATACTGTGACAGAAAACACTTCCTGTCACTGTGTTTGGTTTGATGTAAGGTAAGAGATGCAGGCAAGTGTTTTGACTTTGAATGCAGTGGAACTAGATCTGCATCATTGGTCAAAATGTCTATTGGTATTGAAAAGAAGGTTCAGGTAATGGCTCAGTGATAAAAGCTTAGCATTAGTCCCATCTGCTTGAGACAGTCTGTGCACTGTCTGCAGCGACAGACAGGATCCGGCCCAATCATTCCCTCTTCCTCGTTGAGAGCTCTTGACAGCACTTTGCATTTTCCACACTCGCCTGTTAATGTTTATGCTACGAATTTGCATTCAGCTGTATTATACCGAGGTAGCGCCTGGAATGAACACGGTGGACAGTCTATTTACAGTCACAGGGGTAAGCAAATGACTCCACAAGTGGGTGTCTAGTTATGCTAGGACTTAACGTCCATGTCCTCTCTTGCTGCAGCTGCATACAGTTCTTTGTAGAGGTCAGAGCTGATAAACCTGGGGTAAGAGTTGTTTTCCATCAGGTTGTAGATTTTCCTCTGAGCTACCAGGAAGCTAGTTGCAGTGGGCTTGTGGAGACTCTGTGCGATGGCATTTTTGGTGTGGAAATCCAAGTTGACCTGTGACCAAAGACAAAACATCCAGAATGAGCCTTTGACCCCCATTTTAACAAAGAATATCTTTATTATTAAAAGTGCGTGAATTCTGATTAAAAACAGCTTAAAAAGAACAAACAAATCCGAAGCCATCTGTTAGCCGTTACCTCCTTTGGCGCTTCACTTTTAATGAACTCCTCGTAAATGCGGTTTGCCTTGGACGCCATTTCCTTCCGTGACTTGATCTTCTTGAACTCCTCGCAGGCCGACCAAAACTCAATGTTCTCATCGCAAAATTCGGACCTCAGAAAGATACAAAATGCAATTTTCCCATCTGCGTGAGAGATACAGAGAGGGAGAAGAGAAAGATTAGAAAACTACTTCCATCACACCTACTGGCTCTTTGCCCATTCATGTAGGTGAAAGGAGTGCCAGCTTTGTTTTACTGATGACTATAAAAAGATTTCATTCGGCTCACAGTAACCGTGTAACCTTAGTGACTCAATGTGCCAATAGAAGCGTGAATGATACTTACATTTATGACTGAGCAGCTTGTCAAGCGACTGCGCCCATTGGTTCACGTCATCTACGCTTGGCCTGAGGGTAAAGAACGCAGCTCACGTAAGTGATAATTATAGTAGCGTTAACTACTACGTTAGTGAAATGTCACTGTAAAGAATTGCTTATCAAAGTTGAGTCATATTACATGATCATATTGCATGATTGTGTTGCATGATTGTTTTGCAAACTGTTTGATGAATTAATTTACAGCCATTTGATGCGCTCATATCTTTTCCATTAATAATTTAAGGACTTATATGAGCTGTGTACAGTTCTCACTTATATGCACAAGTGAGAAATATGCCAAATCTTAATTTACATAAAATGCAAATTAACTGAACACCTGAAATTTGATACATTAAATCCACAGAAATCATTTTAAAACAACTTGTAAAACAAACAGGGCTTACCGGCAGAGTCTGTTTTTCACACGCTGTGTAGAATTTGTCTTCAGGAGAAGTCGTATTCTGTTCCTCCAGTTTTTCCTCCTTTATAAAAGAAAATTAAAAAAAGAGTTCACTCATCTGCTTTTAAAGATGTGCAATTCTTTTACAAGGACATAGTGACCAGGAACGTGCTCATTAAACAATGCATCAACTTACTTGATCTCCTTGTCTGCGGCCAGCTCTGTTGGTTTCATGCAGTCAGTAAATGCCATGTTTGGGGATGACACACTAGCAAGGTTCTCTCTCATTGTTCAGTCCTCCTCTCTTTCTCCCTCTTGACTTGTCTGGCAACTTTATAGCTCAGAATCATGCGTCGCAGCAAGGCGGAACTAGAACGGCGGGTCTGTAATGTGATTGGCTCTTCCTGAGTAAACAGCAGCTCGCCCTGCCGTGACTCTCAGCCCGAAGCAACGATAGGCTGACACTGCATAAATATTCCCTCCCTGAGTTGCCTGCGGGCTTCCATTTTTAAGAGTAAGGTCAAGACGTGACGTATATAGCACACTCAGTGCCCCTGTTCTTAAAATAAAGTTGTGTTGGGAGAATAATGGAACTTTTCTCTTCTTTTTCTTCTTCCCCCCTGTGTTTATAGCCAGACACAATCACAATATCCTTAAGACTGTAATTGGTGAGTTGAAAACGAATAGATGAAACAGGTGATTCGTTGTTACAAACACTACCTTTTGTGTTGATGTTTAATTAATTACTCATAGAGGGTGTGGATCAGTCACTTCGCATCCTGACTCCTGTCTTGATGGCATGTTAGATATGGGCAAGTTGGAACAAACGTGATGACGTAATATCCTCTTACCTCTCTAGGTAGAAATGTAGGAACAATGTTTTCATTCCTCACATTTTATTCTAATAAAAAAGCTTTAATTGAGTCCACCAGTAAACTTTAAGTGGTTACCTCCGTTATTGTTATAAAGCTCAAAAAAGGTTTACTTGTTTTTAAAGCATAACCTTATCAAGAGGGGAGTACTACCTGCTTCACTTGTGTGTTTTAGTCAGTTAGAAACACAGTAGTTAAGGAACTGACCATTTATAGCAGAAGGTTACGGAGGCGAGATTTAGTGGATAAGGCCGTGCCTTTTGAGGGAGCTCTCAGAGGGATCTGAGCTGCAGTAAGCTGCTGCTAAAGAACTGATCCGCCTTCACCAAACACATGAGATTTTATTAAAGCGAAGACAGCCAAAAACTTTCAACACCAGAGGCAGAGATCTGAGTAGCACTCCAGCCCAATTATGTTAGCACGGAGGTATCAGCAGTCACATGTGAGAGATTCAACTTATCAAAGCTTTCTCAGGCACCACTATGATTACCAAAGAATAACGCTGGTGACTGATCAGACACGAGATTACAAAGTATGACTGAGGTATCTGATACTGATCACGCTGAGTTTCCTGTCTGGAGTCTTTCACTGATACTCGATTAGATTTTATATAAAACATGGATACAGCCACCATGAGCCCACACACACGATTGGCATGCTGATTTGACTAGCAAGACACAGGCTTGTTTACTGGAAAAACTAAACAGTAGACTCTTTAGAACTGTTGCTCAGTAAGAAAAAAATGACATCCATGTCACCCAGAGCCTCAAGGCCTTAATTAGTCATAACTTTAATGTGTAAAACAATTTAAATGTGTAATTTACATAAAAATACATTCCCTAACAAATGTCAAGAAAGGAATATGAGGGCCAAAGACCACTGTTTTTACCAGGCTACAAGATGTTTGTTTCTGATATAAATGTGAGCATTTGAACATGAAACTCTGTGAAGATTGAATTAAATTTGAATCAAACCAATAGTGGTCGAACGTTTCAAGCCCTACTATGTTCACTTTGTTTTGAACCATGGAGTGTGCTACTTGACTAAAATCTACACAATTACATCTTAAAATATTATCAAGCAATTAATACCTTTAGAAAGCAAATATATATATATATATATATATATATATATATATATATATGTATATATATATATATATATATATAACCAATACTTGTAAATGTTAATGTTATCAGCATTAATTTGTGCTTGTAGGCTGTCTGTGAGATGTATGCATGTAACTCAAGCATATAGCTCTTAGCCGCTAACATTTTATTTTATACCTAGTATTTAAATGTTTTCTCTTAGGGTAAAGCCTATTCTTTTTCTTTGGTCTTTTTTACACTTTGCTTTCTGTCTTTTAATCATTTTCCTTCAAGCAGCCATGAGCTAGCACTGGAAACTGAATGATATGAGCTCACTTTTGAGCCAGAAAAAAATTCAATGTTGCTAGCAACATAGGGCTAGCAACATCAAATTCTTAAATGGACTTAATTGGGTTAATTCACTTAACTATATGTAATTAATGGGTCAAACTATTTTTGGATGTGTATTAGATTTAGCTACACGCAGAATAAATACTCTGTTTCTATGAAAAGAACTCCAGTCTGTAAGCTAATGCTATTCCAGCTTTCAGGGGCTAGGTTTTGACTACGTTACTGATATTATGGAAAGGACATTGTGTTCTTGTTACCAAACGTGCCAGTCATGTTTAAACCTGCATATCCTTCTACACGCATTCTGTTGATTTCCATATCTTGGCACAAGTAACCAGGTGTCATATAAAGAAGATGAGTAACTGTTTTGCTAAACCTGCAGGCCCGGTTTTTATATACAGTCAAAGAGTAACCCATACCACCTTCACGTGGCACTAACCCTGCCATCTTTCCACTCGTTTGTTGTTTGTACCGATCAAGTAGGAGAAGTGCAAAAATAATGTGATGGTCCACTTGGTTCAACCATCTGGACAACATCTATCACGTTTTAAAAACGACTGCTTGTAAAAGTCACCTGTTCAGCTTAGTGAACCCTTTGTTCTGGGAACTTGAGTTGAAAGTGACGTCACATCCCAGAAAGCCTAAAAGAACGTTTCTGCCATTGAACGGGATGCACGTATGTAAAAATCCTCACATTTTGTCCCCCAGTATTGGCAGCATTTGCAACTGCGTCACCTGCTGTGTACTGTTGTGATAATCGCTGGCCTCCCTCCTTCTCTCTCAGCTCGGAGCTCTGCAGGGTGAAAACACTGGTGTTCGCCTCACATGTTTATTATGATGTGCAGACAGTGTATAAGCAGCTGTCTGTCTAGAAGTGGATGAAGCGCAGGGCCAAGTTTCCATTAAGGCGCGAGTTGTGTCCAAAGGGGGCTTACGCAGAAGAAGGTGATTCCCAGCACCGGTTTGCAGAGTTTGTCCTCTTTGTGTTTGGACTTTACAGCTGCACTCATTAACCCTTCCAGGTGATTTTCTTTCGTGCTTTATGGGTGTCGGCATCGAGCCAAGTGCCAACAGCCATCCTAAAGTTAGCATGGAGCTCCAAACCCTTAACGAAAGATTTGCTCCAGACCATAGGGGGGGGGGGAAAAATCCCTAAGAGCCATTCTGGCTGCTTCACACGCACTCGTTCCAAAACAAATAGGTGCTAAAAATAAATTAAAGAAAAGCTTTGGATAGTGTTTGCTTAGAAATTGACTTTCTATAGTTTAGCAGCAATGTGTGCTACTTGTCATTAAAGTTCATCTCATAAACACAAGACAAAATCCCAAGTGGGCAGCTGCAGACACATTCTGCAAACTAACACAAGCTACTATCACCTTTATTTCAAAGCTAGTTTGTCTGCTCTGAAGCACCTGATACTGGTTAATACTACGTGCTAGGAGAAGCTGATTAATTATTGAAATGAAACGTCAAAAAATTATATCATTAGTAAATTGCAGGCTATTTATCATGAATCAGCACACAAAGAAAACACAGATAAATATATATATATATATATATATATATATATGTGTGTGTATTTGTACGAGAGACTCTCCTTTATTCTTCACTGGGCATGAGGATACATACATTGTTGAGCACTATTCACAAGTAAGTGCCATTTCTCCTAGTTACGTAATCTAAAGAGGCTGCTTTAGTATCTCAGATGAGGAATTGATAAATCTTTTTGTTTTCTTCAGGCTGATGCCTCCGCAGAGCCAGTTCCGCTTTACTGACTTTTAACAGTCAGCCCATATAACAGAGAACCAATCATTCAAGCGTTGGAGTTACGTAGCACAAGTGTTGTAATTTCCACAGAACACAATGCATTTGCTTTGGGATTATGGGTGTAGCTAACACCAGTATCAGCAAATATTAGCCTTCTAAACCATCGGGCTATTTTCGTGATGTAAAATGGACAAGAAATAAACAAAAGGTCTTGGACTTGCTTTGGTATTGAGTTTATCATCCTTGTGTCAAAGACTACATGAAAATGTCTGGTGGCACGAGCTCTCTATCATTTTCTGCACGTACCAAGAAATGCCAGTGTGCTTACCAATGTGAGTATGTACTGTGGAACTGGGGTACTGTGAAACAAGAGATCACAAGGTCAAAAAAAACAAGTGCCCTCTATAGCATGACTGGTGGAGTGTGTTATCTGCGGAGCATCCTGTGAGTGTCTGTCTATGCCCTTGTTTAGACATTGGATGTGTAATATTGCTGCCTTAAATCCCACTGATGTCATCCTGCCTTTTAAGCAGGTACATTTTATGTTAATGTTCCTCGTGGATTCAGAGAGACAGATGTCCAAGAATGGAAAGTACATAAAATGGCACATGAGGTCATAGTGTATGCTCACTGAGTGCTCACTGAACACATAATGTAGCAATGTGTGCTATCCTTTGTGCAACCAGACCTGAGCTGGGTGATTTGAATACTTTATTGGCATTTGGTGTGACAAAGTAAGACTATTGCTGCAACTTTTTATTAAGATGGGTTAAGATGCCATCAGATTAACAGAAAGGAGAGGTAATGGTCATGTGAAGTCCCCAACTTTAGGGCTCATCTTGAGTATACTTGAGTATACAAGTGAAAGCGAAAGGTTCTGCATTGTCACTAATCTCTGACCCCTATTTCCTGTATTTTTCTGTATCAGCAAAGCTAAGACGAGAATAGTATATACTGTCTATTTATGCTTGTCTGCTGTGCCCTGGGATAGCAAAAACCTCTCCATGGCAACTGATTCTGCTATGTTGTTGTTTTGGCATATTAACAGGAAGTACAGGTTGCTGGCTTACTCATAACAGTGATCCTGTCCAAGTGAAAAAAATAAACAGTGGTGCATACTGGCAGCCTGTTTCATTAGCACAAGCATTTTGCTCTAAATTTGCCTCCATAATTGCTAACTCGGTGGCTTGAGACGCAGGTCCTGGCACATCTTACACAAAGGCTCGAAAGGTTTTGTGTCAGGTGGGTTGACAGAAGATGCCAATTTCAGCACATTCTACTATGGAAAGCTGTTCATTGTATTTTTATCGTCATTATTTATTCATTTGTTTATCATGTGGACATATTTAAGTCTCGGAGTCATAAAAGTCGTAGCTGGTCACTGGCAGCAGAGGATGATAAATTTTATGGGTCCACAGGGGCAGTACGGGCAGTCAACAACATAGAGGACAGCACTAACCCATAAAAACACTGAAAGAAATACAAGAGGACATGATATTGTTCAAGAGGCAGACAGAGCCAGCAACAATTCATTGTGGCACTAATAAAATAAACACAAAAGCCGTTTGTTTATATAGTGGAGGCCAGTACAGAGTCAGGGCAAATGAGTAAAAACTACACCTAATCTAATCTGCATCTACAACAAATACCCACATATACAGATGACGTCACCTACATAGTAACAACTTTTATTTTGCATCTTCAATTGTTCAGTCAATCACTTGTCTCTCAACACCACAGTAATAACCATAAAGTATGAAGCTGAAACATGAACACCACCAGTTTGTTGTCTTCAACTTTTAGCTGTTAGTTATAGCGTGTAACTCTGGAGCTTTCTTCGATTTCATCTTGGGTATGATTATAGGCACTATAAAAGGCACAATAAGTCACAGATGTCAAAAGACCTCTAAAACGATGCCGTACTAGAATGTGGATTGCCCTTTACGCTAAATTTTAGTGTCTTTACACAAGAAACGCTTTAGTCAGTTTGTCAGAAATGGCATCTTTCTTCTAGTCATGTACAAAATCCTTAGAGGCTTAAGTCAAAGGCGTCACTGCCAACTTAAAGCTCTTACATTTATTTCTGACTTAATGCAAAACACACAAATTAGTTTTTATTAAGTTGAATTTAGTTTTGGCTCTAAATATCAAAAATTGTTGGTATGAACTCTAAGCTATCTCACATCTGCAATCCTTAGCAGTGGTACTGTACAGATTGCACTCTCAGCAAATGCATATTAGGACATGCAGTAGCAAAAATGTAAGTGACTCTTAATTTAAGTGAAAACAGTCCTGATGCTTCCAAGTAAATATTGGCAGGGTTTCTCTCGGAGGTTTTACAGTACTATGTTCTTTGTCCACTTAAGACTAATGAAGAAATGACTGATGTATTATTTTCTTCGGTCCTCAAACAGCCAACATTCACAAGCATTTGTAGATATGGCCAATTTTTATTTTATATTTTTACCTTGTTTGTAATAGGTTTTCCAGTAAATCCTAAACCTTTTCAAATTTCATGCCAAGGTTTTGCATATTGGAAAATATGTCATGTCAAGGGGAAGCTCAAAAGCAACCAATATCTAACACAATAAGAGCCATAATATATGCACATGTGACTGTGACTGCAATATGCCTTATTTCACTCTTATTGACCAACCATTCTTGACCTGAGTGGCACTCTTTTATTCAGGGAAACTCAATATTTGCAGTGTGAACTGTGTGACTAGCTGTTGTCAATGAGAAAACATTAAATAGTTACATTACCCATTTGACAATTTCTTTAAAATCTTTTTTTTTTTATTATGCGCTGTATTTAGCTGAAATCCTAGCTACAGCGACGCTCATCAATACTAACATTTTTTAGCTACGTTTTCAAAATTTAATTTTTACTGTTGGCTAATTTAGCTGTTTTTCAATCCTTTTATAGGAAACTACAAACAACATTGATCGGTAGTGTTTTGGATGTGAAATGTAAGATGTGGCCAAAGTTGTGTAATGAATTCATACTCTGCAATGGCAGACATGTACTGTATTGGGAAGTCAGACAGAGAGTGCATGCAAAATGCACTGTGTGTAGAAATGAAGGCTGCACCCTTAGCATTGATGTTAGTCAAAAGTTACAAGAAATTATTGACACATGCTGCACAGTACCGATATTTTAGCACCACGTTACCGAAAAAAAATTCCCCCCAATGTGAGGCATTGTCCTTATAGTGTTGACATGCCCACATGAAGGTGCACTTTGCCAGCTGAGCCCAGTCCAACAGTGTATTTGTGAAACAAGCACATAATTAAGTTGACAACAGTGTTGATGGGGGTGCATTTTAATCAAAGACTGTACCACAGCAAATCACCTGCTGCTGTGTTGACAAGCGTCCTGTCCTCAACCACGCAAACCCTGTTGCTGCTTGTGTTTAAGCATGCAGATGATCTTCAAAGGAGACCAAAACAGTTAGCATTGCTTTGGCGGCCTTCTCTGCTTTAGTGTACAACTGCTCTCCAAAAAGGTGTTTTCATTGTTACTTTGTAAACTTTGTAGAGCAGGTAATAATTTAAATTCCATTGGCTAATGTGGTAACATGCCACATGTGAGCTTTATAATGCATTACTGCCTGTTCATTAGACCTTGGAGGAATGAAACACAGAGAGAAACTTGACCTAAGGCACTGCCAACATTAGATTTTGCACCTTTAAGTGGTGCAAACATGCCACATAATAATCCAGGACCGAAAAAAATCAGGCGATGCAAGTCCTTGAATGGCCACTTGATGTTGGCCTATAAGGCTGTATAGAAAAGACTGACATAGATTCCAGTTCTGAAAAGTGAACCCAGTGTGGAAATACTTGAAACTGTGATGGTTATAGCCAGCAGAGAGCAAATCCTCTGTATAGAATTTTCTTTTTCTTTTTTTTTAATCAAAGTTCATTTGTGTAGAAATCTATAATATGATATCTTGCTCTGCAGTAACTAAAAACTATAAAAAAAAAAACCCCTGATGAGATTGTGGTCCTTTTGGATTGTCTCAAGTTATAATCAATAAAACATGAAGTTAATTTTGTATATTATAATCAGAAAATCATAAAAGGGCTAATTAGACCATTAAATCATCAGAAAAGTAGTTACAGTGGTCACAGGGAGCTGGTTTTTAAGGGCTTCCTCAGGGCCATTAAAAAAACACTTGTCATCTAGTTTCACTTATCATACCTGCACGCTACATCAGTCTTTTATTTACAGTCTATGGGCTGCCTCCAAACAATCCACATAGACTTGCATGGAAACTTTTTACAGCTCAGCTCTTTACATTTTATTACTTAAAACTTAAAGTTTGCATTATTATGGGTTCACTTTCTCACCCTATTATGGTCTCTTTTTGCTGTAAAAAAATAAAAATCAAGATAGTGATGGCTATAAAGCTAAAATTGAGTATATTAAATGCCTGCGTTACTTGAAGGTGGCTCACACTATCGTTTTATCGAGTCTGTGCATCAAGTCCAGTGTGAAGATACTGAAAAATTATAATTTTGGCACAGAATTCTTTAAAATTACCACAAAAAAAGTTTGTAATGATTGTGTATTTTATTGTGTATTGTGTGAATATCATGCCACATCTTCAGCCTTTGTGAGCCTTGTTAATCTGCTCCAGTGACGCCTGTTCAGCTGCACTACATTCCAGGAAGGAACAGAGAAGGTACAAAGTCAGGCAGAGAAAATCTCATTTCTCACAATGTCTGATTTCACAAGAAACTGGAAGTTCGTGCCTTCCTGTTTCTGAAACAGCACGTATCTGTTACGAGCTTAATTTTCAAGACACCAGATGCCTTTCAGTGATTGAAAAAAGAGGATAGCAGGAAACTGCGAGAAATCAATATATTGGTCCGCTATCTTAAGAGTATTTTTTTTTCTAATGTCATTTCATAAACTGAAATTAAAACTGGAAGTTAACACTCGTTGTGATCTTTGAAAGGATTTTGTTAAGTGAATGAGCTTAATCTGTACTTAGGTACATACATTCCCACGCATATATGTTTGCATGCAAATGTTTGCATATGTCTGATATAACATAAAACCCACAACCACATGCAAACATCCCATTTTTTTTGAATGAAATGCATTAAGAACGGTTTCACTCTAAGCGTCTTGAAGCCTTCTATAAATAGACCACAAAACTGTAATCAGAATTCTAAAAGTGACATTGTGAGTGAGAAGAACCTACACCGCAGGGTGGTGCACAACACTGAAAAGTTCACTTAGTTGCAGGTAGGCAATTAAAATAATGTAAATGTGGTTCAATGTAATAATTTAATGTAATTCAAATCACTAACAAGTTTAACAAGTACTTAAACACTGCAGCAAACTTTGTACTCAAATGGTGACAATGAAAAATAAATAACACAACATTGAACTTTTTAAGTTAACTTAACTATCAGCTCCCTAAGAGTACATTCACACAGTGCGCTTTGGACATCAGCAATCAGGCCTATTCTCATGGTATAAAAGGAGTTTTGACATCCCGGCATGCAATGTGAGACATCCTACTTCTATAATCATTCCACGCCAGAAAACTTAAATAAACAAAATCACAACTCATGACATTTCAGCGTTGTAAGGACTCTGCTTAGATTTTAGTCTTTATGCGCTGCGTCATTAGGCTAGACGTCAGCGGCTAGAAACTGCAAGTTCAGATCCCACACAAAAAATATACATAATTAGGCTTCTCGCAATCACAAAACTATACCATTAATAGTTATTTTTATTGAAACAAACTATTTTTACTTTTTGTAGTTTCAAAACAACCCTAAAGGATATTAAATATCGGCACAAAATAACCCCTATAGAAAGCTTAAACTAAAAAAAACCCTAAATCATCAGTTTTTAAACCCCATATTGGTGCAATCTACATTATTTAAAAAACAAACAAACAGAAAGTGTTCATGAGTGGCTCTTGTTAGGTTGCCTTCTGCATGCTTTTACTGATGATGGCTTATCAGTGTTAAATCTATAGATTTGTTGTCTTCCTTGGTGCTGTCATCCCGTAACTTTGCGGCTCTTTTCATGACAGCTTATTCTGAATCAGTGATGGTTGAAAACACTACATCTAAAATGCTCGCTCTCTTTCCCTCTTTCTCTCAAAAACACGCATGCACACACGCATACACACAGTTTCTCAAGTGTGACCGTGACATGTTACATCCTCTATCCTTATCTGCATAGGAAACACGTGTCCAAAAAAGGCCAAAGGGCGTCTACTGAATGGTTTGCTTACGCAGCTCTACAGTCAGACCGAGAGGCAACCAGCCCGCTGATTCATTCACTGTCAAAAGTGCGCACACAAACTCATGATCCAGTGCGAAAATGCACACTACGTGCTTGATATTGAGAAATCTGCCTGTGCTTCTCATTCTTACATAGTCCTCAGGTGTGTGATGCTAAGTGTGAGGTGGCAGGGAGTCGGGGGGAGATACTTCCGTGACGGGGCTTGAGGGCTGATTCTGGACACTGAGGAACAAGACCTCTGCACGCGTGTGCTGCGCCGGTCGGCCCTTCTTCCATCTTTGTCGTCAGTCCTTCCACCCGAAGGAGCTCAAACATTCCAGTTATGGGTTTTATGTCCTTTCTCTCCCCTCCTCTGGCCGTGCTTTCATCCCTTCATGGCGTCGGCGGCGAGGCTCTCCAGAAGAGTTCTATAAATGTCCGAGCGGAGGAACCGCGGGTACGAGTCTCTTTCCATCAACCCGTAAACGATCTTCTGAGCGTCGTCAAAGCAGTGCATGGTGGGAGTCTTGACGTTCCTTTTGATCTGCTCTCGGGTGTGATAGTCGATGTTGATCTGGAATGAAGCACAAAGATAGGAATGAGGGGATTTGAGCCAAGAGCAAAAGATGTGAGATTCAACATTTCAGCTGGCACTTCTCTCCTCTTTCAGAGGACTGCTTGCACTGACATATAAAGACAATATGTAAGGGAAACGGTGTCTGTGTGTGACTCTGAAGTTACCTCTTTAGGCGATTCTGCTTTAATGAACTGCTCATAAATCTTCTTGGCTCTTGAGGACATTCGGAATGAAGACTTGATCTTTTTGTAGTCCTCACACGTGAGCCAGAACTCAATGTTCTCGTCGCTGTATTCGGACTTGAGAAAGTTGCGAAAAGTAGCCAGTCCATCTGAGGTGAAGCAAATAAAACAAGCCCATTTTCAGCTTTCATTTAAAACAAAAAAAAGAAGAAGAAACCCAAATCAGTCTGCCCAAACTGTCATTCTTACAAACACAATATTGTTTTAGCAGTATTCTCACTCTCGGGGGAAAAAGGAACCTACATTTAGACTCGAGAAGCTTTTCCAGTGACTGTGACCATTGTTGGGTATCTTCTAAACTTAGCCTGCTGGGAGAGAATGCAAGTTGGATTACTTAACAGAATCAAATTTGAGCAAAGCGAAGCTGTAAAGGGTGCGAGTCACAGAGAAGCACACTCATTAAGAAAGCATAGCAGATGGGCTTATCGAATTCAGACAAAAATGCCGAACCCTGGGATATGCCGGGTTGGTGTGCGTGCTGTGCCAAAGCAAACATGGTGTCTCAGGATCATTTGAATCCTTTCAATGATGCCATAGATGGAAATCATAGGCGCAGGCTGGCTATTTTAAAACTGAAATGTATGCAAAACACTCCATAAGTCTCCTTACCTCTCAGAGCTGGAGGAGTGAGAGAACATGCACTGGAGTCGGCACATAAAGTTCTTTCCACTGTGTAGGGAATAAAAAATATATGAATATATCCCTGTTGCGTTTATTGCTGTTCGATTAGCTTCCAATGAATGCGTCAAAGAATGTTAGGAGTGCTGGTGTTTAGAAAAGACAGTGACTGGTGCCGTTATATAAGATGAATGGCTATTTTCAGAGATAGTATGAAGTATTTTTAACATATTTTTTTTATGTCACCACACTATTTGCTATTAAACAGCTCGAGATTTTCTCGTCAAGCTCCAAGTCAGCACATTTACTGGAAACTCCAGCTCAGCGTTAAAGTCAAAAGTTTCACTCACATGTTTTTGTTTCTCTTCCTGTCATCTCTGTCCATGATGAAGCGCTGTGTGTTGGGTGGTTCGACGATTAAGCTTGGCATTGTTTTATTAAGTCCACTCTCGCGGGCTCTCGGTCCTGGTCATGCTGTGGCTGAGAGACACTGAGGAGGATTCCCCCTGCAATGCAGCTTTTTATACCAAGGTTTCCTGTTGGCGGTCTGGGGTTGATGGGATACATCAGAAGCTCAAACTAAAGAGGAAGCACCCCTTCCTTCCCTTCCTCTCCTCCTCCTCCTCCTACCTCACAGTTAGAAACAACACATACTCACTCGGTGCTTTGCATGCGTGTCTCCCTCCCTCGACTTGATGCCTTACTCCCTATTATGTCTCTGCTTCTTTTCCTTCCCTTCTGCTGTTGCTGCTCCTTCCCGCCTCCTAACTGGACTTGCCAAACAAACAGCACTCTCTGTGGCTGAAAGCTTGCTGTGTTCCCATTATTTTTAGTCTGCCAGCACAGATGCAAATGACAGCAACAGTGACTTTGATAGGCAAATCGTGACCTTCACACGCTGTTTGTGTAGTGTGTCCATTAAATGGGATGTAAAAGAGAAGGCGGTTGAAACCAAATATCGGGATTGTCCTTCTGTCTTTCATATTTAACATTTTTTGATCCCAAAAAAGGGAAATTCGTCAAGATGTGGTAGAAATGTGCACAACACAAGGCTACAGTCATGAGTAAGAAAGAGGAAACAGCAAATTGATTGCAACAGAGAGGCTCCGCAAGGCTACAGGAAGCCAGAAAGACTGTCAGAACATCATATCCTGACCACTCTCATCTTTCAGCTGCAGAGTTATTACTTGATTATTGAAGCCTTCCACCATCGTCAAACTGCAGGCGGAAATCCTTATATGGTGGCTAAAACTAGTGTAAAAGGCGGAAAAAAAGTTGCAGCTTTAATCCAATGCCAAATATCTCCAGAAAATATAGAAGGGTTTGGAAGTGCCTCAAAAAAAAAAAAAAAAAGAGGATATTCTGTCAGCCCCTTCAAGCACGATTTGTAGACTACAAAAAGAATTAAAAAAGAAAAAAAAGAAAAGAAACGTACAGTTAAATTTTAGGCATATTTTACCGTTAAAATGAAGAAAGTGTAACATCAACCCACACAAAAGGTAGACATCCAGCAAAGTCAAGTACTATGATAATGAGCATGATGTCATTGCCAATGTCAGAGACCCATACATATTTGAAGGGCCCCAATGTTTTACATCTGAGCCTGTTATTTGTTTAAGGGACAGGGGAACAGACGAGGAGTGAGGAGAACCAACCGAGGTCAGCCAGAACTCGGGGCTGTGGCCAAAGAACCTTTAGTGAACTGGATGGGGTCTTGGCAAGAACTAGCATTAGCTGAAATTAGCATTAGTTGTGGTGACCCTCCACATTTCACGTTCCTTTCAGTTCTGTGGTGATCTACAACAGATATTTTCTCTGGCATTTAAGTAGACGTTTCTGCTGATAATTGTAGCACAGAAAAGAACTGTGGGAATTCAAATCTACATCTGAAGGTTTCAAGTAAACTGTTTGGAGCAAATGGTTGGATGAGAACAGTGTGTAGTAGAGTAAATGCCAGAAGGTATTCTTGGTCTCATGCTCATAAACTTTGAAACTTCTAAATGTGCTAACGATATTGCCAGAAAAAGCCCCTGGTTTAAGGTGTTGTCAGTCAAGGTTTCAAATGATGATTGTTGAGCGAAGGTCCTTGTTTGAAACCCACCTAAAGATGGAAGCGATTTGTTTATTTGGATAGACAAATGGATGCTGGGCTTATACAGGTGTGGTCAGAAGTTTACATACATTTATTGGAATGGATATAATCGGAATTTGGGGCTTTTCTGGATTTTTCTTAGCTGTTCTTTTTCTGGTGTGAAATAACTGTACAGCATACTTTTAAATACTTACATAGTCTTTAATCACTTTAAAAAAAACAAGAATTGGGTATACAACTTTGAATTTATTATGGATATTTTCCTAATCCACACAGGGTGAAAAGTACATACACAGGCTCAAACAGCCTGTGTATATATAGTCCAAGCAGGTTAGCGAATACCTAAGAGGGAAAATGGTAGATGTACACAAATTGAGAAGTCTTCTTTGGAGCCATTTCTAAACAATTGCAGATCCCAAGATCAAGATCAAGATCATCATAACATAAGTAGAATTTTTATAGATGTGACACAACTTTGTCAAGCTATAGAAGAAGACCCAGGGCATCATTCTTAGAAAAGCAGAAACTGGTTAGGATGTTTGGGAACAAACAGGGACTGCCATTTATTGGAAAAAGCAGGAACACCAGTGTCACTGTCTATTATGAAGCAAGTTTACGCCAACCATGCCAACCATGCCAACCATGCCAACCATGAAACAAGCCACTGTTTCAAAACCAACCATGCCTTACTGAAACATGCAGTCAATCTTGACAAGCCAAATGCCTCACGAAGAAATTCTTATGTTCATGCAAGATAAAGATTGACCTATTTGGCCACAATGACGCTATGTTTGGAAGAGTAAAGGTGAGGGATTCAAACCTAAGAACACTGTACCAGCTGTCGAGCATGGTGGTGGTAGCTTCATGGGTGGGTTTGTTTTGTTGCCAGGAAAGTGGATGCAGTAATGAAGGAAGAATACTTCCAAACTCTTCCAACGTCCGCTCAGATGAACAGCTAGATTGTTGAAACTTGAGCACAAGTTGGAACTGCCTTCTTAAATAGCCTTGTCAAACCCCTGACTTCAACCATCTTTAAAATTTGTGTACTACACTTAAAAGCCAGGTCCATTCCAGGGAACCAACCAATTTATGAGGAAATGTGCCAAGTGGTTAAACATACAGCCAAAATTACACCAGAACCTTTTTGATTGCTACAAAAAGCGTCAGGTCAAGAGCAACTTGTTAAGAGACATTTAACCAAGTAATAATATTTGAGCCTGTGTGGATTTGAGAAAATCCAAAAACCATACACCATGGAAAAAAAAATTCATAGAAATTGTTAGAAGCCCAAAATTACCATGATAGTTATGACCATAAAGAGTTTAAGTAAACTTTTCACCACAGCTTCATTATTATTGTTTTTGGAGTCCACCTATAACAAAATTTGAAAAGGAAAAAAAGCATCCCTGATTTGAATTTTATCATTTGTACAGCACGGGAACTCTTCCAGGAAGTTCCTATATGACTAGAGCCTAGGTCTAGCTTGCATATGGGACCTCCTCTTGTCTGAATGGGCTACAACTGTGTTAGCTGGGCTAAAACACATTGTACTGGCATATGCTGGCAATTCGGGTAGTTTGCAGAAAACCATCTTCATATATGCCTCAGTTTGTATATAGTAGCCTGTTTGATTTTGATACCCTTTGGGCTTCAACACTCTGGTGGTCAGTTTGGCACAAGTTGAAGTTTGCATGTAATTTGCAATGGCTTTTGATGTGCAGAGTTGCAGAACTTTTCAACGGCATTGCTTTCACTGCAATGTATCGCCCAGAATAGGAAAATACAATCATGGGACATTAAACAAGCAAGGCCGCTCTGGGTTATCACTCATTGGTTACAACTCTAATAAATGTACTGACTATAGTCACTATGGTCAGTTTACATTTAAAGCAAAAATAGATCAGGTTATTAGCAAATGTAGCCCATAGCCTTGCACTGCCATGTAGACCCTAGCTGGGAGTGTGACAGTACTGAGTCACACCATCTGCCTCTGCCTTTACATGTTGCAGAAGATTTTCTACTCATTTTGTATAGAGAAAGGATGTTGGTGCTTTATTCATTCTCATCCTTGACCACATAGCACAGAAATGTATGTTCATTTTCCCCCCGAAAATAAATAGAAACAGCTTTGCATTGACATTGTAGCAAATACACAAAACCAGACAAAAATAGCAACTCTGCAATCTTATTAATATTTGGTAGTGTGAATAGATTTACTGTTAGAGGTGTGAAAGCCCAAAGCAAGTGTATTTCACAGATCTAAGATGCGAACTTTGGTTCCTAACTGGGGAATTTGAAGTCTTTAAAGCTTTTTGAAAGCTTCCACTCGAAACCTGATGCCATAGGCTACCCTGTTATAATCTACCCTTAGGCTTTGCCTCACTGACGCTTCCCTTTTTTGCCCAAACACGGTTATAAGTACTGAGGCGTTGCGATAGAGTCACCAAACACTGAGAGGTGAAAGCTGCATTCCCTGCCTGAAGTTAAAATGTGGACAAGCACATCAGTGTATAAGATTTAACATTCAGCATCCAGCTCTTATAGTAAAGTTCCTCCCGACCGTAACCGTCTTGACTAACACTGTGCCAGCAGCAGTACTCACTTCCTTTTTGCTACCATGGTAACAGTTGTGGGCTATGAGAAAACAGTGACAGATTGTGTGCCATGTGATGGAGGAGATGTGAGACCTCTGTCGTTTATCAGGAACAACCCGTGACACTCAGTGTACTGAGAGTTTTCTGACGTACGACTGTACACCTGCAAATAGTTTCAGCCCAAAATTACAATCAAAACCAAGTCAACCATAACATTTCCTACAGTATCCACATAAAATTAGAGTGAGCACTTTCAACCTTTTCACAGCACACATGGATTTTGTCCTGCTTTAAAACTCATTTTAACCTTTTAACTTAATTGTAATGCTTTCAGAGTTTACATTCAAAAATTTAAAAAAGATTATTCCCCAAAATACTGACTTTATTAAGCAATTTGCTTACATGTAAATTTTCCATGTAAGTTCAATTCAATTCAATTCAATTCAATTTTATTTATATAGCGCCAAATCACAACAAATGTCGCCTCAAGGCGCTTCATAGATACAGAGAAAAGCCCAACAATCATATGACCCCCTATGAGCAAGCACTTTGGCGACAGTGGGAAGGAAAAACTCCCTTTTAACAGGAAGAAACCTCCGGCAGAACCAGGCTCAGGGAGGGGCGGCCATCTGCTGCGACCGGTTGGGGTGAGAGAAGGAAGACAGGATAAAAGACATGCTGTGGAAGAGAGACAGAGATTAATAACAGATATGATTCAATACAGAGAGGTCTATTAACACATAGTGAGTGAGAAAGGTGACTGGAAAGGAAAAACTCAATGCATCATGGGAATCCCCCGGCAGCCTACATCTATTGCAGCATAACTAAGGGAGGATTCAGGGTCACCTGGTCCAGCCCTAACTATATGCTTTAGCAAAAAGGAAAGTTTTAAGCCTAATCTTAAAAGTAGAGATAGTGTCTGTCTCCCGAATCCAAACTGGAAGCTGGTTCCACAGAAGAGGGGCCTGAAAACTGAAGGCTCTCCCTCCCATTCGACTTTTAAATACTCTAGGAACAACAAGTAGGCCTGCAGAGTGGGAGCGAAGTGCTCTAATAGGGTGATATGGTACTACAAGGTCATTAAGATAAGATGGGGCCTGATTATTTAAGACCTTGTATGTGAGGAGCAGGATTTTGAATTCAATTCTGGATTTAACAGGAAGCCAATGAAGGGAAGCCAAAACAGGAGAAATATGCTCTCTCTTTCTAGTCCCTGTCAGTACTCTTGCTGCAGCATTTTGGATTAACTGAAGGCTTTTCAATGAGTTTTTTGGACATCCTGATAATAATGAATTGCAGTAGTCCAGCCTGGAAGTAATAAATGCATGAACTAGTTTTTCAGCATCACTCTGAGACAGGATATTTCTAATTTTAGAGATGTTGTGCAAATGGAAGAACGCAGTCTTACATATTTGTTTAATATGTGCGTTGAAGGACATATCCTGGTCAAAAATGACTCCAAGGTTCCTCACAGTGTTACTGGAGGCCAAGGTAATGCCATCCAGAGTAAGAATCTGGTTAGATACCATATTTCTAAGCTTTTCAGCGCCGAGTACAATGACCTCAGTTTTATCTGAGTTAAGAAGCAGAAAGTTAGTGGCCATCCAAGTCTTTATGTCTTTAAGACATTCCTGCAGTTTAACTAATTGGTGTGTGTTATCTGGCTTAATGGACAGATAGAGCTGGGTGTCATCTGCATAGCAGTGAAAATGTATGCTATGTCTTCTAATGATGCTGCCTAGGGGAAGCATGTATAATGTAAACAGAATTGGTCCTAGCACTGAACCCTGTGGAACTCCATAATTAACCTCAGTGTGTGAAGAGGACTCTCCATTTACATGCACAAATTGGAGTCTATTAGATAGATATGATACAAACCACTGCAGTGCAATACCTGTAATACCTACAGCATGTTCTAATCGCTCTAACAGGATATTATGGTCAACAGTATCGAATGCTGCACTAAGGTCAAGAAGGACAAGCACAGAGATGAGTCCACTGTCAGAGGCCATAAGAAGATCATTTGTAACCTTCACTAAAGCTGTTTCTGTGCTGTGATGAACTCTGAAACCTGACTGAAACTCTTCAAATAAACCATTCCTCTGCAGATGATCTGTTAGCTGTTTGACAACTACTCTTTCAAGGATTTTTGATATGAAAGGAAGGTTGGAGATTGGCCTATAATTAGCTAAGACTGCTGGGTCTAGAGATGGCTTTTTGAGTAAAGGTTTAACTGCAGCCACCTTGAAGGCCTGTGGTACATAGCCGATTATTAGAGATAGGTTGATCATATATAAGATCGAAGAATTAATCAATGACAGGACTTCTTTGAGCAGTTTTGTAGGAATGGGGTCTAAAAGACACGTTGATGGTTTGGAGGAAGTAATTATTGAAGTTAACTCAGAAAGATCGATTGGAGAAAAAGAGTCTAACTTAACATCAATGGAACTAAGAGTAGCTGTAGATAATATTACATCTGTGGGATGATTATTGGTAATTTTTTTCTCTAATGATAAAAATTTTATTTGTGAAGAAGTTCATGAAGTCATCACTAGTTAACGTTAAAGGGATGGTTGGCTCAAAAGAGCTCTGACTTTTTGTCAGCCTGGCTACAGTGCTGAAGAGAAACCTGGGGTTGTTCATATTTTCTTCAATCAGTGATGAGTAGTAAGCTGTTCTGGCTTTGCGGAGGGCTTTCTTATAAAGCAACAAACTATTTCTCCAGGCTAAATGATGATCCTCTAAATTTGTGACACGCCATTTCCTCTCCAGATTACGAGTCATCTGCTTTAGGGTACGTGTTTGAGAATTATACCACGGGGTCAGGTACTTCTGATTAGAGACCTTAGTTTTCACCGGAGCTACAGTATCCAGAGTCGTACGTAGTGAGTTGCTACATATGTAATAATAATGGCAAATGGCCTGTATTTGTATAGCGCTTTACTAGTCCCTAAGGACCCCAAAGCGCTTTACATATCCAGTCACCCACCCATTCACACACACATTCACACACTGGTGATGGTAAGCTACATTGTAGCCACAGCCACCCTGGGGCGCACTGACAGAGGCGAGGCTGCCGGACACTGGCGCCACCGGGCCCTCTGACCACCACCAGTAGGCAACGGGTGAAGTGTCTTGCCCAAGGACACAACGGCCGAGACTGTCCAAGCCAGGGCTCGAACCGGCAACCTTCCGATTACAAGGTGAACTCCCAACTCTTGAGCCACGATCGCCCATCGTGTATGTAATAATAATGTAAAACATTACATTTAATGGAATCTGTTGATTGGTGTACATTCGGTTTACACCAAGAATATTCTTTTGTAATGCTTAATTATTTGATTAAACATTTCAGTTGCATTTTACACAAAATTATTGCTTTATGTTCATGAGGGAAAAGTATGTTTCTTCTTTTTTTGTGTGTAATTATGAGATTAAGGATCCAAAATAAACTTTCCAATAGCTATATCTCTGAAACACAAGTGCCCCTGGATATAATAAATAAAAATAATAATATTGTTATTAAAAGAGTTGTAGTTACTAGTCCATAGAAAAACAGTATGAGTGGATGTGTGTCTATAAAGATATTTCTCCCTGAAGTAGTTTGGTGTCTGAAGCTTTTCTGGTTTCTCTCAGCGACTATGAAACATGGATGTTGGGACATGACTAATTGTAGGTTCAGTTGCAAAGTTTTAAAGTTTGCATTTTCATTGTAGCCAGCACGGCAACTTAAAACTGGAAGAGCGAGCGGCTAATTTGACTGAGACTTTATCCTCCTTTTTTCAATCTAATGGCAACCATAATTTACAAAATCACCATGATATAGAAAACACTTCAGTCTAGTGACCGATACCATAGAAAGTCTTTATTGAGGTCATGCATCGAGGAAGCCAAGGGGCCATGTTCCCATAGAACCATAAAGGATGTTCTGATGGTTATACTGAGTGTATGATTTCTGTTTCTATTTCCCTCGATGTCCAAATAGCATTAGAGCAACCTTTCTCACATCAAAGTAAATAGTTTGCATGGAAAGCAATAGCCAAAACCTTTGGCTTTTGTCTGAAAACGTAACTCTTCCATTGCTTTTTAAAATCCATATGCATTTCTATCTAATGACTAGTAACTATAACAGGCAAACTCAAACTGAATATACACCTAAACGCCCAATCTGTCGTCCCTATAATGGCAGCTGACTAACAGACTGGGATGTGTTTAGACTCAACTGCCATGACACAAATATTTGTGTCATGTTGAAGTGGATGTTGATTATAAACTAGCTAACACAGGGAAACAATATAACAACATAGTTTCACAGCCTTCTTCACTTGTGTTGGAACTACAAAAAAGTGAGCTTCATAGTTTGTTTTCATACCTTTCATTGGTGTTCTCTTTCATATGGTAATACATGAACTCTGGGCTTTCACCTTTATGTTAAAAACAGAGCAAAAGCCTCAGTATAGTATTTTAAAAATAGGATTTCCAGTCATAAAGCTATTAGTCTTTGACCAGATATGGTTCAAATATCCTTTTGAGTAATGGTATGAGGCGCTTACTGTTGTAAAAAATATAAGCTACTGTCCTTTTATTATCAAATCTGATAAGTGATGAAGCAGATTTTCTATGACCACGTCCACTTTTTTTGCCCCACAGTACTCATCATGGTTGGAAAAACTGCTTAAATTTGTTAACAACATCAGGCCATGAGTACAAACCGATGTGACAAAAACCTTTATTAACGTGGAACTGTTTGACATACACAGTCTCTCTATTTTCATCTGAACAAACCTTTCCCAGACTACTCTTTCTGGCTTTTATTTTTTTCACAAGTATTTTCCCCAGTCATTGTCTGTGGGTGATGAGATTATTCCCCTAACAAGGCAGCACATTGAGGGCTGATCTGTTACGCATCAGGTTGTCTGATGACTCCTGTGCTGTCATTTAAGCCCTTGAGTTATTATTAGCTGCCTCAGTACTCCTTTTTAAGGCACAATCTTTAGGAATAAGGCCGTTTACAGAACAGAGCGGGATCGAGGGTTAGAGTGGGGGGTTACTTTTTTCCAGTTTAGTAAACCCTGATGTTGGTGTACAGAGTCAGGCCCACACCTAATTAAAGGATATAGCAGACATGTGACTGAAAACAGAATCCCTTTGCTGGGTAAGCTGTGGAAACTGTTATCCTTTATTTTGACTCATGCCCTTCCTCATGTCTCAGTTAGTCAGTCAGATAAATATAATTCTGACTATATTGGAATAAAAAGAATACTTATAGATGAATGACTACAGTTACTGACTGAATTAGCCAAATTTGGGCAAGAAGTCCTAACATTTCACATCAGAAACAAGCTTAACTTACCTAGACTTTCAGTTAACACATACAGTATTTCAAAGAACCTTGAACTCTGCAAAGTCCTCTAAAGTACTAACACATACCAACATTCTTTATACGTACATATCTCCACACTCACATTACTTTTCTGTCATTGTGTTTGCCTTGCTGTACTATAGTCCACGGCATTTTATCAGTACAAAAAGAAAAAATTATATTGCACACTGTTAAAAAATTATTTTTTTATGTTTGGGTTCAGAGTGAAACAGTAAATTAGTTGATCCAGTGTGAAATAAAGTTTCGGAGCAGCTGAATAGAAAACAGGGATGGTAGCTCTCTTTAAAGGTACCACAGAGTCCTGGATTTGCGCTTTAGACTCAGGTAGGCATCTGAGTGCAGGAATCTGGGGCAAGAGTCTCTTTCCATCAGCAGGTAAACATGTTTCTGGGCCTCGTCAAAGCAGGAAAGGCTCGGTTTCTCAAGCGCCTGCTTGATCTTCTCTCTAACATGCTGGTCTACATTGATCTGAGAAGGAAACAAATGTGACAAGTCAACATATCATCATGTAATGTGTTCCCAAATTATCTGTGTTTGTTTTCAATTTGTAAAAAGGTGCCTGAAAAACGTTAAATCCAAAATATGTACAATCCAAAATATGTACACCCCTGTACCTTCCAGGAGTGTACAAAATACACCCCAGGAAGGAGGTAAGAAAATACTTCTTAATCCTAGGGTTACATTTTTAAGAAAAAAAAAAGTCTATTTTGTGGTCAATTTTATTACTGGTACAATAAAAAAAAACATGAAATCAAACATTAACTTGCTAGCTCTCTTATATGCTTTTCAACTCAGATGAAACTCCATGAAATTCAGAATTCTAGCTACTGAGACAGATCACACACACACACTACTTGTCCCTGAAGAGTTTCCTGTCCTGTTTTGTTTATTTGGATTCTGCTTTTTCTTTGTAATTGAAATACTTCATTCTTTCAAAGAAACATTGAAGAACATATAAAACATTTAGCTTGCCATTTAGCTGAATGATTACTATTGTATTGGTCTTGCTTCACTTCAAGTTGCAACTAACTAAATAAGAAACCATTGTGGTAGTTCCTTGAATGGCTACATAAGTCAGTCCCCCATAGACTTCTATATTTCCAAGAAATACAGCATTCAAATTTTTTTAACAGCCTGCTTCAAAAAAAAAAAAAAAAACCCTAACTTTATTCTCGGTGGGTAAAATCCCTCTTTAAGACAATGGGTTTTTTTTTTAAATACCTTATTCATGTGGATGTTGGAGGTAGGAGTGTGACTGCTTATCCTGTCACAGGCAGCTGGTGGCCCAGTTATTAAAGTGGACTTCTTCCTCTTCCCTTTGTTTATTGTGTTATTGCCTTTTAGAGGACTTTAATTAAATTACCTAACAAATAATATAGCATGCTGTGAGGTACATCCTGTATTAGAAGTTTGTGTTTCAATTTACGATTGCAGGTTGCTAACCTAGCACGCTAGCTATAGCTCATAACTTAAGACTCCAAACTCCAAATATGGCCACATCTGACTCCAAAAAACTAACGTAAATATCTGATCCTATAATAATGTGTAGTAGAATTGGTATCCAAGTGTACGTTGCTTGACAACCCTACATGATACATGTGCTGCTTACTTGTCACCACTAAGTGATTTCTTACTAGGAATGTATATATTGTTTGTGCAGTCTGTGGTTCACAATGGGAAAATTCTGTGCCATATTTGAAATGAATAAAACACTACATAACCTCCCTCCATACTCTTCTACTTTGGTACTTTAACTTGTTTGTTGGTATTTTTACGTGTTCGGTATTGTTCTTACTGTCTTGTACAGAAGAGGATTAGGGCCACTGAAAAAAAAAAAGAAAAGAAAAAAAAAAGGGGGGGGGGGGCACGTCTTTTTTTTTCTTCTTTTCCTGAATTCTGAGAAAAACGTCAGAATTCTGACTTTTTTCTCAGATTTTTTTTCCAGTGGCCCTAATCCTCTTCCGTAGTCTTGGAGCAACTGTGACAACTTAATTATCTCTGGGATTTCTTAAAGTATTCTGATTCTGATTCAGTGCATCTTCCCTGAAAATATGGCACAGCAAATACTGTACTAAAAGCACCAGAAGCACTGGAAGTTATGAAATTTGGTAATCATCTGCATTGCTTCACTGAATTTGTAAAAGTTTTGTACAGTTTTTCCTCTGATGCAATCATACTTTCCTCTTTTCTGTAATGCCAGTTTGATAAAATGCAGTTTATATTTGGGCTTACTTTTAGTAGTTACTCAGAAAGTCCAAGAAAGTAATTTCTTCTTTTAAGGATGAAATATTATTCAGCTCTGGTATAACGGACAAACTGACCTCTCTGCAGGCTGTAGGCTGGATGAACTCCCGGTAGAGCTCCTCTGCTCTCCATTGAAGGTCTTCTGGTGAGGTAGTCAACCTGAACTCTTCACATGCGAGCCAGAACTCAATGTTTTCCTCACTGAACTCAGACTGCAGAAAAGAGTGGAATGCTGCTAAATACTCTGCAAAGAGGGAAAGGGTTAAACATACAGAATTATTCATTAAGTGAAATTCATTTGTAGAATCACATGGCTCAGTTTTGTGAAGAGTAACACTTCTTACTTTTGTCCTTTAGCAGTTTTTCCAGGTGAAGTTTATGGTCAGTCTGACAACTATAAGGAAATGATATATGGCTATTATTTTCTTTCTAATATACACCATGGAGATGAAAATAACTAACAGTTCCAATCATATGATACCTTAGCTTTGAAGAGTACATCTCATCATTACATTTCTGTACACTGACACACTGGATATCCTTCTTACGCCTCCTGCAGTTCAGTACAATGTCAATCCTTAAAAATAAAATCAAGTTGAATATGTTTGTTAATGTAAAGTTTATAAATGTAAACTTAGTATCATTAGTGTGCTTGGCTTACCTTCGTGGCCGCTTCATGTTGGGCATTAAATCCTTAAATTCGTAAAGTCGAATCCTTGAAAATAAGAGTTTGGGCATTTTAATATCCCTGTAATTCCCTGTAGGGCGATACAATAGCCTGCTGTGATATGTGTAAAAGCACTGTTCCCTCCTGGGCTTGTCCTTAAACTGCCAGGAAAGGTATACTTATGACGCTGTGGGCCTGCTGGTACCTGTATCTAAACGCCAATTGGATACGAATACAAATGTCTGTTGTTAGACTCATCTACCCTTGTTACTGACTCACAGCTGTAAAATTCCTATGGGAGAAATTTTTTTCTGTTACTCAGATTTCTGGAAAAAGGTATTTAGGTGACTGATTGACTACTTGATGTGTGTGTAGTCCATATAGGGCGATATAAGCGCTTGCCTTTTTGTCTTTTGCTTGTCTGTATGGAGATTCTAGATGCACTACCTATGCCATATTTTAAATCAGTACTTCACAAATGGTGTGCCGAGACATGGGTGTGCCGTAAGGGAAGTCCAGGTGTGCTGTGGGATCTTGTGAGAATCATAATTCATTGTTACAATGAATGGCTGGACAAAAGTCACGAATTAGCAGTTAATTTACTGATCAGTTGTTTGTTGTTTGTTAAAGGCAACCGACTGACTGTGATTGACAAGATTTTCTTGTGTGAAAGAGGCTATGATTAATTAACCACCAGCAGAGATGACCCACAATCTTAAAAACTCAGAAAAAACACCTGTATTGGGATGTAAACATGCAGTAAAACAGGGATTGGATATTGTATCTATGTCCATTTTTTGTTGCTATGTGATGACATAAAGAGAAAAATGATGAGAATTCAACCAATTGGTGAAGATGTGATAACACATACAGTGAGCCCAGAGGTATTGGTACAACAGGTCAAATAATCTTGAAAAGGAAGGGCGCCAAGGAGATGATGCCATCAGATGAAAACATAGCTGACAATGGCTGCAGTGAACAATGTCAACTGTTTTTAACACTGTTTCACTCAAACATTTTTGACACTGTTGTAGCAGTGATATAGTATAGAGCTGTTATATGTCTACAAAGCATCTACGGATTACCAAGACAATCCTATGCATCCACATATTTTTTTTCCCCATCAAAAATACCTATAACCTCATCTTCTGATGCTTCTTGCACACACTTGTTGCCAGGTTACAAATAAACATTTTCCTTCCTAGTTCAATCTCCACATTAGTTGGCGAGAGACATTAAACATGGATGAGCGCAGAGAAGATTCAAAAGTTGAATCGTTTTGAGCTGAGTGCAGAAGCAAAAATAAACTTGGGGTTTTTCTTGTTGCCGAGGACTGTGTGAACACGGAATTTCATTTGTCTAGATTTGTCCAGAACATTAGGCACTACAGGTCAGTTTGGATTTGTAGGCACAGGCCCTAAGCCACCCATTGGCAAACATTAGCTAATGCTATCACTGTGCACAGAAAATAAAGAGGAACCAACCATCCCTTCAGAGACAAACCTCACCTATTTCTGAATCAGAGTGCTGGATCTGAATCAGAGGGAGCAAAACTGTGAAACTGTCTACATGACAGTCTTGATTTTCAAAATATTAAAGGTATTTGATAAATTGGACAAACAGACTTGTACATTTACTTGTGTAAAACAATAAAAGTAGAAACAAAGACAAGGCATAAAAAGACTAGCAGTTTTCAAGCACATTCCAAAGTACCACACCCTTGAATCACTCTTTTTGCTAATTTGATTAAATGATAAGTTAAATATATTCTGCATACCAACAATAAATTGAACGTCATGGTAACAAGTGGCTTTCAAGTGAGAGCAGCATAACTCTAACACCCTAAATATTGGGTTGCAAGGCAATACATTGTAGAGCTAATGCCCTCTGATTTTAAGCAGGCTCCTGTACAATTGACCACCAAGTTGGGCCTTTGAAGGTACTGTTGAGGAATAGGGCCCAATAAGTCATTTGCAGGAAGCTCTTTAGATCAAAGACAGCATTATTTTTGTGCTGGCTGTAAGAAGGACAACCAAAAAATGAAAAAGAATAACTCAAAAAAAGCTGTTTTGAAAACTGTGAAGGTCCGAAAAACATGCGCACAGAAACCGAAACATGCACTGAGTCATACAAGGACAGAGTAGCAGCATTTTAAGGCACAGGAAATTAGTAGGGAAGTTTCTATAAGTACTGAAACTCCTGAAGCGAGTGACCCAGACAGTTCTGAGAACAACTCCTAAAACGCAAATGTCCCCTCTTTACTGTCCCCATCAGCCTTAACATGCAAGCCTTAAACTATATGTGTAAACCGGCAAGACAATGTTCCTCTTCTCTGATGACCCATATAGATATACTAATGGAAATTTTACAACACACAAAGTCGGTGCTTGTGTGCATTTTTGGGTGGGTGTGTTAAATCAGGTGTATCCATTTGGTGCTTTTCAAGATTCCCTCAGGGGTCTCGTCGTTGGGTTTACTGCTGTGTTTGTGGTTAGGAGAATGTTGAAGTGGGTTTATTTCAAACTTTCCCCTCTAACACTACAGGAGCCGTAGCAGATGCACGTGTGAAGCTGGAGATTTAAATTTTTAGTAGCCGACACCCTTAATATTGCATGCTTGACTGAACTGCACTTTCACACCAGGGCATGAGAAAATCCACAGAATACAGAACAGCTCTTTGTTAATCAATGTCTTCATCATGGGTCCATTGAGTTTGTGAAATTGCAACGTTGTGTTGCAAGTTCATTAAGTTGTAACAAATGGAAATGGTATTTTAATAGTCTATATAAAGTATAAGCATTATACAATACTGTACAATCTGGATTATCATTGTTACATTTATTAGCTTTGATATATTGCCCACTTCCAGGTTAATGTCTCTTGTACACCCAAATAGGTTGTTAATCTGCTACCTGTGCACAAGCTATAGATAATAGCATGGCTAGCTAACTAGATTCAACAATAATCTTGTAACATTCAAAAGAAATAAGAGTTTTTGATAATGTAGAGAAACATTCAGCGAGGCTATCAATCGCATTTAAGAAAATCTATATCAAAATTGTAAGCCATAGATTATTAGATTTTTTTTCCTATTGCTGTCCTAACTCCAGAAGCAGTGTTTATTACCATGCCTAGCTACCTACTAGCTTCTGCAGTGACCTTGTAACCAGGTGTTTTTCAAAAGGACAAGATTTACATATACTTATTTTGTGAGTCAATAAATGGAATATGTATGTAGAGATAATAGTTAAATAATGAACCAAGATGAAAATATACAGTTGTCTAGAAAGAAAATATTATAGGGTCATTTAGACTAAATGCAATGGCATTTACTGAACAACTGGTTACACAAAGTATTTTTTTCATCTGCGTTCTATTGACAATAATTTAAATCAAACTTCACATTTTTTTCTATGTTAAAGTGTAGCTTTTGCCAGAAACAGGATGTGTTTCAGGTGTGATACACGTAAAAGTTCTTTATTTGCAGCTGTTCAACATAAGTAGCAAACATGACTTTTAAAGTTTCTTTTAAGTTTAAAGTTCCTTTTAAAGTAAGTTTAAAGTGGAAGTATTATGTAGGCCTGTACATTTATATATGATAGAGGATACTACAGCATCTGCTGTGTTACAGGAGAATTATAGACTAAATGAAATACACTAAACAAGGGAAAGCCTCATGCTTTAACATATGCTGAAATCATTTCTTTAGTCAAATGAATGTAAATAATATGACCCGAATAAAGGCTAAAATAAATTATGATAAGTCCATACAATTCAATTTCTAAACTGGAACTCTTTGGACCATGGATAGAATTAGAAAGGTAAGGGTTGTATGACTATCCCAAGGATCAAACATACAGAAAGGACCAACACATTGTAGAAATGGTTCATTTTACTATAGGACTTGTATTCAGCATTCTTTTAAATAATAGACATTGAAACATGATTTTAAAGCAGCATTTAAGATTCCCAGTGCATGAATTAACCTCAGCAATTAAGGTAATTTCTAATAAAATAGTAATCCCAAGCATGCCTTTATCAAGTATGTGAAATATCTGAATTTGAATCCCACTGAAAGTCTCTGTGGGATCCACAGAAAAAAGCAGTTTAGGTATAGAAAATTAGTAAGCTGGAAGCTTTACCTTAAGGAATAAGCTAAAACTGGAAGTTTAAATGTGTTTGAGGATTGAATTATTTTCCATTTTTTAAAATCAAGTCTCAAAATATATCTTAAAAATGCTTTATTTAGTCATCTTTTTGAAATAGTTTATCATGACTGGCTGATATTTTTTCACTGAATTAAATTTGCATTAATATCTTGGTTAATTTATTTATCTCACCCTGCTTTGTTTTTATAGCCTTTAAAGTAAATGTTCATGTGTGCCTGGGCCGGCTTGAGATTTTGCAAATGGGCAACAACCTGCTACATGAATTATTTCCTGTTAGTATTTTTTATACTTGATGCCGTTTCTAAATGAAAATGAAAGGCAAATGATAAGAGAGCAGAAAGAAGAGCAACAGCTAGCCAGCTTATCTCAGCGATCCTGACACAGATTGTATTCCTTATAAGGTAAACTACACGGGATCCATTCAGTGGCCCAGGTGTCATTCACGAGCCATTACAACAAAACCACTCCACAACTTCATAAAAGTATGATTGGAGTCATAAAATATTCCAGAGATTACATTTTTTTCATGCAATTTACAAAAAAGTGGAAAAAACTGCTCTGTGCTAATTAGCTTGCGATGAGTGACGCTAGTAATGAGACGTGTTCAAGTTAACAAAACAGGTTTCAGTTGTGCCCTTTTTGTTCTCGAATCGTTTTCAATTTAAATATATAAAGTAATACGATTTTAATAGACTAAAATCTCAATTGTTTGTATATAGATGGTGAAAAATTTGAACTTCCGCAGTGAAACACTGGAGCTTACTCGGTCAAGAGGTGGGTTATCAATGAGACTCAACCTTTTGATTACAACACATTAAAAAAAAATGCAGGGCAGGGCACTTCCAGTTCTGCGGCTGCCTGTGACACTTGCAAAACATTGTGGCTCTAGAGCCTTGTCTTCTTCAGTCTAAGACATCAGCTAGACTGACTGACAGTTTATATAAAAACAAATGGAAACACACAGTGGGTTGATTTCCTCCTGTGTTGCACGGTCGTACAACAGAGCAACCGAACAACGTGCCTTTTTGCAGCAGTAACTTTATTGTAGTTTTGCATCACAGGGCACTCGGGTGATTTTGCCTACACCGTACATGAGTTTCATTCAGATTTTGTGGTAGTTAAAATTATTCCACATGCGTTTAAACTTCATTTACAAATGATCTAGAAACATGTGAAAATGCTTATTTTACTTAATTAATTATACCATCTTTAGTGACTCATTTTTCTATTTTCTACTTTACTTACTGCGTCTGTTAACGTCATTCTAACATTATATCTTTGCTATTTTCCTGGTCAAGTGCAGTCCTTAGAAAATCAAGTAATGTTATCTGTAACAGACTTTTCTGAGGTGACAGCACAGAAGCACAAAACTACGTGTCCTTTTTATGCTAACGAATTGAGTCAAATATTCCGCTGACACATAGCAGTATAAAAACAACAAACACAGGCATCTGACTGAACAGAAAGCATGGTCGTGAACATTCTTTTCATATTTAGCCATTCAGAGGAGCTATTTTTAGACTACTAATATCTCTGTAGATCTTGTTGAACCTGACACATACTTTCCATCAAATCAAGTTCATTTCCACCTGCGTGCAAAAGAACATACAAAAAAAAAAAGAAAAAAAAAAGCTTTATGCATCCGGTTTACCTCATTTTTAGGGTTTCTCAGTTTAAATTTGTATTCTCCTATTAAATATCTAATGGTCTCACTGTTATAACTTATTAAACTACATAATGGCTACTGTTAATGCAGTAGCAGTGGTTCTGCAGCTTTGGTTTTGGAAGTTAAGGAGAAACAAAAGTTTTTAACAAGGTTTTAAATACCTAATGTAGATAGAGACAGTGCTAGCTAGTTGCTGTTTACCAGGAGCACTGTTTTTACTCTTGTTCTGATTTAACCACTTATTTGCATTTTAAACACCGTGGTTCTTCTTTTCTTTGTGTCGTATGTTTTTTCCCAAGTATGTTTACTGCATTAGAATTTCCCCAGATTTTCAATAATGTCCTTCTTTCTTAGTCTGCTGTATAAAACTACCTTTCAGAAGTGCGGTTGTGACATTAGCATTACATAATAATGGAAAATCATGAAACATTTCAACATATCAGGCCTGACTGACTGACAGGAAGTGGACTTGGTGAGACAATAACTCTAGAAGCTGTAATAATGTGGTGAAAAAAAAAAACGAAACAAAAAAAAAAACTAGAGACCATAAAAGGTTCTGTCACTTTCACTTAACATTGTAGGAACAGCTTACAGTAATTATGTTTAATTAATTTATTACTAGGTAAAAACCAAAACCAAAACAAAACGTCAGAATGTTTTCATTCTACGCAGATGACAGAGAGATTCAAGATTTTGCTGTGATTACTGGGAATGCTGTTGTTACTCTTACACGGAATTCAAACAGCTCTTTGTTCTTCTTCTGTGAAAGTGTAGAAATCCAACTCTGTTTTGTCATAGATGCTTTCAGGTCATTACAGCTGCCAGCGCTAACCCTACTCTGAGCCCAACCCTATGATTTGGAGAAACACATGAATGTCAGATTGATTATTTTCCTTGTTCCCTTGTTACAAAAACATATGAAAAAGATGTCATAAAACAAAAATTACATCTTTTGATTGCCTACGATGATGGTGTTACGGTTGGGGACTTCACCACAGATGATCTCAGAGGGTTTAGTGATACCCCTCACCACTGGAATCCTCTGAGTTATCAGTAACCCCTACCTCTAACCGAGCCTAAGCAATCAGAAATTGTAGTTTGGATATTGAATCGGGGATGGGGTTAATTCTCATCATCACCCAGTCACTTAAACCCTTCTCTGACCCTAAGCTTATGCTATCAAATTCTGTATTTTTTTCATTAAATTATCTCAGCCATCTTGGAAAAAAGACATTTCTGTAAATATACAGAAAGGCACTTTTTGCTTGCTTCCAGACCACAGGGGTAGTTTTCAGGGCTAGATTTGGGGCTGACGTAAGCCTCACAGTGATAAGAAGAAGAATAGCATTGATGTTGCCCACACATCTGAACATATCCTCTTCTGTGCTTGCTTGCCCTGTGGGGAATAACAGCTTTTAACTAGATTTTATCTCATCAATCACAGGCAAGTTAAAATTGGCACCAAGCTTTGTTTGCATGCATGACTCAGGCGGCTCAAGAAAAGACCCTTTACTATTTTAATCATCATACGACACATTCGTATCAACCCGAGGAGCTAGAAGAGAGAGAGAAAAAAAGCCCTATCTTTGTTTTTGGAAATGATTTCTGCCAACCACATAAATGATCGCAAACAAAAACAACTGTGGTCACTGTGACATGCCGTCCCACTGAGCCTCAGGGTCGCTCGTAAAAGTGCCGCATTGGGAGTCGGAAGAGACGCACAGAGCTGATCCTCCGTGCTGTCTGGAATGAGCTTTTCCATCATGTTGGGCATGGTCATGTCTATATGAGGTACAAGTGTGAATGAATAACCAGCTCGCGAGAGGAAGTGAGGAATTCTAGTACTCTTTTCTACAACAAGGATCTGTGTTTCAAATTTAAAAAGCCCAGAAAGGGATTTTTTGGGAGTCTCTTTTACCGAGTAAACAAAAAAATGTTTTGTGATATAATTTTGTGTGAAGCCCCCCCAACAAAGAGACATGACTCAGTTCATAGGAAGCGCCTATGCAGGTTTTGTTTCTTGTGAAAGAGAGGTGTGATGAGGAGCCGGTCAGGTTTCATTTTCAACATCGTTACAGTTCGAGAAAGCTGTATGCAGCGTGATGTTAGCAGCGCACATTGCATTCAGCATGATCATATTCCTGCTTTTCCACCCACGATTAAAGATCAGCTACTGAGCTCTAAAGCTTTCCTTTTAACCCAAGTCTAAATATGTAAACAACTGATGCTATTAAATATAATAGACAATATCACAAATTGCATGCTGAGTCTGCAAAGACCTTCACTCATAGTCCTGCTACATTTAAAATCAAGTCTCTTGGTGTGCTGACCTTCAACTTGGTCACATTGAAAACCGCCTCTGTCTCGGCAGCCTGACACTGTGAGGAATCGGTGTCGCAAGTGTTTCACCAGAACACTGTGTGGAAGTGAAACGGCTTTCTATAGCTGATGGACACGAGGCTGTTTTGGAGGGAAGTCGGACTGTCATTTTCTTATCATGTCATCTACATTCCCCAGACTTGAGCCTGTGCCGCAAGTGTCACTCTTTGTGTCAGCATGAATTTTTACCACATGACACTTTCCTGTTTTTAGAGCATAGCTAATGATGAAATCTCTCAAAAGTCTTGTGAACATTCACAACCTGGTGCTCATTCGAGTCCTGCAGTGTTGTAAACACAAAAGTTGCTCATTCTTTGTATGTAAAGTTTGACCTAAGGTTAGAGTTAGGGTTGATGGCAACTTATTCTCGGTTTATGGTACAGTGGTTGTGTTCCTACAGGTAATGGAACCATTTGCACTCAAAAACCCCTATAGCATGTATTTGACTATGTGTAGATCAAATTGGTTGAAAAGTGGGCTGGAACAGGGAAGGGAATGCCACTAAAAGTCACCAAGAGTGGAAGAAGTGCAAAAAAAAGTTATCAAAGATCAAAAAAAGGAGAGCAGGGAAAGAACAGAGATTGGCTGCAGTGGAGACTTTTCATTGTTTTTAACACTCGGCCTCAGTTTGGCCCTTTTCTGTGGCTGCTTGAAGGACCAACAATGGCACAAACAAGAGTGGCCCACACACTGGTTGTGCCTACTCTTGGAGCACCCAGCAACCAAAGCTCCACAGCCAACAGAACCATGTTCCAGGATAGAAGCACCTCAGAGGATTAAAAAGCTTGCTGCCTTTCCTCAAAATACGATTTGGGGAAAAAAAAACAACCCAGAAAGCCTCCAGCTATAATTACACAACATGCTAATCATAACATGTGGTCTCAAAGGTACCAAAGATGCAAATGAAATAAAAAAAAATAATAGTTAAAAATGTGCAGTATAGTTTACTCTGCCTGATCCATGTCATACCCGTCTCATATGAGGCTGAAATGATAAGAGCTGGCATTTGTCTCCATCTAGTGGTTGGGTGTAAATACTAATCTAAAAGAATATGCAGAGTGAGGCAAGACTTAATTACCCAAACAGTTGATACAAAAAAAGGAAACTACCCTCAGGCACAAACAGTACCTGGTCAGAGGGCCCGGTGGGGCCAGTGTCCGGCAGCCTCGCCTCTGTCAGTGCGCCCCAGGGTGGCTGAATTCAGGTGAATTCATTGAATTCAGGTGTTCCAATCACTTCCATGGCCACAGGTCTATAAATCTAAGCTCTCGGGAGCTGACATCACAGAGGGAGGTCAGTGGATGCTGAGGCACAGCACATTGTAGACACAAACACAAGACCAGGGGTCTCCAACTCCAGGCCTCAAGAGACAGTGTCCTGCAGGCTTTAGTTGTGTCTTTAAATCAACACAGTTGATATAAATGGCTAAATTACCTCCTCAACGTGTCTTGAAGTTCTCCGTAGGTCTGGTAATGAACTAATCATTTGATTCAGGTGTGTTGACCCTTCAGGCCGAGAGTTGGACACCCCTGCACTAGACACTCGTTCCAGTTTTGCACCAATTTTAACCCCTGACTATGGCACACGGTTTTGTCCCTTTCATCTTTTTTATGAGACATCCCCTGGTGATTAAGACAGAAATACGATTGCCTTTCAGTTATGGAAGGCATGCAGTGACGTGTTTGTCTGACTGCACTGTGCCAGAGTTTGGTGGAGTAGGGATTATGGTGTGGGCTTTATGTGAACAGTTTAGGGATGGTCCCTTACTGTTCCAACATGACTGCACACCAATGCACAAAGCAAGATCCATAAAGACGTGGATGAGTGTGCAAGCTAGCCGAGTTCTTCCAAAACACAGTCAGAGAGAGTCCTAACCTCAAGCCTTTGGATGAATTGGAGCGGGAACTGTGAGCCAGGCCTTCTGGTCCAACATCAGTGTCTGACCTCATGGTCAAAAGAATGGTCAAAAATTTCCATAAGCACTCATAAACCTTGTGGAAAGCCTAAGGTTGGGCCGACATCCTATTAAACCCTATGGATTAAGACCAGGATGTCAGTCGAGTTCATATGCGTGTGAAGTGCGTGAATATTTTGGCAGCGTAGTGTGCCTTAGTGTATCACTGAGGTTGAATGGACGTCTTGAGAGTACTTCCTTCCTCATGAAGCCTATAGCTATTATTAAATCCTTCCTCTTTCCTTCTCTCGCACATTGTGTTCCCTCTTTGCACCCTATTACCACCGACAGCTGATAAACCAAAAAAAACAACAACAGCGATAACTGTGTCAAATATTCTCTGTGAATGATACAGCGTGGGTTTCCCCACTTTGTTTTTTTCCCCCACATTAACACACCCGTCGGCACACTAGCTGGGAGAAAGCTACACGGGAAAAGTTGTCACATCCTTAGATTACAAGCTAGCGTAGAAATAAAAGCACTCTTTCATCACTTGCCCCGTATCTCTAAAGCTTCTGTGCTAAAGCGCTGAAGGTCTGCCACAGGAGAAGTTAATTTGTGGGAGTATGTGTTGAGACTGTGTAAAGTTGGGGGAGAAGGAACAGTTTGTGGGAGTCAGCAGAGACTCGGTTGCCTTATCTCCCACCCACTGCGAACTCTGCCACTCGTGCCCCTCCGAGTCCCAAATTCCCGGGACATTATCTCTGCCTCGGCTGCTCACATTACATCGACCTGCTGGGCCTTCTCTGCCCCTGAGCCCTCCTTCTTTAACACGACCCCCATCTTTTTTCCTACCCTTCTTTTGCCCTGCCATGCTTCTCTTCTCAATCACTTCCTGCTTCCTCTGCCTTCCTGGATCCCACTGCTTTTTTCAATTTTCTCCAGTGTTTGTGCTTTCACTTATTTCTTTCTCTATACCCTTCCTCCTCTCCTTACTGCCTCTCCTAATTCACCCCCCCCCCCCCCATTTCATTGTAAACTCACCACAAATCCTTCTTTTTCTCATTACTTGTCTCCCCATCTTCCACTCTCCTCCCTATTCCTAATCCTTCTCTGCTTTCCTTTTTTTCCTTTTTCTAAATTACAGATTCTCTTTTCTTTTTGTCTCCTTCTCCTCCTACATTTTGACCTTCGCTGTCAAGCCCCTTTTCTCCCATCCCACCCTATCCTATCTTATCCCGTCCTATCCTGTCTCTCCTGAGTATTAAGTCCATGCTGAGTTCCACTAGCGCCAGAAATACAATCAGATAATGGCAGACCAATCAGACAGGCAGAAGCTAGCTCCCTGCAGGATTGCTTGCACAGAGCGACTACATTCTGCAGATGCCGTGTGTGAGGTCCACAAAAGGTTTCCGTGCATGGCTCATTCAGGAAACATAACATAAGGTCAGAAAATATATGTCACAATCTCTTGTTTATATCATGCCGTCCTCATTTTGATACATCTTTGTTTCTTTTACTATAAATGACGGTAGTTGGGAATTAGATGCTAATTTCCGTCATGAGAAATGTGTGTTGTTACATTTTACTTTACACTTTTCTTGTCTTTTTTTGTTGTGCTATGAAAACAGATATTTTGCCTTTCAGGGAAAATAAATGGCACATTTGCATACTTTGCTGTTGTGTGGGATGCTTGTAACTAGTCTTGTAACCACTAAAAGATTAATATCTGTAAGCTCTACTCTGCTGTTAAAGTAACACAATATAACAGAAGCCACTAAAAAGCATATGACTGACTATGCTTAAGAAATACAGATGTCCACAGAGAGTTGGTACATTTGGAAAGATCATCATTTATTAACAAGTTTCATGCTAACTACTGGAGTTGTTAGCAACCCAAGGAGGACCTGTTCTGCTCATTTCCAACTTCATGAAGTTATTCTTGAACTCGTATGCGGTAGCAGAATAGCTTTGCATAATTCACCGTTCAAAGTAGCAGATGCTGGGCCATCTTTGCACTCTGCACCATGACAGTGAATATGCTATACATATTGTTATTGTCTGTGCCATGTTGTTATTGTCACTATTGTCTGTTGTCTGTTCTGTTATGAACACTGGGAGCAAAATAATAGCACGTTTCCTTGTATGTGTGCACATACTTGGCCAATAGAGATAATTCTGATTGTCAGTCCACCTTCTGTAGCCAGGTAGCTGGTTTAGCTCCCCTCCCTCAGATCTGGTTTCTTCTTGGAAGCAGCAAATCTGAAAGACTGATCATGGCTGTTTGCCTGAGAGGACCATATTAAGGATATCCATATCTGTCATTTTGACATCTCTTTGGTAGCTGAAGCCTGAGTTTTTGGTTTAGAGGCATTACCTCTACATGCACCATGCTTAATTTGAGCATTCTTCACTATAACGATATCTGTGCAATATATGTTCCATTGTAAAGGGCTATTTTATTCTATGTGCATGAGAGAACGTGATGGAAAGAATGAAAAATCCTCTCTAACCTTCACTAAGCACCCATTAACTGAACACAGGACACGTGTGTGAAGCAAGCAGTCTTCTGAATGTTGGGTCCAATCGTCACTCTTACCTGAACTGAACTGAGAACCTCCTGCATCTCCATCAAAGGGACATGTTCAATCAGCATGGGCTGCAAACTTGAGAAATAAATTCACTTCTTTTTTTTTCTTTTTTTCTTTTTTTAGAAAAAGTCACTTCAGCTGGGATTTGCTATATACTTAAAAGCAAATGTTTTTAACCCATAACCCCCCCCACCCCCCACACACACACACAAAAAAAAATAAAAAAAAATAAACAAGTAAATAAATAATTATTTTAACCACCATGGTGGTTTCAGCTTGCTTCACATATTGAAGGTACAACAGTATGAAGAATGCTTCATTGCTTACATGGATGATGCAGTGGTGCTATGTGTTATGGAGAATTCATGTAAATCACTGATTCCCATTATGTAGACCGTGGCCCTCCGGTGGACCAAACGTATACTGCAAGTGTACAGTGTACAGAGGTATAGACAGTTTTATTGATCTATCTATCTATCTATCTATCTATCTATCTATCTATCTGTCAGATAGATAGATAGATAGATAGATAGATAGTGTACTATCTATGGAGCAAGCTTGACCTAGCCTTCATCAACAAATGTTATCTAGAGATGGTGATTTTAAACTTTATCTGTTAACTTAGGCTGTCTGTGTCAGGCTCGCTGTGACACGTGACATTTAACTCTCTATTTGTGCAAACACGGACCTGATTCAGGCAACTGGAGCAAGTCATTTACAGTTTTCGAGAATATAAGAAAAATATAACAGTCAAGGCAAGAGTGCAAACCTACCATAGACGGTATAAAATGGGTGTGAAACATCAGAGGCCAGAATTAACCTGGAAAAGACGACAGTGGAGCGCCCTAAATTTAGTCATTTTAGCTGTATTTTCATAGATTTTACAGCCTGTCCTATTGATAAAGAACTCCCCGACAGCCATTCATGATACAGCAAAGCAACAAAGTATACTATATACTATAGAATCTTCTGTTTTTTTACAATGTGTCTACAATAAAATTAATAAATTAATTAAAAAAAAATAATAATTGTGTTGTATTATTACAATACAATCATTGCAACAGGCTACCAGAACGTTTCCAGACACTTTTACGCGTGTATTTCCTACAATTTCCTACAAAAAGGCCAAAGAGTCGTGCTGACTGATTTCTTTCATTTACTGCAGCAGCATTTCTTTTCGAAATGGTCCACGTAAGTCCTCAGGTTAAGTGTTTTTACCTTCACCACCTTGAAACTGAACATGACAAGCAGGAGGCATGCCTGTCTGTGAAACCTCATGCTCATTAGCCAATTATTAATCCTCAGCTCTGGCTTTTAGAATAACTCTAATTTAGAGAATTGACTATGTTTTTTTGTTTGTTTGTTTTTGTTAAATATGATCGGAAATTAGTGACTGGAGCCATAAACTCATCTGTAAAGTATTTATTGAGGTCAAATCATTTTGTTACAGACTTCTAGAGTTTTCCCCCTACTGGCAGTTAAACAGAACGCAAGTTTAAGGCATTTTCCTTCTGTCTAACCGTTTTAGGCCTGGAATCTAAGTCCATCTTTGATAATTTCCACATGCTACACACAATTCTTATTCTTATAAGTGAATATATTTATTTCACCACTCTATTTTAGCAAACCAGCTGAACTGTGCTGGTCCTAAATGCCAAACTTGATATTACAAAGCAAGTTTTATGTTAGCTGGTTTGTCAAATCCAAAAACTCCAGTAAGACATAACGGGTATCACAATGGTGCTCATCAACTTTTTGCTGTTAACCCAGGCTTTGTGCGTGCTCACATAGAAGAGGTGCTTGACACATCATTTGACAAAATGGCCACAGTGAAGGCCACATACACTCATTTGCAAACACACAGGCTCGTGCAAACTATTTTTTAACCACTAATCAGCCACAGCGGCTGCAGCATTTATCCAACAAAAACAACAATACAGTGCTTTTTTAACACGATATTTACTGTCAATATTTTGACAGGGAGCGTACAATGGTCCGGTGGTATCACATTGTACAGTAATCAGATGATTGGCAGCCTGTTTCCAAGCTGTGCAGCAAACAAACTCTTTCCAGAGGCAGCAGGTTATGTACAGCCAGACGAAACTAAATCTAAACCCGTGTGATTCACCGCTGCAACAATAGAACATTTTCGTACATTTCCTACTGCCATAAAAAAAAAACACTTTTCAAATATACACACAGAGAATTTCATCAGGTCAAAGAGATGACATCACCTGTTACATCCTATCATATTGCTTAGGCACTGTTCACATCTTATTAGTTTGTGTGATTGGATACCAAAAGACAGTGTAATGAAAAATTACCTTTCCCAAAACATATTCTAAATCATTTAAGGAGGCGCGTTTACAAATGACAGAATTTACCCTTGATGTTCATCCAAACAAATGTCAACCTTTCAAGGCGTGATATCTTTTTTTATTTTTTTTGAATTACAGGCGTTTTGTGCAACATCAAATCCAAAACAAAAATTGACTTCAAAAGCAGCTTAATACATTATTTAGATCATGTTTGGCTTTTAGATCCTGTCAGTCTCCATACCAACAGCTCTGTATCTCCTTTCACTCCTCCTTCGTCTGACAGGCAGCCCTTTTTGTTTAACTGAGTTTCTAAAGAGTCTTCTGAGGTGTCAGCCGTGTTTTTTTTGTCTTCTTCTTCTTCATCTTGCTTTCATTGCTGTTCAGCCTGCTCCAGGAGATCTTGGTAGGTTTCTGATTTCAGAAATCGTGGGTAACAGTCGTTTTCCATCAGGCCATATATCAGTTTCTGCGCCCTGTCGAAGCAATTTGGCCCCGGCTGAGAGATATTTTTACTGATTTCTTCTCTGGTCACACAGTCAATGTTTATCTAGGTTCAGAAAACAGCAGCTTTTATTTCATCCTTTCTTTCTGAATATATTTTTACATCATGTGTTTAACTGTAAAAGATAAACAGTGTAGTACTGAATAACAGAGAGTGAAAGATTTCCTTTTATTTGAATGTTTTTATCGTAAAAGTGAGTCAAATCACCACCAACCGGGGGTGATTTGTAGATACACAGGTCTGACTTTGTTTACTCCTCAATTCACAAAAGCCATACCTGTCTAGGTGCACCAACTTGGACAAACTCAGTGTATATCTGTTTGGCAGCAATGGTCATTTCTGTCACTCTGATTATTTTCTTGTACTTTTTGCAGGCCAGCCAGAAAAGAAGGTTCTCATCACTGTACTCTGTCCTCAAGAAGTCCTCAAACACCAGCTGGCCAGCTGTGCAAAAACAACAAAAGCACTTTGAAATACAGACAGTTTCATTTCAAACCCTGAAGAAGTAAACACTTGAATTTTTAAGGACCTGTGTGTTCAGACTGCTACAGTTTTATAACCCTACAGGTTGGATTTTTTTTCCTCTTCTGTATTACACCACAAAACTCAATCAGTCGCTTCCAGAGCTCAGGTAGCTCACATTTGTTATGCTAACAACTGCATATATAAAACATTATATGGTAACACCCTAAACATACAGTAAAGGCACTTTAGCCTATTATTTGTGAATCATAACATGTCGTAGGCCGTTACATTATTATATTTTCTTTTAAAAGTGTCTTATAGTGTTATATAAATTACATATATATAAACTAGATTTTCGATTCCATAAATTATTTAAAAAAACAACAACCTTATATTCCTCAAAAGTATGTTACCATTTCATATTTTCATTTTAAATTGCTGAAATTATTATTAACTATGTAAGCTGTGGAAAATTATGCTTAAATCATTGGTTTCACTTGTGCTTACTGATAGTTGTTACTTTGATGTCTTGGAATAAAAGATTATTGATTAGACAGCTGTTTAAAAAGAAATATCTTTGAACCATGGTTTGATTAGTGCTGTGTGCTTTCACATTTATGCTATCAAGTGAAGTGTTTTTTCTAAAAGTTCAAAATTGTTCCAAAACAGCAGTGGGGTAGTGGAGGAGGGAGCCACGTTAACTTTCTTGCCTGAGAGTTTTACAAATATCATTTGATTGATAAATACATTGTTCACTACAAATATGTCACTTTTATCATGGTTTGGGTTCAAATACAGCTGCTGCCAGATGCTGTTTTCTTAGTTTCCATGGTGACACAAATTTGAAATGTATCACTACAAATACATGTTGTTCAGAGACAGGAAAAAGCGTAATAATTCATGCCCACAAAGACCACAAAATATTTCTTTTTTAAAGATTTTCTATGACTGTTTCACAAAATGCCATGAGACCTGACAGAGCCAAAAAAGGATAATTTTTAAACCTTAACCACATATGGCAAGGTACAAAATCAGCTTGTTGAATAGTTAAATTAAAAATGATCTTGTTGAACATTGCATTACTTTTGGCAGCCTTCCTAATCATGCTGCATCTGTAAGCTACTTTGCAACCCACCTAAACCCCAGCTCATCTATTTCAAGCTATTAACTTTATTTTTGACTTCATCAGTGTCATCTCATTGATGCCAATTGCTCACTGTACTGAGGGAAGCTACTACTGCTCTCCCGACTGGGGAGAACCAAATCGCCAAATATACAAGTCAATGAGTTCTTTTAGACTGAAGGTCTGAAACTTATGCTCTACCATTCCTGGGACTCTATCCACCTCTTTAGATGATCATTTCAGAATGAATTAGCTCATATGATGGCTATTTTACATCTATGTGCATTCATGACAGTCATTGCGGCTGATTTCAGTGCAAATAAATGAAAGATCCAAGATGGTAGCATGGACGTAAACTTGAAAATAACTTTTTACACTGATTTGAAGGATTCACATATCTAATCTACAGGAAACAGCAGCTCATTTGGACTTTTCTGCTATTTCAATTTCACTGTCTGTCACCAGAAACTTCTGCTCTGTGCTCTTCAAAAGAGGCCTCTTTTGTTCACTGTAAACTGCTGTAAGCTCTTAAATCAGGAACAAGTTTTTCTGATGACAGGGACAAAAAATTGGGTGAAAGCAAATTTAAACGAATCATTCACTTTCAAATTTAGAAAATATTTTAGGTAAATTTCATGAGAGCAACAAGCCTCCTCTGAAGGTTAAGCAATTCTGTATCTTTCTCTCACATTCTCCTTTCCTCCTAACAGTGCTCGAAAGCTCAAAGAAGTCAGTGAACAAAGAGACGATGCAGAAAACTGCCAGGCATTGTGGTGCATGTCTGGAGGCCCTTTTAACTTCAAAACCTTCAAAAAACCGAACCCCGCGTGCTCTGCCTCTGCATCATATAATTGCACACACCAGTATTTCTTGTTATCTGCTCCCCACACTCCTTACCTTTGTTATGGGCGTATTCATGGAGCTCTGATGCCAACGCAGGTGTTAAATACTCAGCTCGTCTTAGGGGAGCACAAACAAGCAGCTAACTGCGAGCACCGGTGTTATTCACAGAAATCGCTTTACATAAATCACAGCTGGCGCTCTGACAGTAATTGACAGGAAACAAAACACATCCAGAGGCCGCTTGTTCCCGTCTACAAATCACTCCATATCTGAACTTTCAATCACAACAGAGCTGACTGGTTAAATTCGCATGAGACGTAAAGGTATATGAATGCCATTAGATTTTTTTTGCTTTTCCTTTTTTTCTGCCCCTGTTTACCTGTTTATCAAACGTGTCATTGCAGTCCTTCAAAGGGAAATTGAGCAAATGGAATGCGAGATGAAATTTATACTCCGGAGGGCAGTCAATCTTGATGCCGAAGACAACAGGCTAAAATATTACAGATGGGCTGAGTTCATTTCAGTGGAGTAATGAGAGACGAAAGGCAGCGTAAAGAGTGAGAAAAAGAAAGAACTTATCTGCCACCTCAGTCATTTTCAAAAAAAAGGGCAGGAGTGTGGTCAGGTGATAGCCGCGAGTGGGTGCCGGCTTTATAAATGAATAAGAGTTGGTTGAAATCATCCTATCTACACCGGCAGCTCAGATTACGCTTCTTATCTCGGCCAGTGTCGTCCTCCTTAAATATATCTTCCAAATGGGTTTGATGAACTTGAGGGGAGAATATATCCTCGATCCTCCTAAAGAAGTCTCGAGGGCAATTCACCAAGATTTGCAGGGCCGAGCGGCGCAGAATTGAGAAGGTAGGAAAGAAAAAAGACAGAGAGAAAGAGGATGAGGAATTGAGAGAGAGCAGCCTTTGACAGGACAATGAGAGGAGTAAGTGGCCTTACTTTTACACTCCAGAAGACGGTCAAATGACTCCCCCCACGCCATCAATGACATCATTAACAGGAGCTCTGCAGAGCAAAATTGAAAAAAAAAAATCTTCATGAAACGTACATCTTGTCAAACAGACACTGTACATTCTGTACAAAGGATCAGGGCACATTCACGTCAGAGATAAGCTGATAAAAAGTTAAATCCCAAATTGTACCTACTTATTACATTAGATTAACTAATTAACGTTTTATCTCTTAAACGTCACTTTTTAAATTAACTGATATAAATCATTCATATTGTCAGTTTAATAAAACTCCAAATGGGTACCTCATCTTGTCATATTTCCAAGTCTAGAGGATGAAATTAATAACAATGAGTAACATCTTAGCTGATATTGGCTCCTAATTGAATACCAGGTATCAGTACAGTGAATGACTTGATATCTGATGCCAAATATTAGATCACTCAGTGCTTCTCCTGGATGTGAGTTCATTCCTGACCACAGCAGTGAAAGAAGTATTCAGATATTTTCCTTGCAATTTTTTGCTTTTACGTATCATCACAAAGTATGTCATAAATGCTGACTTCATAATGTGAAAATCATTGGTTTGATTGGTTGCCTATAAAAAGGAGTGCATGATTTCATCCCAGAAGGATGGGACCATCAGCTTAATCAAATGATACAGCCATGCGAAAAATTAAGTGCATATTTACTGTTTCCAAAAGGAATTTTGAGGATAAGTAGCAGCCAGGTGCTGCGCCTGATTAAATGATCATCATCAAGTGTGAGCATTTGTATAAAAGCATAAGAACCTGAATGCAGTCTGGAGCATTCAGGTGTGTGTTAACACAATGCCAAAATCTTCCCTGGAGTGGATGGATGCCCCAGAAAATTCCCCCGGAGAAATTCATGTTTAGAGGAACTGCAAAAAACCCAAGAGCTGCATCTCAGAGTCAACTGGCCTCAGTTAGCGTGTTAAATATTAAAGTTTATGACAGAGCAATTTGGAAAAAGCTGAACAAGTACAAAAACAAGTATAGAAAGTCTATTCTCTCTAACAATAACTTGGCAGCAAAGGTTTGCAAAGCTCCATTTGAATAATCCGCAACCAAATTCTTTGGACAGAGAGACCAAATTGGAAATGTTTGGTCATAAAGTACAACACCAAATCAAACACAGCATATCAGCACAAATACTTCATTGCAACTGCCGAGTACAGTGGTAGAAGGGTGATGATTTGGGGTTTTTTTATACTACAGGAGCTTGACACCTTACAGTCTTTGAGTTCATCCTGAACTCCTCTTTATACCAAAGTGTTCTAGAGTCAAATAGCCATTGTGCTGACAGCTAAAGCTTGGCAAACGAAAAGAACAATGATCCCGTTCAACAGCAGCAAAGCTTTCACAGAATGACTGAAAAACAAAACCATGGTGCTGCAATGGCCCACTCAAAGTCCAGATGTCAACATGACTGAAACGCTGTGGCAGGATCTTAGAAGAACTGTGCAAACATCAATGAACTGAACCAACGCTGTAAATAAGTGTATGCCAAAATTCCTTTGCAACAACATGAGAGTCTAATAAATTAACTAAAATAACCAAACCAAAACAATTACTTCAAGTTATTGCTGCCAAATGTTTTTCTACAATGTACAAAAACATAGGGTGTATGTAGTTTTTCGCATAGAGTACTGTGAAAACTTTGTTTTTCAACACTTTATAATGTAAAACATTTGCGAGATAGCCACCTGTCATAATAACCACTTTTACGTTAAGTGTCCCTGTGGCGTTAACACAGGATAAAAGTCTGTACCTCAGTTTTAATGGAGTGTTTAGGTCAGTTGACAGAAAGAGCAGGAAAGAGTCAAAAGTCCAAAAATTCCAAAGGAACCCCCCACTTTGCTGTAACTAAAATTGCAAAATTTAAGAGTCGTAAGAGTCGTAAGCACACTAGAGGACAATGGGCTATCAGGCCACCCTCATAAAGTCTGTTGCTGATTGGTTGTTCAGGGACAACACACCAGTGATTTGCTGGAGGTTATGTTGTAGCTGTGGCAGTGCTCATCCTGTTCGTCCTTGCACAAAGGAGCAGTTATTGGTCCTGCTGATGGATTAAGGACCTTCTATGGCCCTGTCCAGCTCTCCTAGATGAACTGCTTGTCTCTTGGAATCTCATCCATGCTCTTGAGACTGTGCTGAGAGACACAGCAAACCTTCTAGCAATGGAACATATTGGTGTGCTATGCTGGAGGTGTTGGACTACCTGTGCAACCTCTGTAGGGTCCAGATATTGCTTGATGCTGCCAGTATTGACCAGCCAAATGCAAAACTACTCCAAAACAGTCAAAAAAGATGAGGAGGGGGACAGCGTCAGTGACCATTCTTTTTTGGGAGGTTGTCTCATTGCTGTGCCCTTAGTGCACCAAAGCAGCTGAAACTGATTAACAACAACCTCGGCTACATAACTGACCAGATCAATATCCCAGAAGTTTAACTGACTTGATACAATACTCATTGTATCAAGTCACTCATCAAGTGCTGCTTTAAATTTTTAGAGCAGGGTATATTGATACAGGTTGGATAGTTCACTGGTGAGGAAAAAGTGTGATAGAACACAAAGGGAGGAAGCAGAACTAGGAACAAAAGGACCGGGTTCATGCAGAAGCATTACTTTTATGACAATACTTGTTTAGCCATTAGGCAAAACAGTTACTCCCTACAAAACTGTTTTTAGGCTCTCCTAGATCCAAATTTGATGATGAAAAATATCAATATAAAATAATACAAATGCAGGAAAATTATCAATACTGCAGTTTGGAAACAACAGTAACTAAATATCTTACACATGAGCTGCTAACATTATGCAGATGGCAGTTAGACAGCTGTGGGGACTGGGGGTACTAGCATGGACTGAAAAGCCTGTAAGTTTAATTGTAACTCATCTACAGTGAGTTAGATTCATGTCAGAAATCTGTTTTTTTATGGCAAACCAGCAGCATCCTCTTGCCATTAATACACTTGTTCAGAGATTCTAAATTAGATGAAACTTTAATGATTCTTGTGGGCAAACTGGGTCGTTGCAGCAGCAGGGAACCAGATGAGAATAAGTCAGAGCGGTAAATGTTATTCAAGGAATTAAAGCAAGTGAACGTGCTGAAAAGTAGAGCAAATAAATAAAAAAAAAATCAGCGACAGACTCACAGGATCAAATACTTGGCAAGACCTAGTCACGCTATCTGACATTCGGATGACATAAGAGCTGCTTTACAGATAATGTCAATGACAGAGATACATATGGATTGTAAGCAGGCAGATACAGTAGCTTCTGCTTGTAGGGAAACGTGTGCTATTTATATCTGTGACAGCTCCTCAGGATTCTGTTAGGTACTATTTTTTTAATGCAACCTCCTGTATATTCCCACAGGCTCTTCTAACTACAGCATACATATTCATAACCCGGGGTGGGCTTTCAATTACTTGCTGAATTATATAAGGCTTAGAACTATTTAAAGTAAGTGATCTAAGGGAGCACTAATAGGAACAAACAGGAAAGATGGCCAAGATCTGACGGGAGGAATATGACGCACTGATGATAGCAAACGTTTCACTTTTTATGCTCGTAAACTAGTCTGACAGTACAAAGTGGTAGAGCAAGGACTAAAGCGTCCAAGCTTTTGAGCGTAAAAAAATACTTTATTCTACCTGCGTTAAAGAAATGTTCCAATAAATACTTGAAGATGAGCCAGCTTGAATGTTTTTGATACTGTTGTTTCTGAGTTTCTCAGAAGTAAAGATGATATTAGAGCTACATATGCGCCCATCCAGATTTGATATCCTTTTAATGGAAGCTGTTGCATACAGTATTTTGGCAAGACAGTGCTAAACCCCATACTGGAGCTATTACAAGGGCATGGCTTTGTTGTAAAAGTGTCCAGGTACTGAGCTGGCTGCAGTCCAGACCTGTTTAGTCAGACCTGACTGGGCACATCATGGAATGAAAAATATGACAATGAAGACTCAGGACTGTTGAGGAGCTGGAATCCTACATCAGAACAGAGCAGGACAACATTCCTCTCTCAAAAATCAGCATGCAACACAGTGAAATTGCCACCAGATTTAAGGTGAGCTGTTGTTTGTTATCAACAAGTAACATGTCCAACCTAAAACATCTGATATGTTTTATATATTCTCCTGTTCTCTGAATAAAATTAAGGTTTATGAGATTTAAAAATCATTTCATTCTGTTATTTACAGTTTACACACCTTTTTGGAATTGTGGCTTTTTGCTTTAGCTTGTGCTAAAGTTGATTTGGACTGAACACAAATTGGCTGATGCTTAGCGGTTCAGGTTGGAACTTTTGTATGTATAAAGCTAAATAGATCTCATTTAACAATTTCAAGTCACCAGGTGGCCAATTACAGTTAGGCCTTCTATTTCTGTAGGACTAATATTTGAGACTGGAGTTTAAAAATAAAAACTGAAAATGAACTGAGAAAAGAACAAAGGAAAGCGCTGAGAGGAGCAGGTGCAGCAGAGAAGAAGCTGCTGGTGTGTCTGAAGCCACTGGAAGACAGCGCTCCAGAGAGGGTACGCTTTAAACACTGCTCTGCCCTGCTTCTTTATAAGATACACACTCAGAAATGTGCACATCATAGATGAATGTCCTGTGTCCGAGATTCAGAAGATGCCTGGCAACCAGAGCTGTGAGCTTTTTTGGGGACCGTTTTTAGAGCCTCAGTTATGGGCATCATAATTTCTTTAACAGTGCTTGAGAATAATTTTCCCATATGCTAGGCTATAGAGAGCTGTCAGTGTGAAGAAATATAGAAATCAAGAACACTTCCTCATGTCAGTGGATTTTTTTCTCTCTGTAGGATGTCATTAAGTCAGCAGCATCAGCCTGACACTGTAAGGCAGGCATTAGTACCTGGTGCAAGACTGCTCCAGGCACCACAGTCCAGCCTGCTATGGCAAGCCAACATTGCAGAGTTAGTGTCATGCACTTTTCTGCTGTGACAGCTGCCCAAATGACTGAGCATAACAGACAGATGCTGGAGACTCGTGTTGCTTGCAAACTAGCAGATTTCCCCCATATTTTTCTATCAGATTCTAGTTAACAGATTAACATCTGTTTTTGCTGAATTCTATGAAACATTTAGCTGCAAATTAATGCCCTGACGAAGGTAAGCATATGAACTAGAGAACCTTTTCTTCTTTTAAATTAAATTAGGTTAATTCCCTTCCATCCAAATAAGTGAAAAATGTAAGGGAAGAGCACGCTGCCTTGTCCTTTAATGTTCATTAAGGTTGTCAGAATAGTACGATTTTAAATAAGAGGAAAATCCTGGAAACCATTTTTTGATATGATGGGAAAGATTTTGACCCCATCGTTCAACAACAGAAGTAATGACGTCAAAGTTTACTTGTTAATTAACAATTAATTTCCCCTATTAAAAGTAACTTTTTACAAAGTAACTATTTAGGATTTAATATAAAAGGTTTTAGAAATTATTTTGATCATCACGAATCGTGAAGATAACATATTTTAAAACCTACTAATAAACAAAGGAAACAACACAATACCTGGCATCTTAATGATTTAATTATTGTGGAACAGCAGTATGGAAAATGCAAAAGAGACACACACAAAAAAACCCACAGATCGCTCACTCTCAGTCTGCATTTCTTTGCATCCTTGGCTCTGCTTTTCAGGCCTGAGGTCTGTCTGATTGCACTGCTGTGCTCTAGATGTTACTATTTATTTACTCAGATTAGTTCTCCAAACTCTGAACCCTCTGCTCAGTTCAGCTACAGTTCCCCGGCTGCCGTGCACAGACAGCAACCTGATGGATTCTCTACATGTCCATAATCTGCTCTGTCATGGCTTAATATCCCATCTCCGACCTGTAGTTATTCCTCTTTTATCTAACTATCATTGCTAGTCTCTGTTATAATGTAGTATGGTGTTATGAATGTTAACTACTTCAGCTGTTAGTGAGGGGAGGCACTGTGACCCTGTCTGTCTGGAGCCATGCAGTGTAAAGCTGTGTGTTAGCTGGAGGAGGCAAAGACAGAACTGCTTGTGTTAATATTTATGCTAAACGTCCAGAAGAAGAAGAAGAGACGAGAGATGAGGGTGGAGGTGGGTCTCAAAGTAGCTTGCAGATGCATATAGCACATCAAATATGAGAAGATGTCTTTACTTTTTCAAACCCTTTTGCTTTTTTATGGTGTTGACAAGATGCTGAAGGCAGAAAATGCCATATAAGAGATTAATAGGAAGGCTCAAACTGACAGCCTTGGCACATATTTCTGTTAGATAATTGTGTAAAAAGCTCACTTGTCCAAGCACTGTTGCTCTAATCATTCAATTCCTAAAATTATTCATAACAAAACAAAACTCAGCCAAAGGCTGTGACATCTTTAAATTCTGTTTGCAGTTTCATGACCATTATCAAGCAGTTCTTCAGAAGTACAGGACAAGGCATCAGAAGAAAGGCTATCCTAATGCAGGCACTCAGTTTTTGGAGTGCATCATATAGAACAGAGAGCACATTCAGCTCAAAGTATTCTCGCTCGTCTTTGGCCCTTTTTCATGTTTTCTTTGGGAGGGAAAGAGTGAAGCGAAAGAGAGCTGCAGGCATACTGAGAAACACAAAGGAAGAAAGTTCCAATAAAAACGGCACAGATCACAGGAGCACCATCAGAAACACTTGTTCTCCAACTCGCAGACAAGAGAAAACCATCCGCAAAACACATCCCAGTTTTATTTTAGCAACATGTTTTCTGTATAGGCGAGATCAGAGAAAGTCAGTCATTACCGAAGAACAAAGCAGACCGGAGGGGAAGTAAAACAGTGAGAATATTCAAGAGTACCAAAAAGCTCACTGACAGACAACCTCTTTGTCTTGAAGCGTGAAGCCAATTTGAAGCTCATACTTACAACATGTGTTTTCTGTTGCCGAAAAGTATTTTTCTGCCGTTGTGCAGATAAGTGTCCTCCTTGTCGGGCTTTTCTCTCTTCCTCTGACTTACTTTACAGGTACAAGTCTGTGCATGTTGAGCTTGCGCTACAGGCGTTTCCAGGGTTGACAGAAATGTCACTTTTCACTCGTCAGTTTTTAACCGCGCTCTAAAACAGAAGCGAAGCCACAGGACTTTGGCACCAAAAGCCCACATTTTGTTGCTTTCCACAGATGTGTTTCTCAAGCTAGCGTTTATAGACATTTAGAAATGTGAATCATTCAAACTGAGAAAGAAAGATAGACCTCAAGCAAATCATTAGTTCCTAACTCCTCCCTGCTGCTGCATACCTGTTTGGCTAAGATTTTGGCCCTTCGAGACTGCCGTGCAACCGATGTGAGGAATCTGTTAATTTAACAATAAAGCGCAAACATTTTCTTTGCTCATACTAAAAAATGGCTAAGATAATCATTAATGTTATTTAGTGAGATGAACATGTCCTCACTATTTGTAGCAGTAGGTGTTACGCTTTTCAGTGACCCAGTAAAATTTGCTTTATGTATTTATTCATGGAAGCAATTGTGAAACTGTCAGAAGAACACTGGCCAAATTCAGAAATAGGAAACAGGAGGTCTGAGAGTTTGGATATTGGAATTGGATATAGAAAATTCTACAAATGAGCCAGTATAATAGAAAAGGGATCAGCATTAAGGCCTTAGGCAAAGGAGGGACACTAATTACAGCAGTAAATATCATTCCTAGTTGTTTAGGAAGGGTTAAAATAAAAAGAAACCCAGGAGGTAATGCTTCAAGTGCATTTGCTGTCTGACAAAATGGCAAATTTCACAATGTGTGAGTATAATTACTGTAGATCTGTGTGACTAGTTGTTGCTATAGCAACATAATATTCAACTTAAAAAAGCAACAAAAACAGCAATCACTACTAGTGACAGAATATCATACACTTTTCCTTTTTTTGCAGTATTTTGTAATATTTTGAATCCACTTTGTTATTTTATTGGTATCAACTATGAGTTGTTCTTATAGGACAGCTGATTTTGCTGATTTGCTGATTGAGGATTTAATTCAGGAGACACTCTCTTGATTGAACCTAAATGTGATAAAAGAAGTAAAATTGTTTTGAAGCCCATCCCTGTCAGATGCCGTCTGATTGTAAAGGGGCTGCAGTTGGCACCAGTAACGGCCTTAATTTGGGTCAAAGATCGCCCAGTGTCTTGACGCACAGCCAATTGGACCCTACAGCTCAGTGCTGGTGAAATATTTTGGGGTCTTCTACTTGACTTTTTTGTTCCATAACCCTCAGGATCATTTAAGAAATTCCAAATGACTGTCTTACTGCCTCCCACCTGAGGAGCGATGGTGTGCTGCGAGAGACCCTGCTTATGCAGTTCAACAACCCGACCATGTTCAAAAGGGGAAAGTATTTTGCCTTTACCATCAGAACGTCATGACAGTGTGACTACCTGACAGAAAATGACAATGAATCCACATTTTTGCACAGATGTGACCTTTTAAAGACACGTCTTAAAGTTTTGATCAGCTGTAAATCAGCCTGTTTCAGTTTAAGAGTTGTTTTCGATAAATTGCATGCTCAAAACAAATGTTTTGTCTCACTCCTATTTCTTCTTGTTGCATGTTGAAGCTCTACTTGGACCCTTATTAAGATCCAACCATGCAAAATCTGATTTTTTTGCCATTTTTCAAGTGGTCTTAAGCTTTTGATCTGGACTGTATAATTGGTGTGTCACTCAAACTACAGGCAACCTGCTAACAAACAAAACAATCACAAAGAGGTTTTCACTGCAGAGCTCCGGACCTCGTGCACTGTGGTGCTACATGCCAACTGCTCAAGTAATACACATTCTTATGACTGGTGGTTACTGCGAGGGTGACTGACCAGTCTTTAGGCCTGCATGACTGGGACTTTACCAGTTGATTTCACCGACTAACAAGTAGATTTGCTGCCTAATATTCACTGAACAGGAATGAAAGCCAGTCCTAGATGAAACTTAAACCAGTGTTCTGGTTGAAAGTTGGGCAGTTTTTTTACTTTCACCATGGAAACACTCCTAAGTAAGAATGCGTACATGAGTTGTTTGAGTGTTTGAGTTATCCTCCTTTATGTTTCATCCTGAACAATTAATTGGGCAGCCCAGTGTTTGTATATTTGTTATTTAAATGGCAAATCCACGCTGCCTCCACAACGTTCCTGTGTTGCGACTGTAATCAGCATGCCTTTGTTTGTGAGTGTCCTGCTACACTTTTAATTATTCGCTATATTATCCCCATCATCCACTCTCCTGACCTTCAAACCTAACTTACTTTCTGGCTGACAAAACTTTACTGAATGTTTGCACTGAGCGTGAAAGTACAAATTTATTTCTTAGATGGCTGTGAGTTAGTTAAATGTCACTCTGCCTTTACTGACTCAACCTCGTTTTATGATTTAGGCAGCTAACTATGCTGTAGGTGTGTTCTTACAGGCTTGTCACCTCATAACTATCGCGGTCTCTTTCCCTTGCATGAAGCAGGCATCTGTGTAGGGAAAAGGAAGCTCTTTGACCCAGTTCACTCTGAAACATCAAACTCCTTGGAGAAAACCATTGGCAGAAAGAGGCAGATGCTGAAGTATCAGGCAGAGGTTGGGGTGTAATGTCCTCATCTAACACGGAGAGAGAAAGACATGGAGAGGGATGGGGCAATGAAAATGACTGATGGGAGCACAAATGGCAGAGCTGTGATCAGTAGGAAAGAAGTGGAGAGGAAAAGAAGGGAAACGGGGGACAGCGCTGACAGCTGAGCGGGCCTACCTGTCCGCCCATCTCTCGTTTTCTGTCTTGATTTGCAAGTCCTCGACGGGCCGCTTGCCGGGGCCAACCCGGAGAACAAGAACAGATGTCATAAAACACCGCTGCGACTGGGATTTGCATCTGTAATGACCTCACTGGAGATGCTGCGAGTATGACGTTCCCACCGCAAACCTGTCACATACGCACTCTGAGCGGTATTCATCCCTGTATCTGCCAACCTATCACTATCACCGTGATGGAAAACTGCTTTTTCTTTTTGCCTTTCCCACCAAATTACATATCGCTTGGCTTTTCCTCATGGCCCACAGTCTTTGTCTTAAGTTTACTTGTAAAATCTTATGCAACATCATTTTGAAATATAATTTTATACATATAAACTTGGTCAAAACACTCTGCAGGTATAAGTGAAAAAGATTGCCAAGCAGGTTTACAAATCCGGTCTATACCGGACCGATAATGTTTACGCTTTAAGGTTGCTGAGCAAGTTCAGTGTGTGGAGATCAAAGGTTCAGATAAAGAGCAACAGAGTGACTTTCCAATAAAAGCCTGGCTGACAATGAGATGAGATGGAGTGATTATATTTAAGAGTGACCCAGATGCAGCTGTATCTCCAGCTCCACTTTGTAAATCTACAATAAGCATATTACCTCAGACACTTCTGATGAGGCAGAGTGGATTTCAGACATTAACACAGGTCACTATATTATTTTTATAGTATGGCATGATGACACCAGGTGTTATGTGTTATTGACTGGTTTATGATTGGCTTATAAACTATGCCTGTTTCACATGGACGGTTCTTGTAAAGTTGATGTTTATACTTATATGCCATACTCTAGACTTATATTTGAGCTATAAATATTTTTAATATAAAGTTAAAATTGATAGTTATATAGTACTGGTTTTAAAGAACATATAGAGAGCCCAATTGGCAATGGTATAATTCATTAACTGTAAACACTGAGACTAGCTCGTGTTCAGATTTACTCCTCTTTTAGTTTCACTCTTATTTATATGTTATACGTTGCTTGGTAAGACTAGGGTTCTAAAAGTGCTAATTTATTAAAAAAGAGTTAGTCTCACAACCGCCACATCAAGTGTAAGTTACATGTATCCATTCCGTCCAATTAGAATTGCGAATGCCTTTTATCAGCATTTCATAAAATCATTTAATCATATGTTGACAATAGGATAATATAATGATTTTATAATAAATTAAATTAGCTAAAAATTTGATGGTTGTTATAAAGTGTTATGTTTATGTTGGTACATTCTAGATTTTCATGCAGTACTACCACTACTACGAATAATAATAATGGTAATAATGGTGGTTTTGCCCCAAGGTGACATTGGTACATACCATCTCTATGTTTCACGTTAACAAAATTGAAAGCTAGCAGGTGAATACAGAACTACATGTAGCTGCTTGAGAGCAAGATATTGTCACAAAACGGCCGGAGGCAGAGCACCAAAAATCAAACCCACGTGCAGGAAACCCAAGGCGGAGGCAGAGTAAAGGGTTTAACAAAGGTTTATTAACTAACACCAAAATGATGTTCACGTTAGTACTTGATTTAAGGCTTGATATATGGGGCGTGAGGGTCTTGGCCAGGGGAGAGGGATAAGCAAGGGGACAGGTCCAAGAAAACAACGGCAGCTGCTGGTGATTAGGTACGTACTGGAAGAGAGGAGAGCAGTGTTCGAGCGGTAGCCAATGAGGAGTTCTGGAGAGAGTGGAAGCTATGAAAATCTTCGTCTTACTGTGCAGGTGGGAGATGGAAGCGTTGAGGGAGAGGTGGGTTAGGTGGTGTCTGGCAGCTGTCCTGAGTCGTGAAGGTCCCGAGGTGGTGTAAGGGCAGGAGGGCAGGCAGGTGAGGCAAGGAGATGATTCTGAGAGCTGGCGGGTTAACCAGATTTCCAAGATGAGTGGTTGGATGGAGTTTTCCTGGAGTAACTAGAACACGAGATTACAAGGTTAGTAGAGCACTTGAGATTCATGAACATGAAGCATGAGGCCTGGTTACCAACATAGGGTAGTTGACGAACTGGCGAGGAAGCAGTGTCAGCAAGCAGCTTAAATCTCCAACCTGATTGCCTCAATCAGCTTCAGGTGAGGGAGGCTGTAGGCCCTGCCCATGGGTGGATACCCAGACCCAGATGGTCCAGACCTTCAATGGAATTTTACAGCCACACACCCAGACCATGACAGATATAGTCCCCCAGACTGAAACATAGAAAAAAGAGACAGAGGGTTGAGTGAATGCTACTGTTGGTCTCTGCCTGCTGCATGTGTAAATATGCAACTTCTTGCTATCATGTGCCTCTTTTAAAGATAGTAATACATCAGTCTTGTATGTACAGATTCTTTTGTTACACCAAAGCAATCAGATAATCATTGATTCCACTCAAAGTCCAGGCCAGTGTAATGCAAATTATGTCTACACACTACAATTAAGAACAACTAACATGCCGTACTCTGGGATTCAGTGAAATAAAAGCCCTCGCCCTAAGTAGATAACCTTGGCTTAATTAAATGAAACAAGACGCTTCTGTGAAATGTATTTCAGTTACGTTAAACTCCAGTACATTATTTTATATTTTGTATTTTACAAAACACAAATAAATGTGTCTTTATTTAAAGCTTTCACTTACTGGTGACGTCTGTCTTGCCCAGAGAACACAAACAACTGTTTTGACTATGTATGAGCTGCTGAAGGACAGGTCTCTCATGCTTGCTCACAGGGCACATATTGAACAATGGGAATATAACAGTTTTGCATGGAGAGAACATCTGCTTAGAATTTATTCATCAAGGTCCGTCCTAAATAACCCACCTTTGCTTATAAGAACCAGGTAATTGAACTGTACATACCCATATTCATTTGCATAAACCATTAACGTAAGATGCCAGTAATTTGGTAGATGAAGGCCACGGGAGGCCCACATCCAGCCTAATAACACCCTTGGATCACAACAAGCTATTTAAAACTACAGGTAATTTAACTTTGGTATCCAGTGTGCAAAAGTCTTGAGCCACACCTCATGCCTTTTTATTTTGTTGGAAAATGGGTGCAAAGATTTATTGAAGCATGTACAAGAAAATGTAGTTTATACAATAAAAAACTGAGTTTCTGGATCAAAATCTGACGGCACTTTTATGCCTTAATAATTCTATGAATTTTCAAAGAGTCCCAACCCCACTGCCTCAAATGTAGCCCCAAATCAAGACAGCGCCTCAACTGTGTTTACAGGACGGACACACTTACAGAGGTATTACTGTTATACCTCTCCCCTGACCCTCTCTGTACATATTTACTGTAAGTTTAACCAAATATTTCAAATTAGCATTCATCACCGACTTGTTGATGCTGATTTTCTATTCAGTTCTTGTGTAATTTCGTATGCCCCAGCCTTTCCTCCCTGTTTCACTTCCTGAAGATGGTTTCTTGACAGCCACATATCCATTGAGCCCATTTCCAAGGAGGCTTCAGTGAACAGTAGATGGATTAACTGAAAGGCCAGATGTATCCCTCAAATGTCCTGTGTCAGGTGTTTGCTGGATTTCTACTGTTTTGTAAGAACAAGGCTTTCAGATACCGTTCACCTGCTGTAGATACTTTTGTAAGCCTGCCACTTTTTCTTTTGTCATCCACTTGTCCAATTTCTTGAAATTGGACAAATCTATAAAATTGGTTCTTTTGTCTGCTGCTATGTGTAGACATAACCCTGTCAGGCGCCTTTTTTACGCTTGAATGATTCATAGGTCAAGAACTATTGCTCAAGATCATAGAAACCAAAGGAAAGTCTGGCTCCATGGAAGCAACATATGAAGAAACCTTTTTGCACAGTCCTCTTATTGGCACATTTGCTTTAAAGCAAAAGCAAACATTTGAAATGATGTGGACATCTTCTTCTTCTTCCTCTTTTTTTTTTTTTTTTACATCATTTACACCCAAATCCACGAGACAATCGGGGAGACCAGAAAAACTCATTTTCAGATATATTTAGAAATAAATACAAATACAAAACACTGTGTTTATTTTAAGAATGCCATCAAGAACAACAGAAATAGACATGAAGATGTAGGAAATGCTGCTGTATTATAATTAACAGAATCATATTCAGAATGAGGAGGCTATAACTCTAATATTTTAAACAGAACTGTCGCATGAAGCTGTTGCAGATTATGCTGCAGTATAAATAACACAGACAAATGATGTTTCTGGGAACAGCTAATGGCATCATGCTCATCAGTAGTGCACAGTATAACCACATGTAATAATGTTTAATTGCCTGATGTGACTGTAAATAACTGCGAAAGGCCAAAATACATCACTGGCTGGAGGTTGTATTTCCTGGAGTGTTAGAGGATTTTTTTATGTTAGGGCATGAAGTTCTGTTTTAGTAAGTTAACAGTGGGTTTCCAAGTTTGTGGCAGCAGTTTGGAAAAGTGCATTTTGTGTTTTAACAAGACATCACTCCCGAGCTCCAGTATGTCTTCATGAAGAAGCTGCCAATCCGGGGTAGTGTCGAAGAACATGACTCCACTGCTTACAGCCTCGACCTCACTCTATTCAACACCTTTGGGATAAACAGGGATGCTGGCTGCGAGCCGAGTCTGGCCTCGCTAATGCTCTTTTGACTGAATAGCAGAAAATCCTTTGAGTCGACGAAGACGTTTTCGTCAACGCTGGGCGAAAAGTCCTCTCAGGAATGCTGTTATGGCAGAATCATGTTGCAAATGCGAGCTGTTTAACATTGAAACGTAGGACGAATGCTCAGGTGTGTGCATAGCTTTGCACAGTATCTGCCTTTTGACAAAGTTTGCGCTCAGATGAAGTCAGGGAGATGGAAAAATGGAGGCAGAGGCTGGGGAAATGACTTCAAAATCTGCATAAGTGAACAATTTAATTGTAATTAACTTCTCTTAGAACATAAATGGTCTGGGATTTTAATTTCTAATCAATTTAATCTCCCTCTGCATCTGTCTCGCACTTGTTGTCCCTCTGATTACAGATGGAGAGCAACACAGAGAGTTGATTAGCCTTCCTCACCCCTGTTTGGCTGTGTCACCCCTATTCTCTAATTACATTACGTTTGACAGAATGCTCGCAGGGCACGGCCTATCCAGAGCGCGGTTGGAAAGACACGCGGCTTTGGGTGTGATGCAAAAAAGTCAAGACAGTGACAAAAACAGGAAGCAACACACAGATAGGAAAAAATATAATTTCTCCGCTTCTGCGTCTGGAGGGGGGAATCTTGTTGCCGCAGGCCATGAAAGTACATCTCAGAAGCCCTCACAGCCTACAAAGGTTTATTTATTTTTTTGCCTATTTTAATGCAATTCTGCTGTGAAGCGATAAATAACACCCATGCGGAGCATTAAAAGATGGTATAACAGAACTATTGCAGCTGCTCTGAGGATCAGGAGTGAAAACCTGAGTTGCAGGTAGGGTAAATAAAGCTCTCTGCTGGTGTCGACGCTTTTATATCTTTCTTTTTTTTTTTTACGTTTCCTATGGTGTTTTGTAGATGGTACAATACAGCTCCACTGTGGGGAGCTGTGTCTCTGCGTCTGCTCTGTCTCGCTCTGGCTTCCTTTCTGTCTTCCCCTCTGCCTGTCTGTCTCTCTGGCACATGGCATCATATGCAGTGGCTGTGGGCCGTTGTTCCTCATGTTAAAAGCTCAGCTGGGAAGTCTGAATCCCTCGGACTAATGCGCTGTGGCCTCGGCGTTTCACAGCTCTGTAGCTTGGAGTGACCATTTGGGCGAGGGAAGCGTGCACGTGTGTGTGGCACATGTGTCTGTTTGGGTGTTTTGCTCTTTGCGTGTGCTAATTCTTTAATTTACATTCATCATGCAGAGAGATGAGACAGCTGTCAAAGTGAGTCTGAAATGCACATGTGTGTGTGCATGGCGGTAGTTAGGCTATGTGCGGTGGGAGTAATCTCTCTGTTGGTCTTCATGCATATGCAATTATCCTCTTCTCTGTGAGTTTGCATTAGTATGAAAAAGGTGCTTAACTCCAAATTAGTGACTGCATGGCAGGTAGCTTTTATGGGCAAGGGGTGTTTTTGTCTTGTTTACGAAGATGAATGGCCAAATACAAATACAAGACCAACTATTAATGGAATCTCATTTGCAGGCACACCTCTCTGCGGGACAGCTGAAATGAGTTATTCTTTTCTTAACATTTTTGCAGTTGCCTGTGATTTATTATCCTTCTCACATTGACAAACAAACTCACCTGAGTTCTTTAACATCATGTTTCCTTATAACAGCTATCTTTATAACACTTCAGCATCATTATTCAATCTGATAATAAGAAGAGATGCCGAGGAGGTGAACGAATTAAACGATCACGGCACAGGATCTAACAAGGTTTCAGTATTCTAGCTATTTAGCAGACAGGGAGAGTCGAAGATAACCTGAGTGAGTCTGAAGGTCTTGGCATGTTAGTCCTTAGGGGTGAGACAAACCTTTGGGGTCCCACACCTAGCTCTAGCTGTACTGCCACATGGGGGGCAGTGTCAAAAATATGTGCAACAAACTTCTTCTAATATGGGCTCCATTTGTTTGTGATTGTGTTGATGTAGGTCCCTGAGCTAATCACCTGCCTTGGAGAATACCAAGGGGAAATAATGCCTTTGTAGACGAGTAAAACCAAGTGTTAAAAAAATCATCTCAGCTTTTTTGTCTTTGATGTTTTATGTGTTTTTTTTTAACCAATCAGCACTTCACCTACACTGAACATAAACGCCATTGAGCAAAACGCTATTGTCTTCTCGGAGAACTGCATGCAGGTTTCCCCAGCTGCTGCACTGGTTTCTTCCTTTAGTCCTTCTCTTTGTGTCCAATGAGCTTTGTAACTTGGGGCAGGTGGGGATGCAGGTGAATCAATCTTGTTAATATTCGGGCAAAGCTCCACAAAAACAGGCTGCTACAGTCCCCATAGTGCAACAGATCTGACTGCCTCTGATGCAATGGCATAGATCAAGGGTGCTGAGCATGCAGCCAGCTAGCTAAAGGGTCAAATCTCTCCCACTGGATGGATTTGTAAAGTGTGACAATCAAAACAAAGTTATTATTAATTACCATAAACTCCAATATAGATTTCATTTTCCAATGAATGGAAAATGGAAGACATGCTGAAAACAGTATCGCAACACAGACTGAAAATCTATTTAAAAAAATGAAAATGCATTTTTAGACCTCACTAAGATGTATTAATAAAAAAATAAAATAATATTTTTGCTTAGTTCAGCTGGATTCAAACAGCAATGAATATCACCTCAGGAAGTAAGAGACACATTCTACAGCTAGCAGTGCAATATTCAGGCCACAGAAATGTTCTTTCACAGTAACGTATCCAGGATGTCACCACTTGTCAATCATTTCTTTGCACTTCTTTCTTTCTTTGCAGTTGGTCCAAGTTTTTTCACAGTAACGTATCCAGTAACGTATCCAGGATGTCACCACTTGTCAATCATGTCTTTGCAGTTGCTCCAAGTTTCTTACCGCTTAGTTTAACATGCCAGTCGGCCCCCAAAAAAGTCCTGAAGCCAGGTATGTTCACGCTGGGGTCAGAAGGTAGTAGATCTGGAGTCCGGCAGAGCAGTCCGGCCCATTCCAGATCAAATTCGGCTCAGTTTATGGTCTCGATTGCCTGAATTCGACTCTTATTTATTACAACATCCCGCCAATTTTTAAATGATGGTCCTGTTTAGAATAAAACAAGAGTTGTACTTCAGAGCTTACCTACTTTTGCATTGAAGAGCTGCTACAGTATGAATGTGCAGTGTCCTCATTTTCCAACATAACCCATGCTCTGGTTTCATTCACACAATTTTAGGTTTGCAGAGAATTTGAAACAGGGTTCCCGTTACATAAAAATGTACCGTCTCAAACCTGTGTCTGAAAACTGCAGTAGCAAAGTAACACTACAATAATTTGAAACTTTGAACCAGCTCCATCAGATGCAGATGCATATTTTTTTGGGGGGGGGGGGGCGTTTCAGCAGATAGCTCACTTCCTGGTCCATTGATCCATTCTTCAAAAAAGCTGATTAATGTATATCCATCTTTGAAAAAAAAAAAAAAGCTATATCACTGTCAGATTGTCAGACTGTTTTGAGATTGCTTTTTTGGCAATGCAGTTCTCATTTTACTCTCTACAATCCTGCTCAAATTTGGTTGACTAATAAAATCCTGAATATAACAGACAGACAAGTGCAACCTAGAAAGCTTCCAGCACCAAACACTGCATTACTTTGCCTGCATACTCTGCATGTTCAAGCAGATATCTGTCTACAGAGATCAGAGGCAAATGATTACTTACTTCACAAATATAATCAAGTACTGAATTAATCCCACTGAAAATATTACTTTGAAATTAATCTTTTTTTTTTAATTCACAAGGTTCAATTTAAGATTTGACATGTGAAACTGAGGGCACTCTGGACAATGTTTTAGAACATGTTGGGAAGAAAATCCAAATAGAAAGAAAATTCGATCTCGTCTGTTTTCTTGATGTGTTTCTGAGGTTACTCGTCTTGAATGTCGACTGAACCTTGCACAACAAAAATATAATGTGGTCCATTTAAGTTCCTTATACGCTGGATACACTTTGAAGAAAGGGAAAAGAAATTTCTGGAATTACAAACTTGTATTAGTGGGCAATTTCAAAGAGAATTCAAAACACACATATTCAGCTAAATGATTTTCAGAAATGCAATACGTTCAGTCATAACTTTCAACATGAAGAATTTATGATTACATTTTAAAAATTCAGTTTCCAATAAAATCTTTACAGCCTTTCTTTTCTTTTGAAAACCTCAAAATCATCTGAGTAATACTCATACCCTGGCATTCAAAAAGAGTCATTAGTGTGGGGCTGTTTGCAGGCAGAACAGCACAGAGTTTAACTGATACGTGATGGAAACAAATTGCCACTCTACTGCACACTGGTTTTGTCCAAAATACAGCAGCAGCAGGTACGCATACAGTCACACTTTAAGCTTTCACTCACCAAATGTTCACACACATCACACATTCACACAGTACAATATTTCTCTCCAGCGCACCCCTCATTACATCTTCTCGGTAACTAATGATCCTCACTTTCTATACCCAACAAAGAGAGATGCCATTCTCCAGTCTTACAGGCTACAAGACAAGACAAAAGCAGCAACTTTGTTGAACACTTTCCACCACCAAGAAGGAAAAAAAAAGAACAGAAAGAAAAACTGGGCCAACAGCAATTAAATAGCCAAATTTCAGGGTTTGTTAAAGCTGAAAAAGTATGTTCATGGGGGAACGAAAAGATGCAGGCCCCTTGTTCTTCAGTCAGAGAACAAAGACTCCCCACCCTCCTTTGCATTTTTTTTGCATCTCTCCAGCCTGAAGATGCAGATCAAGACTAAGTAATTATCCTCTGATTGAGTATTCATAAACGATTATGCTATTGTTTTGTCTTTAATGATGCAAATTACGACTAATTACCTCACGTTAATGGATACCGAGAGTCTTAACAAGCTGTGGAATAGTGCAATTAAGCAACTGTTTATCTAACAGTACCATGTGTAAATATTAGTTGTAGGTGTGTATGTATAAATAAAGTGAATGAGGCCATCTTTTTTCTTGCTCATCATCTTCATGAGTTTGATGGATGAGGGGGAGGGGGGGGCTCACTCTGCATTAAGAAAACTAATTCCATTAGTAGGCACATGAATAATAGCACAGCCTAAAGAGAAACCCCCACACATCCTTTAAGACGTTTTATATAGTTGATAAGTGAAGATGTATTTTTTTTATTCTTTTATAAAAGCCATACTGCAAGTATTTAAAGTTTGTTGTCAAAACAATTATTTCCTAATTTTTTCTTAGTAGAGGTCAGTTGCCTGAATTAGTCTGTTCCCTTCTTTTTCTTGCTTTTTTTCCCCTGTCAAATAGCCTCTCATGGACTCCAGGGAATCGTGTCGCAATTTGCTGCTGGCACTTTCATCATTAAAACTTTTGTACCAGCCTACAAGCCAACAACTCTCCTCTGATAAGATTTTCTTGAGCGTGTGAATAGAAAATGAGTTCAGTTACAGATGAGCAAGGAGAAAAGGCAAGGCAGGGCTATTATTCTGAAGGCTGCAGCCTTACACCAAGTTTAAAAAAAACACATGTTAAAAAATATTGCTGAATGGTAAGAAATGAGATGAAGATCTACTTTAGCCTTTAGTGCTGCTAAATGAATTAATTGTAACTGCAATTAACCATTAATGCTACGATCGGATTGTGGAGTCTCTGTCACAAGTTGATTTAAAGTAGTCGTAGTCGCATCTCTCATTTCCTGCTATATTTCAAAATGGAGTCGAAAGGAGCCAGTCACAAGGCTAGAGTTGTGTAGCAAAATAGCAGAGCAGCAGAAATCAATGGCAATAAACTTCCCGCCTACTCTTTTTAAAATGAAATAAAGAGCAAATAATTTTCTTAAATTTTTCCTTTTTATTTCTTATTATCTTTAGACAAACTGTGTCAGTGCATGTTTAAAGAATGTGTGGGCATTAATACAATCATCATTGTTTTCTGATGCTAGCTTTATCTGTTTATTCTCCCCACACAGCTGTTCAAATACTCTAGCCTGAAATAGCTAAGTAGGTGTAAGTAATTGTTTTAACCAATTGGCCCATTTACAAATAAATACACAGAAAGTAAAATCACTCACTAAATCCTTTTTCCCTGGGTGAACTGATTTTTTTTGTCCCCATCTTATATTAGAGATTGTACAACCAATATAGAAATGGGAAAAAAAAATGTCCTCAAAACAATGTGGTAAAATCTTCTTGTGTAATTGAGGTCATTTGGGATGCTGAATAAAGCCTTCAGATTGAAATTCTGTGCAATTAAAAATAAATGGCCACATATTATGAACAGTTTTGCACATGCTAGGGTTAAATCCATTGACCTGTTTCTGTTAACAAAGTCAGGATTGTGTGGAATCAATTGCTATTAAAGTCACTGCCTTTTTTATACATTACGTTGCTAGCTCAGGATGTTTCAGGTAGAATGCAACAAACTGATGTTCTTGTTGCAACCGTTAACCACTTACATGCATTTATATTGTCTCACTTTTTTCTTTGCTTTCTATCTTCAGAAGCATGCGGTGAACAGGATGTTACAGACATGGCCCTTTAAGGGTGAAGCCTATTGGTAAATGTATTGCAGACTGTGGAAAAAGGATGTATGGGACTGCCCCTGGGTGTTTGTGTATGTGAGTGAGGGAGCGAGTTGGAAAAGGGGAATTACCAACGGCTACCAAAAAAGGAAAGGAAAGGCATAAAAGAAATATAATAACTCCCACGGCAGCCAGGGATGTGTCGGCGATGCCCGTTGTGAGTAAAGTGTTAGAAGCCCACTGTGCACGGTGTTTGCGCCTCTGAAGAAAATAAAGTTCTGGTGAAGAAGTTTCCACTGGCTCCTTCTGTCTCTTCAATCGCAAGGTTGGCCCACGCAGTAAGCTAGTTATCGGCTACGAGCCAGTCACGGGATCCGAAATAATTCCCAGAGGTCTCCTTACTACGGTTCGGGGGCGCGGACATGGCGAGGTAACAAGGAGGACCTAGTTTGCTGTGTCTTTTTGCAGCTGGATACTGTTGGGTGCATATTGAGCACATAAAAATGTAGGTGAAATTATTTTTTAACTGAATTTAGATAATCTTTTTTTTTTTTTTGTATAATACGAAACAAATTGACCTAAAAATATAAAAAAAATCTATATTTGGTTCTGGCTCTAAACTGTGACTTCATGTGTAATGGGGGAAATTAATTTGATAAATAAAATAAAATAGTACTTAAAGTGACTTTGAATATTATTGTTTTGAAGGGAAGCAAAATATTCAGAACTCGCAAATACAATGAAAAAATACAAACTTTACTATTATGTAACATCCAATTTCACATCGCCATGCCAAGAACACAAACTGCGGTTCATATCTTTAAAATATATTTGTCTGCCATCAGAGATTTGCTGTTCCACTTATACCACAGCAGCTAACACTTTAATATCCCTATAAGGTCACTGAAGGAACTTTTGCATTATTTTGCAGCATCACCAAATTTATAGGACTTTTGCATTAGTGTGATGAGGTGCCTTCACTTATCAGGCATTTCATTCACTGTATTAGCCAAAAACAGACACTTTAATGCAGTCATTTTATCTTTAACAGTAACTCATTTTAAAGAAAAAACATGTACATCAACTGTGACAGCATGAAATGAAAAATAATATGATAGTGAAGCTTAATGTCCACACACACAAAAATCCGTAATCATAAGGCACATCTACTTGCCTCTTCATTTTCATTAGACCCAATAAATATGATATTAAAAAAATTCACCATTTTTCTACGTGGTAAAGGGTTATTATCAGGAAGACAAACAGGAGGACACTTTTCTCTGGATGAAGAAGTGGATCAATGAACTCACCGCACACTAGGACAGCCGACTGTGAGTGCAGAATATCCTCACATTTCCATTTGTTTTGCAATTTCCGAGTAGAACTTGCTGCACAAGCTGATGTATGACCTCTTTTTAGTTCCAAAGAGAGATGAAGGGGTACTTCCCAAAGTCTGATCTGCATAGGCCCATTCTCTTAGTGTCCTCCTCAATCATGCTGGTTACCACGATTGCTGCAGAAGCATTAAACTACTGTGAACCGAATAATTAAATTAAGCTTGCACTGCAATAACTTATCGGTGATATGGGTGTTATATAGTATACGTTTTCATTACTAAATTGAATGAATTAGTCTAACTTATAGTTCAACTATATCAGTAGATTTCTGAGGGGGCACAGTGACTTTATTGGGTGGGCTTGGACCCCTGAGGCCCATCCATAATGCCAAGGCTCTGAAGATGCATTCTCCAAAGTGCCTCTCTTCTGTACCCAGCATCACCACTGAACAATACATATCAACAAATGACCAGCAAGGAAGCAATCTAACTGAAGTAGCTGTTATGTTGTTAGCAAGCTAGCTGAAAATATCTAACACCAGCCATAACAAATACATGTTTTTCTAAAACAAAAAAGGCCATCTGTCTAAAGGGATAATTACCTAATCAATTGAAAAGATGGTTAACTACAGCAGGGTGTTTAATTAATGAAGGGATTGTTTGGTTTGTGGACTCTAATCCGGCCTTGAGCAGTCTTTCTACTGGCTAATGCTAGCATGGCTGCTATTATAAATGAATTGCTAATTCAGGTTGTAAATTCACCCTAAACTATCAGGGATGATATAAATCAGCTGGTCATTTCCATGCTACTTTATCAGTTAGCATTACAAATTACCTCTAATTGTGCAGAGTAGCTTGTTAACAGCTAACTGGCTGATATTCGCTTGATTGCACATACATATAAAATACATTGGAAGTAGCTACCATGATGTTACCCATCAGTTTATTATCAAAAACTACTGATATTTTTTGCAGACCTGCAACCGTGTACTTGCTGACATTAACTTGTCAGCCATTTTGAATTTGTAACTATCCCTAAAGATTGTTAAAAACCTATTTATCAGTATTTTGTGTCAAGATGGGTAACAAACCCCAGCCACTGGACTCTGCCCGGAACTATAGTCACTGGATTAAGTTGGCATGCTTAGGTATTTGCCTGATTTTTATTACATTTTGATATTGACATGTCTCTGTGCATTATCTGTGCATTATCCCTAACACCGTCAACCAATGCATAGCTCATTCTGAATAATGACAGTGAAACTGAGGTGAATTGTTGAGGTTGAGTTTAAAAGTTTTAGGACACTACAGTCTAATGTTAGCTGGCATGACGTTAGCTTATAACTTTATATTGCTGTTTAGCCATCTCTTTTCAGCTGTGCAGAGACAGGAGGGTCACATATCTGATCTGCCGACAATAATTAACTGTGACAATGTCGAGATTAAGTATGTTCATGTAGGATTTCTTATGTTAGAATCCTCACTTCAGTTCACGAGTGAGGCTTAAGGTTAGGAGGATGAGGACGAGATTGAGATGAGAATAGAAACAAACCTTTCAGCTTTTCATGTATTTTGAAACTGTTTTTTTTTGAAGGCCTGGAATTTAAACGTGTCTGTCTCTAAAGCACTTAAGGTCAACTTCTGTTGTTAAAATGTGTTATAGGCTATAAATAAAACAGACATGACAGTTAACAAAAAAGATTCAGACGTGTGTCATAGTGCATGTTTGAGGTATATTTTTTCATGTCCAAAAAACATTTTTTGAACATAATACAGTGAGCTACATGCTGAAGTTAGAGGATAGAAACAAGGTATAGATCCTGTCAGGCTAGTATCTATCCAACATCAATACCAGAATTAGTATCAATATTTGAATCGATCTGCCCGCCTCTACTGAACTGCATGAGTGTAGCATTGACTGCTTCACAAGTGAATGTTCTTGTCATTATACATACATACAATACAATACAATTTTATTCATATAGCACATTTAAAAAACCACAGGTATGCCAAAGTGCTTCACAGAATGAGTTAAGAGCAATTGGTCTCCCAGTTGTACAACACACAATACAGAGATACAATACGTATAATCATTTCAAATATGCTAGTGTCCTAACAGTATAAAGCACCTTCAGGCGACTGTTGTTGTAAATTGGCACCATATAAATAAAATTGGATGGACTTATTAATGCAACATAATACCATGCAGAACAGTCTGTACCTCTCATCACTGTTTTCTTATGGAAATCCCAAGCAACTCTGCAGCTCTCCAATAACAGTGGTTTTTACTTTAAAATTAATTAAAATGGCCAAAAAAATGTAGTACAACCATCTGTTTTCCCTGTAACAGTTTTTCCCTTTTCTAACTGTTATTTCAATAATAAATGCTCATGGATTCTCAGTCTTATACCGCTGCATGTCCTTTCAAAGTATCCTGTTTCTGTAACAATATGAATATTCATTACGCGGTTGCGCCATGGCTTTGTGGGCATGTTTATTAGCTGTCTTTTAAACTTTTTGCATTCCCTTTGGAAGCCGGCGCTTGTGAGTGCACAGCAATATGCTCACAACTCCTTGCACCCTGAATCCTGACAATTTGTTTTCCTTGAGGGACTGTAATAACTTCAAAAAGAGAACATTTGGCCCTTGCTTGTGTAAGCAGATGCGAAATGGCATGTACAACTTAAAAAAAAAAGAAACACGTAAGTTTTTGTGAAATGCCACACGGAAAAGCAAAATGATGACTCTGTTTTTAATGCATCTACAATGGGAAGTCCTGTATTTTTGTATCTGCTGTTTGATTCATGGAGCAACAGAGGGATGCCTGCCTGTGCAGCTATTCCTTTCCTTTGTACCCATAGAGAAAGCTCTTTAGTGGCAGCAGTAGCTCAGGGGATAAAAACGTGATGGTGAGCAGTCCCTTCCATGTCTCTTGGTGCTCCACTCAGGCTAAATTACATGTCATTGCAGCCCAGTTTCATCACAGCCACTTGCTTTGTCTTCTTTTTTTGATTTGTTTATTTGGGTCTCAAAGTCTTACATAAAACAACGTGAATTCTTGCACAGGGCTGTATTGCTTCTAATGCTTGCTCAATATTTCAAGGCTGCAGCTTTTTTTATTTTATTTTATTTTTTCCTTTTTGCCCTTTGTGCTTCTGAAGACCCTCCTTTTCAAGGGTATAGTATCCTTCTGGTACTATTTATAGCCAATCCGCACTCATACACACACACAGTCAGAAGGAGAAGTAAGCATGTGTGTATGTTGTGCACGAGTGTGTGGTTCGGGGGCCAATTTGATATTGGTAGGTCATTTAATAGCAAAAAAAAGGTAGTGAGAAATGAATACTTTAGTTCTCCATGAATCTTTACCCTCTGCAAATTGTAGATAGAGCTCTCTCATGTTGAGCGCCTGGCTGTCCTTATTATCTCCCCAGAATGCCATCCTGCAGGTTGTCCCTTATTTGCACTGCATTGTTTGGTGCCTTTTCTAAAAAAGCCGCCTGCTCTAGCTGAAGAATGTGACACATGGCGCCTAATGGCATGCATCAATGACACGCCAGCAGGAGAGCGAGAGGCTTCCTTCCTTCCTGCCAAGCTCTGCGATCAACTTGGAGTCTCACCCCAAACGACAGAGCAGAATAAGTCCTCAGATAGGGATTAGTATGAGCGCAAACCGCAACGGGACAAATCACAAATAAACAAATGCTGGATGTTGGATTTGGTTTGGACTGCATTGGACACACAAGCTAATAACACATGCAAATACCAATGCGAGCATGCATGATCCTTTTTTTCACACTAAAGTGAGCACACGCCCACCCACACCCACAGAGACACAGTCACACACCCTCCTCTCCACATGTATCTTAGTAGTGGGTTCACTGAAGCGGAAACTCATGTTTATGAATGTGTAGGGTTTTTGGATTGCAGTTGTTTTGTTTGTGAAATTGCTAAATTGGCCAACCTTTAGTTTCAAGTTTTAGTAGACCTGCGGGCTGTATAATAACACATGAACGGCTCAACATTTTTCTCTACATAATCATTACGAAAAACAGTGCAAGCTTGATTGACAGAGCTTGTTAGAGGGCTCTTATTTTTCCAATCAGCAAAGTAATTATAAAGAGAGCCTCTTGGGTTCCCCCCATGTAATCTGGTCACAGTGGCTAGATCACCCCCTGATAGGAGAATGATTGCTGAATCCCCCTCAGATGTGTTGCCTATGAGCCTGCTAACTCTCGTCCCGCTGTCTCCATTAATGAAAATATCCCTAATATTACCAAAACGTGTTCCTCCAGTCATTTAAATGTACACCACAAAATATTAGCTGTGCCGCACACCAACTAACAAGCTACAGCAGGCGGGAATGATGTAAACACCTTATGGAAAATGTTAAACCCTCTGGTAATTTCTTATAATCATATTTATAAGCAGCGTTTACATGGGAAGGTCACGTTAGGGCAAAAAGCAATTATTCTAAGAGCATTTGCCAGGTAGAAAAGACATGCGTGGCTGATAGCAGTTAGATATGTGTTTTCAGAGAAGCGAAATAATTGGCATGTTACATAAAGTTGACCCCGCGTTTTAGCAGCATCTGCAGAGGGGAGTCAGAAAAAAGATATTTATTATTCCAGACTTTTAATGCAGCTCGGTGTTAGGCTAGTCCTCACCCAAAATGGCATCTTTGGTGTTAAAGAGTTTTTCGTTTAATCTCCATCTAATCACATGGTACCTGAAAGCCTTCAACACCTTCTGAAATCTGCAACTAAATCTATTATTTTCTATTTTTCAACATAAAAAGAGGTGTTAAAATAATCGTATGTATTTAATATCAATATATACCCAATTGATGAGCTCTATTATGTTAGCCAATATGGTTACTACTATGATTTGTTAAGTCCTGTTGTGCCCATTGCCATCTTGGTTTTTTGAAACCATACCTGATGAGTTACAGGTGGATCTTAATGAGTCACAGATGGTACTGCTGGGTAAAACCGTAGTGACTTGTCAATCACAAGAGGCCCTACCTGCTTCACTCTGAACGGGGACCTTAATTTCAAAATAAACATTGTGTCTGGTTAACCAAGATTTCTATGTACTTGAATGATTTTTCAAGATATTGAAGTTTCTCAAGTGATGTGAGAAATGTTCACATTCCTCGAGATTTGTCTGCCATATTGGATATTGGTGTAACAACTGGTTGCTAGGTAAAAATGTGTATTCCTTGACCAGCTAGCAGTAGTTCCTGGAAGTTGCTGGCTGTTATTTGGCTAAATCAGCTGTGAAGTAGGTGCTGGACCAAAAATCTCCTAATAATTAATTTTTTCCTCGCTGGTCTTTTAAGAGTGGATTAAGAGGGGCTTTAGAAATCACTTTCTTAGTGACTGCCTTCGACCTCCAGCAACTCCTCCCAACTGGTTGGTGATACTCATTTTTCTTTTGTTGCCAGATGGTTGTGAACTATCTCTTAGCCTGTTTGACTGGGTCTTTATTGACTTGATCTGGTCAAGTCGCATGTCCAAAATGGCAGGCAAGTCAACATCATGTGGTTAGTGCTCACGTGTCAGCAAAACCTCAATACTTATTGGCTAATGATTTGTGATTGACAAGTTGTTAGTCAATGAGCAGTCAGTTTCAAAGGCATATCCACTCCTCACTCAAAACATTTGGTTTCAAACATCAAGATGGTGATAACAAAACTGCTCTTCTGGGAGCTTGACAAACCAGCAGGTGACATCACAGGGAATACTTCCATCTTTTATATCTGTGGAAGTAGGGTCATTTTCTCATAGATTATTACAACCAGAAGAATCCTTTGCTGGCCATTATAAAGAATACAGACTTAGACCATTTCCACATTGGAGAAAAACAGAAACAGGAGCAGAAACAGGTCCAGGTTTCTGCAAATTGCACACCATTTGCTGAATGGTCCTGATGGCTATCAGATGGAAGTAGTAAGTGTCCTCATAACATTACCAAATGTAAAATGATCCTGGGCAGTAGACGGTAGTACATATAATGAATAAGGAGTCTTTCATTTACAGAACCTGCTTTAGAAATTGCACCTAATTTAGACATTATAGGCACACAAAGACTTGAACAAAACTAGTCCAAGGGCTACTAAATTTGTCACAAGCACACTTGAAGTTCACCAATGAACATATTATAAGTTTTAATACATAACCAAATGCAAAAATTTCAGGGTGGTTTAATGAGAACATTTAATGGGAACCCATGTGCCAACTATTTCTTTTATTTCATGTCCGAAGCGTGAAAATGATCCCAGCATTTTCTGTTGCCCAGTAGAGAATACAGTACTCAAAACTGTTTCCACAAGCACGCACGGACGATGCATATCAACATATGGGTGGCAATATAGTGTGAAACATGGAAGATGGCTTACTAAGTGGCAGTGAGATTGGTGTGGTGGAGAAAAAGCTGAGCTGTGAGAAGGCAAATTGTCACATTTTTAATGGGAATGCTGACCAAAGCAAACTGATGGCATGGCCAGTTATCGGGTTTGAGCTTCGCAACCTTTTAAGATGCTAAAAACGTTCCAGGTGCTGCAAATTCTTCAGCTTGAGCATAATGCATCGAGGAAACCTGCCTTATTTCTTTTAAAACCAGCTGTCAAAAGGTGCTAGAGTTGGATCTCACTGTGTTTTTGAAGATGCAGGTGTCTGACAGCGCAGAAGTTAGATGTATTTTTAATTGGATGTAACAGGCATATGGCAGTTCAGCTTCTCATACTGGATGCGACCAAATGGATGAATATTGCTTTTTGTTCTGAAGCTGCTCAGTACTCTGAGAGAGACTTGCTCTTAAAGCATATTAAAAGGCTATAGTGTCACCTCCATGCTTGCCTTCTCATCACTGATGGGGTACTGATGATGCGTTGCGAGTGTAAGCCCCCTCTAAGCCGCAGTGATTGGACCCATCAAGAGCGGCAGAATACACGGGGTGATAGCTGTAATACTAATCTCTGTCACCACCTTTTTAATGACACCACTCACTTAGCCACAGGTGTATTGAGAAAGCCACGTCTCTGCTCTGATAATGGGGGGGAAAAAAAGAGAAATAAATTCCGTTACCCCAGTCTTTCAATTTGGACATAATTCCACAAAGCACACTGACACAATTCACTCGATGTTTCGCTGTTGACCCGGAAAGGAGTCGAGGCAGACAAATGAGGCCACAGTAATCCATTCTTCCCACCGAGTTCCGAGGAAAAAAAAAAGAAAAAGAAGAACAACGGCGAGGCCTTGTGATATTAATGCACGCGGCGACAAAGAGACCACAGCGATAAACATTGAAATTCTGTGAGATACATCAAAGCCGCTGCATAATGAACCCGTGTATCTTTAGGGCATGGAGACATACAGTAAACTCTATGCTTGTAATGTGATATTTGCCCATTTCAGAGTGAGCCTTGAAATCATATTTCATCCACGACACCTCCCGCATTCTGTCCGAGCACAACTGATTCCCACGGGCCCGGCTTGGCGCAGCGGCAGTTCTCATCAAGAGCCGGGGACAGTGCAGGTCGGACTGCTTGACAACACAAACACGCCCACCCCCAGCGCATGATACCCTGCCGCTGACGCTGTACTTCATCCACTTAGGGCAATCACCTGATCCCTTCAGGTTGTATGAAAATTAAAGAGGTTCAGAGGTTGTTGTGGCAATTACTGGGGACTTACAGTTGCTTTTTCATTGCAGCTTCCAAGCCACGAAATGGATTATAAACATGCTGGCCTTTCTCCACACTCGCCAGCCTGTGCTAAATTATGTCCCGAGGAAGTGTTTTAATAACAGATTTTTGCAGAGTTTACACCACACTGCATAAGAAGCAGTGAAATGAATAAGTACCCCGCCACCTGGGTTCTGGGTCATTCTGGTTAATAGGGTGTGATATAGTCACTGTATGACTGCAATAGCGGCTTCTGGTGGGAGGAGAGCCAGGTTACTAATTTACCCCTCCAAACATTTCAGGCTCGTTCATTCCTCTAGTAAAAAAAAAAGAAAAAGACTGAGGAACATAGTGCAAATAATAAGCTATTAAGCATGTTCATTTTGAAAATGTATTTGCATATCACAGTTATGATAATATGAATTCAAAATAATCCTACTTAACTGTTAATGAAATTTTAATTCTTCTACCTCAATATCATTTCTGTTATATAATCTGGTTGACTGTCACCAAACAAATGCTAAGCTGAAAAATAACCCCACCCCCCAACTGGTGTTGTGTTTATATTGATTTTACTTTCTATCTGTATAGTGGTTAACACATTTGCCTTACACTTAAAAAAAATCCCTGGTCGAGACTGGGAAGAGATACAAAAATGCCGGCCTGAGGGAGGTCACAAGTGCATCTATTCTGTTTTCTGCCACTCCCAAGCCTAGATAAATGGGAACATTCCATCAGGAAGGGAATTTGGGAACCCCTGGGAAATAAGGGAGCAGCGAAAGTACCTCACTCTCTAAATAAATTTAAAATAAATTGAATTTTGTGTTACACAAGTGATAAAAAAAGAAACCAACTGGGAAGAAAACTGCAGTTCCTCTTGTGGCCACTAGAGGCTGGTTCCAAAGATAAGTCAATCCCGCAGAACACTATACTAAAATATAACATTTTGTAACCTTATACTTGTGCTGGTATAAAAACAGTTTTGGTTTCTGGTGGGCGATTTTGTCTTCTGTAAAGCATTTGTTTGGCATTGGTAGGGCTTAAAGTTAGGGGCTTTGCTTTAATACTTCACCTCCAGGATTCTGAGTCACTGTAACTTCTTGACTCTCATTTATTCCTTTTGAAGTGTTCTGAGTGAAATGAACAAACACATGTTATGACATGCTGTGTAACAGACTGTCCAAACGCTTGTGGAGTAGTTTTTATGAGGGAAATTTTTTTATTCTATTACATAGAATTAGCAGGTATTTGTGGCTCTGCCATACAAACAAACTCAGTAATGTTACCTCGTAAATTAGCACTGCACACAAGGAGCTAAAGCCATCAGCAGAATGTGAAGATTTGACAGCATGTGTAAAACTTTTTATAGGTTGTTGAAGTCATCAAAGATATTAACTGAAGTTTACCTAAGGCTGAACTGTAGCTTAAAACCAATTTGTACCATATGATAGAAAGTCAGGCTTTATTTAACCAGCCAACTCATCAAAGTCACCGTCAAAAACCATTGATAGTATAACACACAAGTCAAAAAATGATCTCAGTTCAGTTTTCCATCCAAAGGCCACCGGGGGTCAATGACTGTGTTTCCAAAAGGACTTCTGTAAGAAAACAGCTTTCTGTGTTGACATCTGTTTATGGGCTCAGTCACTCATTTTAGGTTAAAAAATGAAGCCTGTTTATTAAATCTTGTTTTAAAGTGGAGCAGTATCTTTGGTATGATCCCACACACCACATACCACATACACTCTAAGCTAGTTAGCTAAAAGTGTATATGGTTTCACAGAGCCACAAATCTTCTATTTCTTCTGTTTTAGTTAAATTCTACACAAGGTAATGGAAAAAAAAAATATTTAAATATGATCACTTCTAACTACACAAAAAAACAAGCAAACGTTGCAGCAGCCATAAAGCTGACGGCTTAAAATCTGGAACAGTCTGTAGTGCTACCAACCTAAAACATGTTCATGTGGAGCTCTTTGACACCTCTGAAGCTTTACGTCTCTTCAGTTTACTTTCATTTGGTAGTTAAATGACTTTTGGAATATACTTAAAAATGTAACACCTTCAGTTTCAACACTACTGAAATACAGTTTACATTCAGCAGTGCTGTTAATGTGACAAATCCCTGCAAATATAACAGAATTATTGTCACCTTGGAGCAAGTGAGCAAGTTGAAAGGTAACACCTATTTCATGAACGTGTATGTGTTAATGGGACTGAATTAATTTAAAGTTTCTGTCACATTACCCATTGTTATTTTATTTATTTCTTTGAGTATATTAAATGTTTCTATTTCTATTTTAAGAAACAGTCAACGTGAACGCTACTGTCTTTTGTCTCGATTAGGTTATTGTACACAAAAAGCAGCACCGGCACGGTGGGAGGGCTAGCATGGACTTAACAGTAATTCGTTGCATGTTTTCTTCTCAAAATGATAACCATCAAGTATCTTCCTGTGATGCATAAACTCCCCGCTGCTCCTATGGCGTTATTTTGGTTTTGAATATTATATTATAGTGACTGCCAACAGCCAGGAATAATAAAATCAATTTGTCTCGCTCACCGGGGAGGACACAGGAGCTATGGTGCGTTTCTCTCTCTCTCTTTGTTTTTGTTCTTTTTCAAACTTAAAGTGTTGAAACTTTGGGATTTCTAATCAATTTTCAGCCATGTCAACACTCTACTGCAACTCGTCATAACATCTCAGCTGGATCCTTTGCTTTCAGGAGGAAATGTTTGGCAAGTTATCATAACGATTTCCACATCTGAAAACTGAGAATAATGAGAGAATAATTACTTTCCTCTGATAAGTCCTCCTTATGTCGGACTTGCTTGTCTGTGCTTGTTTAACAATCTCAAATAGACACGTCTCCACTTTACATCCATTAATTTTTCCACACTATTGGTTTTAAACCAGCAGTGAAAACTCTTTAATATGTGTTATCAGGATGACAGTTACAGTTTGCAAGTTTTCAAGTGACTCTACGGGAGGTACACTAGATTTCCTGACTGCCTCTATTATGAGGAGCAGAAATGTAGAAGCTTCAATAATTACTTTTGTACATGTTAGAGCATGAATAGGGATGTTTGTTTTGATCTCTCATTAATCGGCCCTGGGGAACTTTTGCTGATTGAATTTATGAATGCATTTTTATCATTTCATATTATATCTATCAATGTAAACAGTGTGTGAAAAATCATACTGGGACCATTACATGCACCTGTATGGGTAGGCCTTAGAAAATAATGTGTAAGATTATTGTTGCAAGGCTTGTTGCAATATTATTGTTCGCACATAGAGAGAGCTAAAAACTGATTAGCCCATTTAAAACTGATACAACATGAATATCCCTTTAAAACTAGTGGAGTGGACTCCAACAGATTAGGAATTTGTCTTTTCTCCTGCCTCCCTCCCCTCACCCTTAACACTTAACAGATGGCTGGTCCTCCCTGAGCCTGGTGCTGCGGTGGTTTCTTTGTGTTATAATTGAGTTTTTCTTTCCCACTGTTGCCAAGTGCGTATATACTGACTTGAGGTGACTGCTAATAGATGCTGATGCTATATAAACAAAGATAAATTCAACGGAAGTGAATTAAACACTTGCTTTTTGGCTATTGCCATGTTGACTTTTTTTTAGCATAGCCGTTACCATTGTATACATAGGTGGAGTGCTAAATTCTCAGCTAATACTAGCTGACTTGTTTACGAAACAGCTTGCATAAAGTGTAAGGGTGCAATGCAAAGACACACATGTCGGTTAATTAGTAGTGACTAATGGACTAATAAGATTAGCATTTCACTCATCAAAACTGAATCACAAATGTCTTGGATTTGTCTTGTCACAACAATATTAGTCAGATAATGAAATAAACTGCTCCATAGCACCCATATGGAAAATATATATATAAATCTTATAAAGTTTGTGTCTGTCTTGTGTGAAACTTGTATGAAAAGCATACAAAAGTGAAAACAGATATAAGATCCCTTGAAAAATTATATAAATGAAACTTGTATGTTTTGGATACTTACTAAAACAATATATGAAAGTACTGAGAAAGTGGCCACTTTCATGAGTAAATCATATAAGCCTTATAAGATTCACTATATGAAGCAAGCTAAAGCTGATGCAAGTTTTTCCTATTTCTTTTTCATATGGGCATTTTCAAGCATGTACTGTAAAGTTTCTATTTAATGTTGTAAAGTTTAACAATTTTACATGGGAGCCAGTTAAAACCAGCCTCAACAGACACCTAGAAGAACTGCAGTTTTTGGAATTTGTCTACATTTCAGGTCTTAAGGTTGCACAACTCCAAATAGCACTCATGGGACACAAAAAGTTGATGGACATGAGTAATTATAGAAACGTTTACAAATGTAGAAATATAATAGAATGAAAGCTCTGTGGGCTTCAGTGGAGTGTTTGGTTTCGGGCCACTGGTTCAGTAAGGTGAACTGGTGGCCCAAACTTGGAATTTTGGATTTCCAAATCAATTACAGCTGTGTTTAGAGTAATTAGTGATGGGTCATGGCCCTTTTCAAAAAGCTGTCTTTGGAGAATATAGGGAAAAGCTAGACGTTAGCACACTGCAGACTGAAAGAAAACTAAAGAGAGAAGAATTTATCCAGAGAATTTTGAATAAAACAACAGGAGTGTTCTTGGGGTGAGGTTAATGTGAATGACCACCTGCAGAAGTGACAGAAACCAAAAGATGAAGGATTGCACTGAGACATGCTTAAAAGAAGCGTCTGATTCATCAGTGTTGTGAGGGAGAAAAAGATGCAGGCGTTTTCTCAAGTTGCAGTCTATTTGACCTCTCCAGGCCTCCATACATTGATCCCAAAGTGCTGTAGTTTTTACCTCTGCTTGGTAAAGAGTCTTTTCTTCTTTATCTTACTTCTTTCTGTTCAAGCTTTTCTTTTCTTCTGACCTTCCATTTGACTGGCCAGCTTGTCTAAATATCATCATGTGGTGCACTGGGACTATTTGTATTACTGAGAGATGCACATAGGTGTGCACACACTTGCACCTGTGTATGTCTGAGTGTGCAGAACCTCACCCTGGGAATACTGCCGTGAGAGTGAGAATCATGCGTGTTGCATGGACTCATCTCGCTTTGTTAGCTTTTGTCAAACAGACTGTTCAGGGCCGGCCAAAATAACTCAGTTTACCAGAAAACAGCCGTGGGTGCTACCAAAAGGCACACCAAGTGTGAAGATTTAATGTGATTTTTGTTCATTTTTTCTCACTTTAAAGGCAAATGCAAATGTTTTTCCAGTCACTTGTCAGCAATGACATTAACTGAAAAGACACTTATGTCTCATCAGGCTTTAAAGTCTCTTAACTGCTTTTAATGTGTCAAAGTAAATACAAAGTTTGACATTTATGGAGTCCCAAAAGTGTTTTGAACAAATAAAGCAAATGATGCTGAGAAAGAAATGAGTAAACTGGATTTTGACCATGTTCAATAGTTGTTTGGTGAACTGATATCCACGGAAGCTGCCGCTTTACTGTCTCACCGGATCAGAAATTAGAGTGACTGAGTGGTCATTAAGGGGTCAGGTACAAACCAGTTTTTATGATGCTATAACTGTAAATATTCCTCATCTTCTCTGAGACATATTTAGAGGATTGGAACAGCCTCATTTATGGTTGACCTTGACCAGTTTGCAGGCTTTGATTGGAGGACAGAGGAGTGAGGTAGCGATGAAGCGTCATTAACACAATGCATTATACCCCATGCTGTTATAAGCCGACCACTGTTGCTGTGCTTTTTCTTTTCTTTCTTTTTTTTTTAATCACCATCTTTCCATAAGACCAACAGAGCACATTTGACAGCAGTCTAATGGCATTTATTTCAAACAGTGGGGGAATTCTGTAGAATCCTTTTTGACCCTGTATGTTGAAAAGTGCTAATGAGATAGCAAGTGCTTTAAAATGTGGCATCTACGTGTCTTGACTACTGTCAGTTTGTAATGAGTTTGGAGTACGGATCTGTTGACCACCTGGCTATGTACATTTGCTGATCTAGACAACTGGTGCAGATTATTTTGAGCGTGTTTGGCTGTGGTGACGTGAGGAAAATCAAAAAGCATATTTCTTAGCTGCATCATCAACCAAATGAATAACCAACAGGACATCTTGTGAATCAAGTCAGCATAAGCCCCTCCCTCCTCTGGTACCAGCATTAAATTATATCGAAAGGGTTTTTAACCTTAACCCTGGAAAAACTCACCAGACAAGGTGCCAAAAAATGGCAGTAAAAAATGTAGTGAAATACAAAAAATATAAACGGACCAATTAATTACAGAAAAAAATAAAGTGATAATGAAATTTGCAACAAAAGAAATAGCAGCAATTAATAAAGAGATAAATAATTGGCAATATTAATAAAACAGATGGAAAAAAAGTGCAGCAGGGAAAATTAATGAACAAAAGCAAAACAAGTTTTTAATTTAGCTTTGGAAACGCTTATTTATTAGCTTAAACCATGACAAGAATAATAAATAAACAGCACTCGAGCCATTTAACGGGATCCTTTTTTAATTTTATTTTGTATTTTTTTGAAGCCAAGCAAACTCGTGCACTTAAGTGACCTCTAAAATGTTGATCTCACTTAGAGCTGATGCATTTTAATGAGGGCCAGTGCCACCATTTCCTACTTGTGCACTCCAAAAGCCACAACTCACTGATTATTAGCACATAAGCCACGTTTTATTAGCACATTTGATGAAGTTGTAGCCAGTGCAATGAATGTACCCTGCAGCTTTCATATTCTTTCACAAATATTTGACTATTTTTCTGTTTGCCAAGAGCTTTTCAGCATGCCAGGGCCCAGAGCAAGCCTTTTGACATTTGCCAGGATTGCCAGATGGCCTGTGCATGTGTATGTGGCGTTCGGCTGTGCATGTGCGTACACTGCCTGCCACATATACTCCCATTAATAACATATTATTGAGGGAGATATTTTTTCAGATGGCATGAAATGCATTAGCGCTGATTTAACGTGTGCTGATGTCATCTTTAAAGCAAAGATGATTCACTAATGCAAGGACATGCTGTTTTTATTCGTTGCGATAAAATATTAATATGCAAGCCTGCGAGGTGAGGAGGCATCTAATATGTTATCAAATGGATTTCTGAGTTGCAAAAAATGAGAAGCCTACCTTTGCCTGAATATGTCTGTTTTCTCAATAAAAGAGCTGTCTTCACACCGTCAGAGGATCTTTTATGATACTCAAGGAGAGCAGACAGTGAAGTATGAAAGCCAGGAAACAAAACAGGAGCCTTTCACAATAATAAAGAAAAAAAAAACCAGATGTGAAAAATCTTAAAACAGCATATAGTTCCTAACACAATATTAAAGTCCACAGGTTACACTATTTTTTCCCCAATTCTCCAATAGTTTCTTTAGTTTCATTTCAAGAAAAAAAAAAGTTTTCCTGTATTGCTTCGTTTTGCACCTTGGAGGCCTGAAACTGCCAGTCAGAAGGAAGATGCTGAAATTGAGGATCGATCCAGTGCAAGTGTGGTGGAGCTACGTGGCAGCTGTGAGATCAACATTGTGGGTTAAGTGGCATTCAGTAAGCTGAAGAAAACAGATTCAATAACAACTAAATCAAGGATAAATGTGTTTATTGATGTTAAACGGAAAAAAAGCAGGATCCTGGATTCCTTATTTAACATTTTACATTTGTTCTCATTAAGTAGTATCCGCTTATGTCCAGCGCTTATAATCACCTCTTAAAAAGGTTGATAGAAAATGTAGGTCACTCTCACAGGGGCTCATTTGATTGTTGGGGCTCTATCTCGTATTACAAGGTCTTTATCTTACAATACTGAGGCGACTTTTTGGTGAAGTGGTGCTATATAACAAAAAATTGAACTGCATTTTTATTCAGTTGAATACTAATAATTATCAGGTCACAGTTTATAAACTCTTCCTATGTACACTCACCAACTACTGCAGTCCAGTACTGCAAGGTGTACCTAACGTCTCGCAGTACTTGGTACCCCTTTGACATCAGAACCTGCCTTAATTCTTCATGGCACAGATTCAACAGGGTGTTGGGAACATTCCTTGACATCTGTTGACTCTGGAGACAATTTGAGTACAGTGAGCTCATTTTTATGTTCAAGAAACCAGTTTGAAAGGATTTTAGATTTGTGACATGGTGCGTTATCCTGCTAGAAATAGCCACCAAAAGATGGGAACACAAAACAAAACAACTGCTGTATAATGCCGTCCGCCGTCTTAGTTGAATTGGTCACATGACTGCATCACCTGACTAAAATACATCATCGTTTTCGAAAGCCTCCGTTTTCACAGTCCACGCTGCGATGCAAAAATGGCGTTTTCAAATGTATCCACTTTGGAGAGCGTTTTCAAAGACCTTTGTTTTCCTTGACCAAAAACGCCGTCTCAATGTGGACGGAAGGCCAAAACGGAGAGAAAAAACATTTTCAAACGAAAACGTATTAGTGTGGACATCGTCTCAGTTTCCCGTAGCGACCTGACAGAAGAGGCACCCAGTGTGATTTTCTGCTGCTGTAGGCCATCTACCTAAAAGGTTAATTTTGTGTTGTGTGTTCAGAGATGCTTTTATAATACCTTGGCTGTAATGAATGGCTGCATGAGTTACTCTTACCCTCCTATCCGCTCAAAGAGGTCTGGTCATTCTCCTCTGACATCTGACATCAACAAGACATTTTTTTACTCAATAAGCTCTAGAGATGGCTGAGTGGGAAATGGCATCAACAACCATGCCACATTCAAAGTCACGAAAATCACATTTCCCCTCCATTCTGATGCCCATCTTGACCACGTCTGCAATCCTAAATGCATCAAGTTGCTGCTATTATTAGCTGATTAGATAACATAGTTAATGAGCAGTTGAACCGATGCACCTAACAAAGTTGCCAATGAGTGTATATAGATTTTATTTATAAACCATGATGTTGTGGTTAATAGTTGTCAATGAGAAACACTCACGTGGAAACGTAACATAAAAACAGATGAAAGCCATCCCACATGTGAAAACGTATTTTGTATTCTTTATACATTGCAGAGCAGATCCCACGGGAATGTTTCTTCTCTGTCTCCATTGTATTTTCCACATTATGAGATTGATGAGAATGTGCACTTCCAGTGACAGGATTTCATTCGATTATATTTGATTCATACCGTTTCCGTGTTTCGTTTTTTTTCCCCGTCACATCTCTCCAGGACACTCTGACAGATCTTGTCTCGATAAGTAATTGCCGTTAGAGATTTCCGTCTGACATGTTGCCCGTGTCTTATCAGCAAGCCTTTGATGTGCACTTTATTGAAAATCGCCACCAACTGCCGCTGCTGGTTGGATGATGTGTGTTAAAGTGCTCAGAGCTACACAATGGCTAAACAGAGGCCCGGCGTACTATATTCCGCTGCTAAAATGCACCATTTCCTCCTCTCTCGTGATTCAGCTTCGACTGAAGTCCACAGAGCTTCTTTTTATTTTCAATATTAAACACCCACAACAACCATCGCAGCACAATGAAGGCTGCAATTATTGCAAATCAATTGTGTGCCGTTGCATGGCAATACAGACGGTCACCTTTTTGTCCGACAAAAATCCCATTTTATTATCTGTCACCCACATTCGACCCCAATTGTTTTTGCTAACTTAGGCGGTGGACACCCACAGATGTCAGCACAGGGGAGAAGAAACAAAGAGCCAACAAGTTTTTTTTGTTTTTTTTTTTTGGGGGGGGGGGTGGTAATGTTTGGCAACAGTATTGGCTGCCGAAAAACACCCCGCCTTCAGATGTGCACTGCCGCCAACAACGATGGAAATTGCAGGATGCCAATTGTTTTGTTTTGTTGTTGTTTTTCCTCTGTGCAACAAAAATAATTACACATTCATACAAAACTGATTTAGGATGGTTTTAAGGGGGGAGATGCAGAAAGAGAGGCAGAGTGAGAGAGAGGAGCTTGGCATGATTGCACATTATTTGGCGTAATTACGCTTTCACTTGAGGATCTGTGTGTTTACTGCACTGCAACATTGTGTTTTTCAGCGGAATTTGGAAAAATGGATTTGTCACCTCTTTGTGAATTAAAAAAAAACATACGCACACACACAGTATTACATTTATTCTTCAATGAAAGGCTCACATTATCACAAATGTAACTGCTAAAAAGAGACAGAACCATTTCTCTGTGTTTTGCTCTTTGTTAACAAGCTGATTTAATGTGTTATTTGTAATGTCAACAACACTGTTTGCTGATTGCTGATTTTGGATTGATTGGCGTTTTACAGCAGGCATGGAATTAGCACAATGTTGCAAAACCCTGGGTTAAAGACGGCCCCCTTTGCTTTTTCTTCTATCCTTTCATAGCACAAACTAATCTTGCCCGGTGCTCTTTAAAAGCAACAAAATCCCCCACAGAGCTGCAGGTTTTTTGTAAATCAAATCCTGCCCACTACTAGGGAAGTAGTTCTCTTTTATCATGAGCAAGATGTCAAATCCAATGACCCCTTTTTTGGCTCTACCAAGAGCCTGTTAAGTCCGCACCTTTCAACTCAGAAAATCACAGTGGGAGAGTGGTCGAGCAGAAAAGGGTCAGAGGAAATGCACGGTGAAAGAGGGAGAGACGTCGCTGGGAGAGAATGGATTGTTTCCCCAGCATTAAAAGCTTAATGGACACCGAAAAAGTAGCTTTGATGCTACATCCGTGAGATGAAGATGAAAAATAGGTCCAGGCAGGGAGAGTGAATTGGAAATTCGCCGGACTGAGAGGCTGCAGAGGACAAGTTGGACATTAAGAGGACAGCAATTTATGTTTTCTACAAACTACCTGTGACAATTTGTTATATTTCTAAAAGCATGACCTTCGAGCAGTTTCCTTGAGGGACTTCTTCAGTCAGTTTAAAAAAAACCCCCACAACCTAATCATTTCGTATTAATGTGCTCATCCTGTATTCATTGTCCTAATGCACGAATCAGCCGCAGTAATCTTGAAGAATTCATGAGAAAGATAAAGACCACTCTGAGAACAAAAAGATCGGGTGTTCTTGTAATCTCACATAAAGAGCACTGACAGAAGTCCTCCATTATGCATAATGATGTTTAAATAGAGCACCGAGATTTGTTTAAAAGAAGGATAGCTGCATGCGTAATTTTGTGTTTTGTGTAGTGTTTGGTTCAGGCCAGTGGTTCAGTAAGGTGAACTATAGTGGCACCAAGCTTGGAAGTTTGGATTTCCAAATCAAGCAGACCTGCATTCAGAGTAATTAGTGATGGGCTGTAGCCCTTTTCAAAAAGCTGTCTTTGGAGAATACTGGAAATTATAAATTTTAGCGCACTGCAGTTTGAGAGAATCCCAAAGAATCTCTTCTAAGAAGTTTGAATAAAACACAACAAGAGTGTTTTTGGCGAGGTTAATGTGACGGACCAGCTGTAGAAGTGACTGAAACCAAAACCTGTGAAGGATCAAACTGAGACACAATTAAAAGACGTGGAGGGTTAATAATACTGTAGATACTTTTTTTCTGTTAGCGTGTGACTTCCACAGTTGGTCCATCATGTCATTGTCTCCCTAAAAACATTTTCTTTTGTGTGTGCGCTTGCAACACTTTTCCAATTTATTGTTGTGTTTTTAGGTTCCAGTGTGTTTGACCTTTCTGGGCCACCTTATAGGAAAAAATGGATTTCTGGTAAATATCAATACAGCTTATCTTTTTTAGTGATATTTCACCATCATGAGCATCATCTTAACCTTTTAAACATACAATGTTGCAGATGTTACACTGACATTGGTTTGAAGTACATCTTCAGATGTCCTAGCTGGACTCTAGCACAAGACAGTTTGTCTGCAAGAATTTTCTTCTATTTCTTTATTGATTAGAATGAAACAGAATAAAAATAATAGCTTCCTTATCTTACAACCTTATATGTTTTAGTTCTTCTTGTTAACTTGCTGAGCTGACTACTTTCATGTCATTATCCTGACGTACCATACAAACAAAGGATAACTGTAGTAGTCTAATGCGTTACATTGACAAATGCAGTGATTAGATGTAATTTTAGACAAAAACCATAAACAGCTTAATAAATAAAGTGTTGTTTAGTTAAAAAACGTTTTATATGTCTTTGTACATGGAAGATATTTTGTGGACATCTGTTCATAACCATATACCAGCAACATTTACTTATACTCTTTCAAATATAATCTGTAAGTATACTTGAATGAACATCTGAAGTGTAGTACATGTTCATGCGCTTACTCTTAGCTGTAATGTAATTCAGACAAAACTGTGAAAGTTGCCTCTTTGTCTTGCCTTGTCCATCATAACGTAACTCACACCAGAATTTTGTTTTTCCAGTCTCTAAACTCCTCAAGCAACAAACACAAAATCATCATTTTTAACTCAAACCAGCAATCAGACAGCATGGTGGTGCGGTGGTCAGGACTCCTAGAAGTATCCTGATTGCCTCGATCTTTCTGTGTTTGTCTGGTCTCCCTGTGGTTGTGTGGGTACTCCCATGTGGGGCTTCGTCCCACAGTCCAAAGACATGCACGTTAGTTTCATTACACATTCTATATTTGCTGTGGATGTGAGCTACATGAAGTGTATATAATAAAGTGCTGCATGAATGAGTAGTTAAAATGTGATTCCTTGTCTGTAGTTCAGTGGTCAGTAAGACTAGAAACAATCAACACAGATGCATGCATATTACAAATCTAATATTGACACAATTCCAGTTTGCTTTGTATAATTCCTTACTTGAAACAGCTGCTAACGGAAATGGAAGACAAATTCTTATTGGCCCTTGTGGAGACACGAGGATCAGGGAATCTGTTACTCATGCCTCACTGGCAAATAACAAGCCTCATGCAGGGCACACATCGGTCTTGTTAGTTGCCAGTTTCAGTGGATGCTGTTAAAGGTCTGATCAGTGACTGTTTAGCAACTTGACCTTGATGCTTAACCTTGAGTGCAGCAGTCCTGAACTTTGGATGCTTGTAGCTGCAATCTCACTTCTACAGTCTGCCAGAGACAGTCTGCCATCAGTCTGAAACTAACAGACTGATGACTGAAAAGTTAACATAACCCAACCCAGATCACTGAACTGATGGACTGTTCCATATTGTTTGACAGTTTATCTGGATAGTTTACCAAAACATAAGTGAGACCAGTGCTAGAAGTTCGGCTATATCCCCAGCTAAACTACATTAAGTGTTGCTGGAAGTGGGTGCAATCTCTAGCCAGAGTTTATGGCTGAACCCTGTTAAAGGGGATTAACTTCAGTTAAAAAGACAAATAAGTTTAGATTGTTAGTAAAACCCCCACTGGTGTCTCTCTCTGTTTCACTCTTAGTTTCCTCTGTCATCATTCTCTTTCGTCTCATTGCCTCTGCAATGATGTCTGCACTGAGAATCTGCTTCTATTTGCTATTTAATGGAATACAACTCTAGTTTGGTTTAATACCCAGCTCGCCTGTTCTCATAGGTAACCGAAGACCCATCGTTGTTGATGCGTAACTTAGTGCCGAAGCACACAATCAACCCAAGCTAAGCAGTGTCAAAGCACTTCCTTTTGATAGTGCAAATGAAAGACGGTGCTTTTCTTTCTTATCTTTTTTGCCCATTACAAGTCAGTTTATTAAAATGATTTTTGTTGGATGTAGAGTGGCACTGTCTGTGCTCTTCTTCTGCTTGCTCCAGTGCCTCCTCCTGACATTCAAATAAATCCATGTTAGGATAATTGATTACGTTAAATGGGCCTTAAGTGAAGAGTGAATAGTTGTCTATGTTTGGGTTACTCTTGTAATGGACTGGCAGCTGATTCCTATCCCACTGCCTCTCACCCAGTATTAGGTGGGATCGATTTCAAGCCCCTTGCAACCTCACTTAGATAAGTGCAAAAAAAAGGATGGATGAAGTAATAACACTTATTTTGTTAAAAATGAATAACAAATACTAAAATGTTTTGCTTTATAACAAAAGAGGGGGAGACAACCCAGTCTCTACACCATCCCGCATCATTAAACAAGCCTCTCTATGTGATGATGTTGGTTCACTGACAGCAGCCTTTCACTACAGGCATCATAAAAAGTTATTTGCTGGAGCTGTTTTTAAGATGAGCTTTTCTGTGTTTACGTGGCTTTTCAAACAAATAACATATCAAGTTGCCAATATATTTAATTTTTTTAGATATGCGTGACTGTGAGCGGTGCAAAAAATAAATAAATAAAATCTTAATTTGCTGTCCTGGGATTCAATTTCCTCATATACAGCAAACAGCAGGGATGTGAATAATAATGGCATGTATAAGGCTGTCTGCAAAAGTAGCATCCTGATCTGATCATTTCAGCCTGCATTATTCTCTTTGAACACCTCCAGTGAAACTGAGCCTCTGTGTTCAGCGTAACATATTCAGTCAGGCAGATGTGCCGCTCGTGACCACCTGCATTTGCTCAAAGTTTCACAAACTATAAACTCCTGATGCAGGTTGAAAAACTTACTGACCCCGGCTATAAGAATAAATCGCTTGTGCTGATTCTGAACATAGAAGCCCCAGAGGAGTAAATGCTAAATGACGCTTAGTCTCAACAATGCACATATTTGTGCTGACAAAGTAGTGCAGCAGTTTTCTCTGATGAGATAAAAAGATTTCATGCAAAACACGTTTTTAATTGAGCAACAACTTTTAGTTTCACAAATGCTTTACTTCCGCTCTGTCTCCCAAGATAGAGTGCAAATGTTTTAAGCCTCCCCTCACTTGGTTATGTTTTGCAAGGAAAGAGATAAATAGAGATAGAGATTTGTGCAAATATTCATGGAAATACAGTATATAAGATAAAACTGGATCTAAATAACTTAAAAGTCAACATTTGGTATCAAACAAAATAGGAACTCTTACAAAGATATGTATTAATTTTGCTGCAAAATGTTGACTGGATGATTTATCTGAAAAAATATTTGATAATGATCTCCGAAACACAGACTTACATCTTGATTTTTTTTAAAATATTAAAATATATAATAACAAACAAATCACAGTTGAGTTAAAAGGCTTGTGTGTGATATGATCAACAGCCAATATATACAGGGAAAATTAAATATTAATGAAAGTTAAACTTTGTTCAGTCAAACAAGTGAGTTCTCTAAGAAGCTAATCTGAAGGCGCTAGCTAAGCCTGCACATGTTCCACTTGCATCTTTTATTAAACTGGACTTTGGACGTCTTCTCTCCACCATCAAGGCTTTCCTTGCTAAATTACCAAAGAAGGTATTAACATCTTTTTTGCAATCTGTCCTCTCTATATCACACATGTTCACCAAAGTGGTTAGCAAGAGGAAACTTAATTACCACTATGATAAATTACAGAAGCTCATCTACTTGCCAATGCTAGCTCTGTTTCCAACAAAGTGCAGATTGCAAAGCAGTGAGAGCAGATCCAGTAACAGCTCATCTTGGATGCTACCATCAAGGCTTCATTCAAACAGGAGAGGTTTATCTACAATGTGCCAGTGCAAACAACCAGAAAAAGCTGCTGACCGCTCAGTGGCATGGAGACGGACTGCTGTTTCCATTGGGATACAAGGCAAACAACACTTCCTGGACAATAGCTAACTGTGGCCACAAGATGGCAACAATGTAAATTATGTGATGAAATCTGTGAGAAGCTTTATGATGGAACACTGTTTGAGATGAAATGAGATTTGAAATGAGAAATTACTTCCACAAGGTGAGCACTGCTTGCCTTGCTTGTCCTGACTGAATACAACTAGTACATTATGTTCAAACTGTTTTTTAAAATGTAAGGATGCCATAGGAGGTACAACAGGATGGGAACATTTTGCAGATTGTCACCAAAGAAGAAGAAAAAGCTGGTGTTATCATAACCCCCCAATATAGGAAGTGAGGGACAATCTGAGGAAAATTTCAATTCAAAGGACATAAAAATCACAAATGTTTTAGAATGCTATAATTTTCTTTCACCCCAAAGTGAAATTTGTTGAGCAGTGTATGGAAGATAAAAAACATTTCCTCCTATATCAAACTGTCAGAATTGGAGAATTCACACTGAGGCTATTGAAATGTCTTTTTTATTTAATGAATGCAAACCATATTGACAATGTGTGACACCGATTTTTATACTAATTTAAGGCAGTCGTAACATGAGCAATTCCTCAAAAGGCCACATTATCCAATAGGAACACATTCTGTGGTTTATGTCTATTAAAATCAAAGCATTTCAAGAAAAAACAGTAACTCTGGTTGTCTTAAGTTCTAACAAATCATCCAAATCTTTTATTATCTAACTTTGATCCCCTCTAGGCTGCTGTGGAACTCCTATGATGGACTGAGTGTTTTAGCCTGGTTCTGCTAGAGGTTTCTTCCTGATCAGAAAGAAAAACCTTAAACTTGGCATTGGCTTTAAAAGTAGTGAAACCATTAGACAAACAGTTAATTTGGTCTATATAATTACATCTAGTTTATCACAAGAAGCTTCTCTGAAAAGCAAGACTAGAAGGTTAATGTTACTAAAATATGTATGGGATCACACAGTGTGAGATAACATAGAAAATGAGCAGCTGATCCATATGCAAAGAAAACAACAAGTTGCACATGCATTTATTTTGCCTCCACGGTTCCACCTAACTGAGATTCCTGCAGCCTGCATAAAATAAGCAGTGAAATGTGCAGTTAATTAACTGTTATTGCTGAGAACATTAGACAAGTTGACATACATTTCACTTTTATTTTTTTTCCTGGATTTCTTTTTTTAGTTAAGACAGAGAATTATGCTTAAGGAGTCTACAGACTCTCAAAGGATGTTCTATTCATCCCTGCTCATCCTCCCCAGTTTATACACCAGCTGCCACTGAACACAGCTACTATCAAACAGACACACTAGGCATCCAAAATGACTGCAGATGAAGTCTAGCATCCTCACCGCACAGTCCCGGCAAGACAATTAGGTTAGGCATCTACAAATGCAAGAGGAGTCACACTGAAATGTACAGCTTCAAAAAATGTGAGTGTGTACCTGAAAGACGCAGAATGGAACATTGCTAAGCAGTGTGTCACTAATGATTAATCTACTGTTGACTGCTTTTTCGTTTAAATCTGGTGCATTATTCATCACAAGCACACTGAATACTGTTTTGCTGTTTCTATTGTGCAGGAAATGCAGAATCAAGCCATTAGAGAGACTGAAAAACAGAAATTAACAGCAGCCCATGTGGGTTCTTACCGCAAAAGACACTCTAAATGTACCACTTTATTCCGGCATGCCAAAGCACACAGATGAAATGGTGCATATTTCTGTGTTTTATCTGGATATATATCAGGGCAAGAGGAGAGGATAGAAACAGATGTAAACAATGCAGGATACAAAACACACACTTTGAAAAAGAAAGTTGCACCCAAGGACAAAGGATTTGCTGTGAAAAGTCAACAAAATCATATCTGTTTACAGCAAAAAAGTCATAGTGTCCCTGGAAATAACTCTGAGAAACGGTTCACATTTGCTCAAAGGGTTGCCATGGTTACTAGGGGAAAAAAGAGTTACCTAATGTTCAATCAATGACATTACTGTTTATGTCTGACTGTACATGAATTTTAAAAAAAGGAAGCTTAATAAGCAATCATAATAAAAACAATCAGCACTGGATTGCACTGAGTTTTAGGTTATACACAACCTGGCGGTGTTTGTTTCAAACAGTCATTCTAAACCCTGTGACACTTGAAGGCCAAACTTATTATGAAGGAATTGTTTGCTGCTGGAAATGTTCCCTGTCACATGTCGAGTGGGATTTGTCTGGATGGGTTATTTCAGTTCAGGTGCAAATAATCAGTGCAGGGACTGAAACATGGAGACGCCTGCGACAGGTGTCAATCTGAAGTATATATGTGACACTGAAGCGTGAACATCATGCTTTATTTGCAACTTAGTCAGAAAGAAAGCATCTGTTATAAGATGCTGCTTTTCAACAAAAAAAACCCCGTAAGAATTTAAAAAGCTGTAATCGCTATTTTTAGCGCTCGATGTCTGTTACCCATCGCCCACATCATTCCCTAGGCGGAAAGACTCCTCAGTTCTATGTGTGGCGGTTCTAATCTACAGTAATCATGGTTCACTGGGGAGATTGGGTCATTCATTTAGCACTTATGCACTTAACAGCAACCTACAAATTATTCACACATCAACAGGATGCAGATTAGTAGTAACAACATTTAAGTTGTGGCTCTGTGCTGGTGCAATCTTTTCTTCTCTACCACCTTTCAAGTTTTTGGTTTTATATCTGTGGATTCTCAGAACATGAATGCACCATTATTGTGTGCTGAAATTTATCCACAACTTGGAAAATGTTCGCACATCAAAGCATCTAAAATGAATTGATTTGCAACATTTCTTAAACTGCAGGCATGGTTGAGGGTGCCAGACGGGCTGACCTCAGTCTAGTGAAATTTTCCAACACAACCAGCTCAAAGAATTTGCAGAACATGGCGTGAAAACGAGAAAATATCTAGTGACTCGCTGTTGTCTGGGTGAACATGCCTTGTTGATGTCAGAGGTCAGAGGAGAATGGGCAGACTGCTTTAAGCTGATAGGAAGGCCAAAGTAAGTCATAGAACCACTTGTTGCAGCCAAGACATGCACACTGATACTTAAAGGAGATGGGCTAAAGCAGTAGAAGACCACAATAGGTGCTACTGCTGTCAGCTAAGAACAGGAATCTAAGGCTCCAATTCACTCAGGTTCTCCAAAAACTGGACAACTGGGAGTAGGGGGGGGGGCACTTTAACAGGTGACACATATTCCATAAGGCTATAGCAGAGGCCTGTGTTGGAAAGTGAAATGGGCCATTTACTTCTTTTCCTCCCTCCTGCTCTGTCTCCCTGTCAAATTGCAACTGTCCTGTCACGATAAAGACAAAAATAGCCCTCAAAAAACTTTAAAGATTGGAAAAAGTTGCCTCGTTTGACAAGTCTTGAGTCTGCTGTGACATTCAGAAGGTAGGGTCAGTATTTGTGACTAAACAGCATGAAAGCATGTATCCTTCCTACCTTATGTCAGGTACCTTACCTTATGTCAAAGGTTCAGGCTGCTGCTGGTGGGGTATCAATGTGAGGGGTATTGTCTTGACAGATTTTTTTGGCCCTTAGTACCAACTGAGCATCATCTAAACTCCTACTTGAGTATTGCTGCTGACCATGTCCATCCCTTTATGACCACAGTGTGATATTACATGTTATCCTGCTGGAAGCAGCCACCAAATGATGCGTACAACGTTCAAATCTCATCAAACTGGCTTCTTGAACATGACATTGAGTTCAAAGTCAATGGAGCTCAATCCACCTTTTGGTGGTCGAGGGAGGGATTTCACACTATGGATGTGCTGCTGACAAATCTGTAGTGGCTGTGTGATGCTATCATATCGATATGGACCACAATGTCTGAGGAATGTTTCCAGCACCTTGTTAAATCCAATAGTAGGGAGTTATGCCTAGTGAAGTGTCAGTGAGTGTGTCTAATGATTGCTTTCACAAGTTAAAAATTTATACTTGCTTTGTATCATCCTGATGGAGAAAACTAAAAGGTATTCAGATTTTTACCCTCTTATTGTAGAAAAATAAGACACAGGTTCAACAGGCAAGAAAACCACATCAGTTATTAAACCCAATTTTGTCACATAGCTTGCAATATAATTGTCTAACTGTTTTTTCTTTGGCCTGATGATGCTCTTGTTCCTCTGCGCTGCTCTAATCCTGACAGCTTTCAGCTCTACAGGTGCCACTTGTATCGGAGCTGATCTGGCTGTAACTGGCTTCTCATCTGATCTAATTTGACCTTGGACTGCTTTGTCTCGCTCAAGAAGACCACAGTGGTCACAGTGGCTTGGTTTTAATCTTTCCATGTCCTTCTAAAGGCTTTGATATCAACAGCAGACAGCCTTAGATTTTCACTCAGGCACGTCTATTTTTACAGCAGACAAGAATGGGAGTAAAGTTTTCCAGAAGTGCAAAACTGATAGAAACTCTTCACACAGACTTGTGCTGTAATTGCTGTCGAAGGTGGCTTTACTAAATATTAACTGAAAGGATGAGAGTATTTAAGGTTTTATACTTATTTGTGCAGAATTTCACCTGAAGTTTAATGTTTAGGTAATTATACTTGACATGGGAGAAAAAATATGATTTTAGTGTCAAGGAAGTTTTAAGCCGAACAAACACAAAAGTATACAGCAAATACACTGTTTTTGTCATCTTTTTTTTAAAAAATTTAATTAAATTTAATGAAATTGAAATTAAAGTTGGACAAAATTTCTACACACCTCCACAGTGGAATTTAAATCAAACATTGTGCTTAAAGTGCAGACTTTCCATTTTCATTTTACAGAAGTATTGCATTGGTTGTTGAGGAATTACAGTGATATTTTCAGAGGCTCAAAATTAACTGGACAATGGACTGACTACATGTATATGTATATACACATAAACATATATATTATAGTTCTCTATAATGTCACGAAATACCCTACGGCAATACAGATAACAAGCAATTTGACATGAACAAACACTTGGCAAAAGAAAAAAATCCCTTTTTAAAAGAAACCGCCCAGCATAACCAGACTGAGAAGCTGGCCATCTGGCCATCCTTTTATTGTAATGGCTAAATGGAGTGAAGAGGGGGGAAGAGAAGAAAATTGGTATACTTACTTGCTCAACACTGCATTTTTAACAAATAACAAATGAAACATTCTTTTGTCTTCCTGACAGTAAACATTTGTGTTCTCTAGGGCTGTCCCTAGTACAACTAGCAATATTTGTATTAAAGTCAGGACCACTATAATTAAAAAAATAAATTTATTGCAGTTCTCCAGCAGCAGGACCACATACAGAAGAGAGCAGATACTGATGGCATGTGTGCCACTGATTTAGCCAAACACTGCGTGAGGATTGTGAACAGCTTTCAGGCTAACTCAATAGCATGATCTGTCAGGATTGAAATTTGTCAGGATTGTAGACTGAGCTCGACTCTACCCGAAAAAATCACTATGCTCAGTTTGTTATTTGTCATGTCATCGCACAGGTGACTGTCTGATCAGCTATTACGTTATTAACAACACATTTTTTTGCTGAACCTTTAGGACCACACTATTTTATCTCACCTTTACCTTTTCATTTCGCTCCCCCTTCTTTATAGCTCTGGAAGACCAACAATTTCGAGGGTGGAACTCAAGAGCACAGAAAGAGGAAGCTCTGATTACAAAACACACAGGGGAGGTGGTTATTATTTTCTGTCTTGGACACCGTTAGGCCTCTCTATCATTACCAAACAAGAAGTTTGCTGCTGCAGTACTGTTTAATATGCAATTTATAAAACCGTTATATTACACTGTTACATAACCAATTCTACATGGTTGCACAGGAGTGGAAACTGTCAAGTCTCAATGTTTACAAGCTAAAGACTTATGATGTGCTTAAATCAGTGGTGCACAATGGAAGTCAACAGCAGCATATCTTACCAACATGAGATATTAAATACTTTTGCACCAACTGGCCATTACCTTTGAGGCCCATAAGAGAGAAGTATGGCCAAAAGTATTTTTTTATCCAAAATTACAAATTATGTACAATAGGTGCAGTATCATTAGAGTGCCATACAAAATTGAGGACAATGGTATACTTACTTGCAGACCCACTATAGTAAAACAAAAAAGGAAGGTGGATGGTGACCTCTTTGTAACTCAGAAAAGCTGGTGGTCTGACATGTCTCATTAAAACAACTCCATCAACTCAGCTGGTTGCCAACAGGTTGTATTATGGTTACAGCCCTACATAAAAGGAAGGCATCTAAGTGCCTGTTTATTCTGTTTCAGATCTGTGAGGTTCTGGCTGGATTCTGAATTTAATTAGTTTATGAGAATTTCTGTGTGTAAACAGCAATGGCTTTGCAACAGACAACAACAAAGTTTGAGTTGATTGCAATCCAAACAGCACTACAGTCTTTAGTGTGACTGTAGTGCTTTTATGTTACATATCATATAGCAGGGGTGTCAAACTCCAGTCCTCAAGGCCCAGCCTCCTGCTTGTTTTTGAGATATCCCTGCTCTACCTGCTGCTGATTACCTGGATCAGGTATGCTTTGCCGATAACAAGCTACAAGGGCAGGCTAGTTGGAAAACAAGCAGGACAGCGGCCCTCGAGGCCTGGAGTTCGACACCTGTGTCATATAGTAAGTAAGAGTTAGACTTCTGACTAACAGGCCGAAATATTCACTACTCTTTATTTTATTCAAGTAACATCCCTGCTGTCACTCACACCACATTGTATTCTTTCGGTAACTAAGAATATGGTGGAAAAACCTTTCTATCCATTTGTGTTGAACATTGTCTTTATACACTTTTCTGCATTTAATTATTAGTTACGATGATGATGATGAGATAGCCTTTATTTGTCAGTTGCAGTTGCCCATTATTAATCTCTGGCTCTCTTCCACACCATTTCTTTGTCCTGTCTTCCTCCCAAACGATGGCAGATGGCCACACCTTCCTAAACCTAGTTCTGCTGGAGATTTCTTTCATTTGAAAGAAAGTTTTTCCTTCCCACTGTTGTCAGTGCTTGCTGACATGGGGTCATATGTTGGAGTTTTTTCTGTTTACTTTGTATTATTGTAGGGTCTTCACCTTACAATATACAGGGCTTTGAAACAACTGTTTTTGTAAATTTTGTGCTATATAAATAAAATTGAACTGCTTGCTTGTGTGCATGTGTCCTTTTTTAAACTAACTTCAAGCAATCCCTTTTCATTAGCGAGACTGAGAAGTGTCCTGCCATTTATGACCTGGTAGCAAACAATGCAAAATGTAAAAGCTCAAAAAGGGCTGCTAACAATCTTGGCAATGGAGTGATTTGTTGATGAATGACAATGCTTATGTCTCAAAGTTAATGAGGCAATGACTTATTGATGGGTAGCATGGTGGCTTAGTCATTAGTTGCTTCACATCAAGAACTCATAGGTTACTAACCTAACTGCAACCTCTCTGTGCAGAGTTCTTTATTCACACATTCAGGTCTGGTGGAGTCGAACTTCAAAATAGCCCATTAGGATGAAAGCAATAAATGTCACAGCAATTCAGGCGTTTTTACTGGCATTTTCCCAATGCTTGCTGGGGTAAGCTGAAGGCCATGCCTCCACATGACCCTGTCACAAAGATTGGAGGAATGACATAGCAGAATTGCCTCACAAAAGAAGTTGCAAATGCAGGATACTACAGAACTACTGAAATGCTACCATGTGCAAAACAACTGTGTCATTTGACTTTTAGCTATGAGGAAAAAGTCGAGGACTTTTGCAAGACTTTGATCAAAGTCCTTCAAGCGGTAAGTCTTTCTGATTGCTACTGCATATTGATAACGTGGAACCATATCTGCCTCTTATGATGTTTCTGCCTTAACCTGAATGTTACACCTTAAAGTAGTTCGTCTGTTCATAGTAAAAGGAAACACTTTCCACTGTAGAGAAATGGCCATCATATTTCTTTGACTAATGAAAATGGCTGGTGTAATTACTAGGAGACAGCTTCTGCCACCCCCCACCCCCCCACCCCACCCCCAAGTGATCAGAAAGAGGAAACAATTATAGACCATATTCACCTGAGAATTATTTGACTAGTACAACAATTCCTACAGGTATTTCAGTCTTTCAATCACAAAGGGATTTGTCATTCTTTCACTGACAATATGCTTTACAACAACAGCCTTTCTCTTTTTACAACAACTCTATTGAATGGGTATCTGGCATTCCCTGAATAGCCATCATGCAAACAGACCTGAAATCTTTTTTGTGTGCGTGTGTACCTAAGAAAGACCAGACAAATGTTTTGTTGAAAAAAAAAAAGAAGCATGAATCACATCAGAAACAGCAAGGCAGACTGAGAATGACAAAGAGGGAAACACAGACAGAGAGAGAAAAAGAAAACGAGTGAGAGGACTGAGAAACAGACATACAATAGATAGAAGCACACAAAGGTGGAGACATCTGTAGCAGTGCAGAAGAAAAAGGTGCTTTGGTACAACAGGTGAGGCTCAGAATACTGTTGCATTGTTTTCTTGGCTTCTGCTTTCACCAAATGAATTTGTGCTTGTTATGTTGGTTGACAGTGTTGGATAATTTATTTTTGAGTGTGCTGTGATTTTCACCCCGATGAGCTAAAGACTTGTGAGATTTTCTCTTGTTCTATGAATTGCTCATAAACCTAGACCCTTTAATCAATTTATACAAAACAGTTGCATAGAAACATGAGAGTGGGGCCACTTAGATAAAAGTGGACTCACAAAAAGACACACACTCACCGGCCTCTTCATTACGTACATCTTTCCCTTCAGAACTGCTTTTTTCAACTAGGTGCCGCAAACCTTCCACAGAGATTTTCAGACATATTAACACAAAAGCATCACACAGCTGCAGATTCATTAGATACACATTCATTAGATAAAGTGACTTTTCCATTGCATCATATCCTAAAGGCTTTTCTCAAGCTTCTATTGCCTTGAGATATGGTGATTGTGAAGGTCACTAGGTACTGTGAGCTAAGTTGAATGGGATGAACATGATCAGCAGCAATACTCAGGCAACTCAACGCAACATTTTTCAAATCTTCTATTGGTTTAGTGAGCCTGTATGGATTGTAGCCTTAATTTCCTGTTTTTAGATGACAGAAGTGGCACCTGGTCTGGTCTTCCACTGCTGTGGCACATTTGCTTTAAGTTTGTTCAATGTGTCTGGTGTTCGCAGATGCTCTTCTGCCTCCTTGTCAGCTCAAAGCAGCCTGGCCATTCCTCCTCTCACACCTCATATCAACAAGTCATTTTCACCCATCTGTAAATTACAGAGTTGGTTGAGTTACTAAATCTCAGTAGATCATGAGTTTCAAAGCCATTCAAAGCTCACTGAAATCATCTTTCTTTCTGATTCTAATGCTTCAGCAAGTCTTCCCTCCATGTCTAGATAAAATCTTTATATGAAATATTTGTTCACCTGCTTAGTACTTACAGTTTTGAAACAATAGTTTTAAGCAGTATCATTAAAGGAACCAACACCGTGTAACTGCAAAATGGAGAGTAGACGTGCCAAACCCTGCAGTTCCCCGGAAAAGCAAGTCGAGTGCATCAATACCCATAGACCCCCATGTTATCTTTCATCTAACACGGCTAATTTGAGTCATGAAGAATTGGGCCTCAGCACTATACGGCTGTATTGTTGATGCCTTTTAGTTAATTTTTAAAGGAATTGTCTGACAAATAATATGGCTTACTGTGTGCCAAGATGTTTGTGAGTCAATGTTGGTGAGTACATTTGTAGTATTTAATGAGTCTGTTACTTAGGAGATATATGTTTCTATGTATTGTGCCATTAGACTGTATCAATGTAACCTGCTAATCAAGCTTGCTTCATGTCCAGCTACTCTCAAGGCTTCAAAATGCTGCATCCAGAAACTAATAGAGGATGTCTCAATGGCTACATCCATCTTTAATATACAGTGTGTGGTCATAGTCAACCTGTAGCATGTTTTTTACCCATTTCCTCTTTAAGTCAAATCAGTTCTTTGGCTTTTGCATTTCTCAGATCTCAGTCCCACGCTGGCACCAAAGTATCACTCATTCTTTTTCTTCTTCTTCTTTCTCTTCTTTTTTTGAAACTTAAACCATTACTAGTTTCTTGTAGGCATTTACATACAGTCTCACTTTCCTCCATTAGTCTCCCTACTGCATGCCATTACATGCCTCACTGGCTCCCACCGGCCATGGTCGATGAGAAAAGCAGCTTTCAGGTCTCGTGTCTGAGGAAACCAGTGGTCTAACAATAAAATCTATTCAGACAAGAAAATGAACACGAGGGGACGAGTGAACAAGTCTGCTGGAATAAACGTTTTCCAGCGTCATACCTTTGCTTCCAATGTCCCAGTGCAGGATGTCTAAAATCCTAGGTGTTTGGGTGGAACAAGCTACACACTCCATGAATTTTTGATTTATTAAAAAAAAAAAAAAGAAGCCGAGACAAACAAATTTTTCTTACACTTACAGGCCCTTGTCAGGATCAGCCCAAGCTGCACAAAGGAAAAAGGGAAAAAAAAAAAAAAACTCTGGTCATATTTGAATGGCTACAATTTTAAATATGTGCAATTGCATGAGTGTAAAGCGAGCTGTCAAGAAGCAAGCAAGCATGCCCAGTCATCTTTCACTGGGGTACACTTTTTAAAAGTTCCCATGTTTTGGCAGTATTGTTAATTTTTGAAGAGCCATTCCGATAAAGGATCTTTGACTTCACTTTGGAATTGCAGGCGATAAGGAGAAAGAAAAACCGGCTGACAGAGTAGGAGGAGGAGAAGGAGTAGGAGGGGGACAGCGTGAGCAAGTGAGAAGAAGACTGAGAGACTACAGCTGCCTGCAGACAAACCCAGTGGCTGTAATAGTGTCTGCTGCTAGAGTGATAAGTCAGACAGGCCCCAAGTCTCCTGATCCACTGCCAACCTTGACCATTTGTCAGCGCTGACTTGAAACTCCCGGTGGCCATTGCACTCTGCTGTTTGCAGCGGCGGGATCACACTTGACAGGTGAAATCATTATGGACAGTCCTGCTGCTGTTAATGGCCAGCTGGTTCTGCCATGTGTGGGTGTCTGTACATCTGCAAGAGAGGATGTGAAATACATGCAAATATGTGGAAAGATATGCCGAATATTACTCACAGTCTTTTAGGTTGGCTTCTTAAATGGTAAAAAATAAATAAATTTAAAAAACAGTGTTTTTCTCTTGCTCTTTGTCCATCTGTACCTGTAGATCAGCGCTAATGTGTTTTTGCATGGATGGAGATGAAAGGCATGGAAAGAGAGGGGTGGAACAGCTTTAACAATGGTCAAAGTTGAAGCCTATTTTGAGAAAGCTCTATATCTTGCGGTATTTAGAGACTTTTCAGTCCATGTATAACAAGGCAGAGAATATATTAAAGCCATGGTGGTGAACTGATGAGTCTCTGAAACCATTTTATTCTTCTTAATGTCCTGGTAATAACCTTTGTTCATCTTATAGCCATGCCAAAAGAAGGCACTTTTAAGAGCAGTTAAAATGTCAAGCTATATTCCCCATATCGTCTTCTGATCCCTTTAATTAAGCTGTCTTCTGGTTAATGATGGACTGTCCTGCAAAGTGTCGTATTGTAGGAAGTTCACCTTGTGTGCTGGCTGTCAACTCTCAAAGTTTGGTTTCACGGGATTCAGACTGAAGGCCTTATTTCTGTTTTAGTGCTCATCAGTCTTAGACATTACCAGGTAGCCATGGAAACACAAGCCTCAGTCCAATCAAAGGTGAACAGATGCATGAGGTGTTCCGTAAAGTCTTCATTTTGTCATAGTTAAAGTCAATTGAGGGGGAAGAATAGCAGCTATGACTGTAGATTTAAAACAAAAAAAGACGATAGTAATAAAGAAACAGCTTTGCTTAAATTAAATGATGTTGGAAATTATCACATTTAACATGTCCTTGTAGACATTCTTTTTCTTGTGCAGTTAAAAGGCTAATCAAGTAGACATCTGGAGGTTGGAGGAGTTGATGGGTTGGTGTTAGTATGTGTCAAGTTTTCTGCTGTAGAAGAAGCCCTTAATTTTAGGAAATGTTTAGGATCTAAGAAACTGGGTTATATTTATAAAAAGATCATGGTTTTGGTTCAACTACAAAAACTGCCTCTTCTTAAAAGCTCATTTTTCTTGCTTGCAACATCAAACAGTGAGGCCCATAGGTTGTTTTTTTTTTTTTGTTATAATTTTGCACACCACAACATTGCATTTTAAATCAAGTCAAGATGTGTTTAAAGCGCAAACTTTCAGCTTTGATTCAAGAGTTTAACAAAATTATTGCATTACTTGTTTAGTAATTACAGCTGTCCATCATCTACCTACAGGAAAGCATGCTCTGTTGAGTTGAGATCAGGGGACTGACTTGGCCATTGAAGAATATCCCATTTCTTTCCCTTGAGAAACTGTTGGGTTGCTCTTGCAGCGTTCTTTGGGTCATTGTGTATTTCCATTGTGAAGCTCAGTCTGATCAGTGTTGTAGCTGTAGTTGGCATTTAAGATTATCGCATAGCAAGCTTCAGATTTCATCCTGCTACTTCTATGAGCAGTCACAACATCAGCAAAGAGTAGTCTAGTTCATCTGGCAGCCATACTTTTGTTAAACCCATCAAATTAAAGCTAAAACTCTGTATTTCAATCCCATCTTTGTTGTTGGACTTAAAATGGTCTGCTGTGGTGTCCAGAAGCAAATTTTTTTTTAAAAAAGTGTCACTGTCTAAAAATGTATGGACCTAACTGTGCATGATGTAGGCATGAAACAGCTGAATTACAGTTGAGTTGAACTGCATTTATTTAAGTTAGTTTTTGTTTTTTTGTTTTTTTAAAAACTAACTTTTTCACATTATACCAAGAGACCAGGCTGAAAAAGATCACTGTTAATGGTAGAAATCTTTTGTCTATATTTGAATGTTTGCATGATGTTGTATGCCGAATAGCGTAACTATGCTAAAGTGAAGCAGGTTCTTAAAAGTTACAGTTGCTCAATGCAGTCTTCTCATAAAGCCACAGGGGCTACGGTGGTATTAGACAATCTGCATCTCTTTTTAGGCATGTGAGTCCTTTAAGATTATAGAGGGTGGTTGATGTGTAGGCAACTAATAACTGAGACTTTAATGAAGGAAACCAGAATTGGCATCTGGTAACTGTAATATAGACCTGCAAATAATTTGTGTCTCATAACCTCATGAGGCTCTCAATTTGGTTTAAGAAACATGATAAAACACAAAAACAATGAAATCTATCTTTCTTATCATACAATTAGATCCGGTCTTAATTGGGGTTCTGCTCTGATCAGCAAATGCTGGGGAGGAGGACATTGCTAAAATACTGTTTATTAGAGATAAAAGATAACAAATAATCAAAACTAAAACTCTGAAGGAAAAGTTATCCACTGCTCAGCAATAATCATCTCTGTAATTAGCTCTGCAGCAAAACTAGCTTGGCTGGTGTCAAGCTATAGGCTTCTACCTGGCAGCGGTAGTGACCCTGTAATTGCACTGACAACAGCTGTGAGTGTGTGGCAGCCACAGAGCACAAAGCTAATTGGTTTTTGCCTTACCATTATCTTTTAAATACCAATCCAGATTGCACTCCTGTTAAGCTGGCATCCAATACAGCTCTCCTTCAGTGCTGTTAACCTCTGGAGAATAAAGTGTCAAACCCAACAGGCACCGGACAATTTGAAGTCTCCATCTTGAGCACATTACACACTTTATTGTAGCAAGTTTCACCAACAAGTGAAGTTGTAATATAGTAATATAAGATATCTTCGCAAGATTCAAGCCTTTTGTGCACCCTGTCCTCCAGTGTGTGGGATTTAGGGTGCTTATTAGCTGTGCAGTATATAAGTATATTTTAATTATTATTGTTGCATTTCCAGAGATAGGTTCTTTGAGTACAAGGTCGCACTATTTTTGAAATGTCAAGCAGAGGATCTAAAGCCTTATACACATTTATACTAAAGTGACAGCCACTGAAGGGTGAAGGGAAGGCTATTTAGTTGATGGCAATCTGCAACTTCACAACTAGATGCCACTAAATCATTTACTCTGTCACTTTAGCTTTTCACTTTAAGCTGTTTTTGATGTGATACAAATTGCTGCCGATTGCACAACACATATTTGTACTTGATAAGTTCTTTAATGTGGACTAAAAATTATGCAGCTGTAAAACAATTTTTAAGCTAAAGATGTTAAGGTTTTTAATATACAATGCAGTGCCATCGTTCAGTAGAGTCTGTCAATTTCTGAAATGTGTGGGATCAGGGTGGGTTATTGTTTTTATTCAGTATGGGCCTCAAGATGTTTGTGTCAGTTAGCTTTATTTCCATGGTAATATTGTGTCTTCACAGCTGAACACAAAAAATACACTGTGATGTACAGTAACAGCAGACTTCCATCAATTAGAATAGACTGTCAGAATTTACATGCTATTGTTAAGGAGGTTTCTTTCAGAGTAAAAAAGGTGAAGATTCTTGGAAGAAAGCTCACTGATCAAAGCGAAAGCTCTATACCAACGTCTATCTATCCGGTCTTTAAGTCTGACGTCATTAGCCATGCTGGGCCCAAGCTCCGCTGCAGGTCCTAAGTCAAATAATCACTGCAGCATTACTGAGAGTTAAAAATTGTCTAAATTCTTTCATCTGTAATAAAATGATCAGTGTGGCTGCTCTACCAGGTGTAACAATTAAGTTTAACATCCAGGCATCCATGAAAACGGAATTGATAACATTTAATGGAGTTAGAAGTTAGCAGAAAGTTAGCTCGCTAGCTTCCATCTAAATATAATTTAACATGTTCTGACTGAGAGATTTATGAAACAAATTAAAACATACAGCTCTGCTATCACTTCCAACATAAATGAAGACAGAAAACAAAGCAGCAATGACGTTTGTAGGATTACTGAAGTTGGACTAACTGGTATATAATGATGTACTACGTGATCGCTAGCATGACAAAGCTATGTTAGCATAACATAAACAGTAAAGCTGGAGGATGAACGCTAACTTTTTTCCACTCCATAAAAGTTAACGTGAGGGTTCCAAATGGTTAGGGGCAAATGCAATTGCACGGCAGGATGCTACATGTACCCATTGACATCCATTAATAGAGAACCACCCAACTACCACTAACATACACACACAAACACACGGCAGGGCTAGAGTTTTTGGGCTTCAATAACTTGCCTGAGGAAATTTCAAATGGCAGACTGGATGCCGAACCAACCTGTCTGATTAGTGTAAAACAAACTCTACTTCCTGAGCCAGCCACCTAGTTAGCAATTATATAGTGTTTATCCTTCCTGAGCTGTGTTACTGTTGTTTGCTAGCTTACGAGGAAAGTGATGCAACACTCGCATCTGTGTATTAGTGCCTGTTGTGATAACATTTAGAACTACTAGAGGGTCCAAAGTTATTGTAGATTTAAGGTAAATGGTATTCATCTTACACTGTGTTTGAGTACATACAGATACTCAAAACAGCTGTGTGTACTCAAATACACATTAATTAATTACTACATATTAATTACTTAATACACATATTGCCAGAATAATGTCAAGGGAGTAAAATACAATAATACAGCCACTCTTTTTCTTAACCTGTCATCCTGCTGTGGAAGGGCCTATCATAACTGTCACGGGGTGAGTTGTAGGGTACACCCAGGACAGGTTGCTAGTCCAGGGCTAACAATATAATATAATATAATAAGAGAACAAGCAGAGAAAATAATCAGATTTAATCACACCTAACTATAGGGACAGGCGTACAGGGTGGGCCATTTATATGGATACACCGTAATAAAATGGGAATGGTTGGTGATATTAAAGTCCTGTTTGTGGCACATTAGTATATGTGAGGGGGGAAACTCCTCAAGATGGGTGGTGACCAGGGTGGCCATTTAGAAGTCGGCCATCTTGGATAGAACTTTTGTTTTTTCAATAGGAAGAGGGCCATGTGACACTTCAAACGTATTGGTAATGTCACAAGAAAAACAATGGTGTGCTTGGTTTCAACGTAACTTTATTCTTTCATGAGTTTTCTTGAATTTCCTTGTGCCCACCTCTCCCTGTTAATGCCCTACCTGGGCCCCTGGCAAAACTTTGCTAGACCCGCCCCTGCACAGTTACCAGCTGTCAGCTACATAAAAAAGGATCCTGGTGTTATTTGTCTCTCAGAAACAGTTCATAACTTCCCTTCAATTCATTCATGTCACCTAAAAGGTAAACCTGTTTCTCCATCACCTGTTCAGCTCTGATGATTCAGTAAGAACATCTCCTGGTTTCATCTTCATGTTTCCCTCTCACCACATCTCCAAACCGATATCATGACCAGCAGCTTTTACAGCTGTGGCTCCAGCAAACATCAGCTGATACTAGAAATTAATATTAAATAAATTCTAACAACAGCTGATCAAGCTTAAACGTGCTGCTGTTGTTTAGCGCGACATCCGCTGGTTTCCTCTTTCTGGCGCAAAGTGGGCGATAAACAAACAAGACAGAAAAGCCAATCAGCTGATCATTGATCACGCTCATGATTGAAGTAGAAACAGGAGAGGGGGGGAGAGAATGAGAGAAGAAGAGGCAGCTGAGCAGCAAAGACACAGAAAAACTCCAGCTTTGTGTCTTTTTCATTGTAGCTAAAGTCCCGGACAAACTGTTCCTTTTCACGTCAACACGAAACGCGTAATATTTTCTCTGAATACGAGACGATTCCGTTTTTTTACGGGACGGTTGGAAACTCAAATAACTAACCTTATAAATAAAATAAGATAAAACAAGTTCAACATCATTAACATCATAGCACCCGCCCAGCTGTATAGAAACTCTGTCATGCTAGCTAGCACATAGTACGAGTTATTGTAACTGACTGTAAAAAGTCAGCATAACGAAAATAAACTCCACCTAAACTTGGTTTATATCTGACCCAGATAGACTGCAGGGCATAACTTCTTACCTGAAGTTCAGTTCACCGCCTTGGGTCTCTGCTCCTCCTGCCTTTCCCTCATCCACCTGCCAGCGTGTTGCATCTGCTGGCCTCCACCACTTGCTAATGTTACTGAATCTTTGGAAGCTCCGCAATAGCCACCACCAAACAATTGAGTTATTTTTACACATCTCATCACAGCATCTGGCCAATCCACCACCTTTCAGTGTTTATACCATTACGGGAAAAAACGAAAAAAAACAAAAAACCATCGGCCCATAAAAACGAAAAATCACCGTCGGCCCACCGGGCAAATGCCCGGTATGCCCGATGGCCAGTCCAGCTATGGTTGAGAGGTTTGTCATTGATATTACAGATGCAAGGAAAAGATAGTAGGGCTTGCTTTGCCTTGCTCTTACTCATCATTCAAACATGCTTTTTGATTCTTACTAAAGAATTTTTACCTTCACTTCTACTCCTTGTACTTAGTATTATAACATAACAGCACATTTAGCCAAATATAAGTTAATTTTGTCTCTCTTGCCTCTTTGTGGTAAAAGTGGTTACAGTGGCTTTAGTCTTCATTTTCCTATCTATGTGCTAAGACTGCAGTCACTCAGCCACAGCTGGGCTATACACATAATAAGAGCTACTCGACTCTTCTAAAAATAAGTAACAGATTTATTTATTTTCTCCCATTGTTAAAAACAGCTGCTACAGTGCATCACTGCTACAGTAGTCTCTTTTTAGGTTTTGTCAGATTCTATGTGTTGCTATTGTTTCAGTCCGGCAATAAGAATATTTTTGGACCATATGACAGTTTTACCTCACTTGTAGTCATTTGGCACCTATGGGAAGACACACAGCTCTGTCATCTTCTGTGTAGTGTGTCCTGCAATTTCTTCAAAGGTTGAATAAAGCTTCTTAAATCTGCTGAACTCAAAGTGTTTGCTGAGTACTTATTATTGCAGTGCTGCTACCTGACCCACTGGCTAAAGAATGGATGGAAAATCAAACCTTAGCTGAACTAAAACCAATAGTCAAACTTTTGTTGAATAATGTGATGTGCGGTCTGTGTAAAGTGGTTCGGCATCGCTCACAGCCAAGTGACTTCTAATGCACTAAAGCATAAAACACTGTCCCCGGGTACAATTTAAATCTCATCAATAACACAAAGCAGTGCAGGCACATTGCCTAAAAGCCAATAACGGGTGCCAGCGCACCACAGCATTGAATGAATGAATGAATGTGAGGCCCTCACTGTTTTCCTCTGGTTTCTGGGTCAGGAGATGGGAGCAATGAGGTGCAAGGCTAATGGATGGACTCTTCACAGCAGAATGGAGATGGAGAAGCTTGAGGAGTTTAGTGTGACTCTATTGGCGATTAGAGAGGACAAAGCTGTGGTGACGGAAATTGCTCGCCACAGATATGAAGAGGAATTGGATGTGTCAGTATGTTTTACAGTAATGATGAAAACCATGCGAAAGTGTAAAAGGCAAGAGGGAAAGGAGAGGGGAGGAGAAGTGGTATGGGGAGGAGGTGTGGCAGCGAGATTAAACGAAATAATCAATCAGCCTCTTCTTCCTCTTCTGGTCAATGTGCGAAGCTACTCAGTGACTTGGAAAATTCCTCCTCTTAAAAGGGTTTTGTTTATACACATCAGTGCTCGTTCTCAATAAATGGAACTATTTTATTTTTTTGCCAACAAATCTGGTGAATGAAAATGCCAGGAGCAAAATGCAGATTGCATTGGTTTATTAGGTCATGCTGTTTAATTGCAGACATTTGGACAACTGGAAATGTGAATGGCTTTAGAAAAAGCTTTTTTTCTTTGCATTTGTTTTTAGATTTTACAGCAGTGGGTGATTTAAAACAATTAAACCTTTAATTAACATTTAATGTATATATCATGATGTTTTCATGACGCTTTAGGATACTTTGAAGAGTGAACAGATAATAGATTTCACATTTACCTTCCCCTGACCAATAAAACCAGTGGTTTGCATTGCGATATGTTTATATTTTTGATAACTAATGTTATATGTGTGTGTGTATGTGCACAGTCATGTAAAATTACTTAATGTTTTTGCACCTAAAGGGCAGCAGTTTTACAATCTACTTCATTGGGTGTATTTAGGTCTAGGCTTTGTTCACAGGACTGCACTTTTTGTGTTCATATCTACACACTACTATCTATTGTATTGAACGTTTGTAAAGACAATAAGGATGCATCCAGTTATTTTCTTCTGCTTATCCGATTCAGGTTCCCAGTTGTGAGTTGGGGTCAAAGGCCAAAACTCAAGGTACACACTGGACAGGTTTTCAATTTATCAAAGGCTCAACACAGAGAGACGACCAACCACTTGTATTCATAGCAAAACATAATATAAAGTTACCAATTAACATGGTAATATGGTGGTTTGGTGGTTAGCACAATCACCTCATACATGGTCCTGGGTTCAAATCTGTGGCTGGGGTCTTCAGACCAGTCTTTTTAATCGTGCTCATATGCTAAGTAAAATCATGATAAGTAATTTATGCTATGCCTTTTCCTGAATACCATCATTACGTTTAGTGCAGGAAAAAATAAAAGAAAAGTTTGTAAACCACTCGCAAGCATAAAGTACTTCCTAGCAAACAAAAAACAAAACAAAAAGCATGACTCCCCTTCCCTATTACAAAATTATATGTCAACAAGTGGCATTTGGTTGCTTAGAAAGAGGGTGGACATTGTGGGAGTGATGGTGGTGAAAGACAGCAATAGCTAGCTTTGCGATTTGAGACGTATGTAACCTAAAGCAATTAGGAATTAGGAAAACACAGAGAAAGCACCACACACACAAACTCTATTCATTTGGCTGAAGGTCACACATGTGTGTGGTTCGCGTTTGTGGCTTTTACTTTTAGCTTTAGAATGAGATATTTATTTTTATTTAGCTTCATATTTCAAACACATTTTGTGCAGTGCAATGGGCCAATATAAATCTCTGAATTGACTTCAGGTGAAGGTGAACTCAGTGTTTCCTTTCAGTGTCTCAACAGGAGTTCAGTTTCAGATGGTTTATCATAGTGCATGTTTTTGAAAAAAAAGAAAAGAAAAACATTCTTGTTCCTACTCATAAGTAAATATTTTCATCTTTCATGTGACTTTAAAAACAAATTTATGAAAAAACTTTCAAAAATGTTGGGCAGGCAGGAAGGTCCACAATTGGGTGGTCCTGGGATGATGATCTCAAGTTCTGGCTTGTAATTCTATAGTAGTTAAACAATATTGTTGAGAGCCATGAACT